>NW_020272972.1:373362-528542 GCF_003268045.1 Sipha flava | reverse complement strand
CCCCCCGCACGCTTCGGCGTCCCGTCGAGCCCACCCCGGTCCCTTCGCGTCGCGTTCGTCGCCGTCCGACAGTGTCCCCGTACGCCGCGCGTAAAACCTCGTGTCAGTCGCGTCGCTTGTGACCGGATCCGGTTCCGGGTGCACCCCGCCGCCGCCGCAGATATGCGCCATCCGCCCCGGTCCGTCCGGTCCGTTCTTCCGCTGCAGCAGCCGCCACCATCGCCGCCGCCGCCGCCGCCTTCGTCGTCGTCGTCGTCGTCGTCGCCGTCGCCGTCGCCGTCGACGTCTTCCCGGTCGGTTCAACGGTCGCTCATGTTACCGCGGCCGTCGGCCCACTCGCAACCGTCGCAACAGACATTGGCCCGCCGCCGAGTACGGTGTTGCTGCCGCGCGCCCCGCGTCATCGTCGCACGTCGGCCATGTTCATCAGACATCTGTTGAGAGGTACGGCACCACGATCCCCGACCACCACCGCCGTCCGTCCTACACCCCGAACAACCCCTCGGCGGATTCGACGGAAAACCCCTCGTGTGACCGTTTCACCACGCACCGTCGTTCGTTTCGTCCGACCGCCGGTTTTCTCACCGTCCGGACCGGTTCGCGACGACGAGATCCGGTGAATCCCGAGAATACCCCGTCGCTCGTTTGCACGTCACGTTCGTTGAGCGCTCTCGAGAAGAAATGAACAGTCACGGGCGCGAACCCGTTTTCCTTTTTTTTCTTTATTTTTTTTTTTTTTTTTTTCAATTCGTTAAAACAAAATTATGCGTCCCGACATGACGATGGGATGAAATAAAATTATTCTAAACGCTTTTGGTGTCGTGTCGGAAAAAAAAAAAAAATTGAAATTAAAAAAATTAAAAATACGTGCCATCTGTGCTAATGATCCCCTCCAAGGCGAAGTGGTACAATCGTCGGGCGACACGCCGCAGCCACCGCCGTGCGCTAAACACATAACCGAACAATCTCCTCGCGCGACCCCAATTTCGTAACGGTCAAAGGAGAAAAAAATGTGTAAAAAAAGAACTATTTTTTTTTTTTTTTTTTTTTTTCGTCGACACTAAGCGTGATTGAAACCGCCGCCTGTTCGGCCGTCCTTTTCGCGATGATGACACGATTCAAATCAAAGCGATATACCCTATCACGTAATGCCCGACGATTAATTATTTCGAAAACGCTCTGCCGTTCCGTTGGCATTTTTGGGATTCGCCACGCACGGATTTCAACAAGTCTCCGTCTGTACAAACAACATACGCATATTATGGTGTTTTCCAATCGCGTTTTAATCTCGATCGCGGTACGTGCAAAAACGTATTATCACGGTGTACGTTTCCGTTTCCACGGACTTTAGCGCCGGATAGTGTATTAATAACGCGTGACGAACACAAATAATGTATTCATCGTTTCGACGGACGGTAGATAGAAAAAAACCCCCTAAGCCGCCGTAATTCTATTTGCACCGAATATTTTCCTATAATTTATTAATTTTTAACACGAAATAATGTCGGCACATGATTATAAATTTACGCTCCGAAATAAATAACTCGTCTGGATACTGTCTGTTTAACTTTATAAACTCTACCACCACCTCTTACTTTTATTACTTCGCATTATTTTCCATTATTTTCATCATCTCGCCGTTCGATACGAACGCAACGGAATCCCAAAGGGGTTGGTTATATAGTTGGACTCTGTGCTGTTCCCTAGCTTTGTATTCAATTTTGAAATTATATATATGCTCGTACCAAAGCGCACTTATTGTTGCACCACTTAAACAGGTTGTGTCGATCGAGCGCACGTTATTTTATATTTCCGAAGAGAACATTTTAATAAGTTTGATGTTGGTATTATTGAATTCCACGATGTTTCGTCTAAGAATTAAACAAACACCCGTGGCTGTACACAAATGCGTATTTTGTAGAAAGAGTTGCGCGTTATCAAATTCCTCGTACAATATAAAAACATAGTAAATTTAATCACGAAAACGGCTATATTTTTGTACCGTACATTGAATATAATGTTTAATCTTTGGAAGTTTGTACTCCGTCGGTTAGTTTACGTTCCGCGTACGTGTAATTGACTTGATTTATCGATGAATATATGATATGATATTATAATTGTGTAGTTTTTAATCGCATTAACTTCTAACCCATCTTCTATCGATTATTGTTTGGTGTATTCAATCGTGTTACGATGTAAAAAAAAAAAAAAAAAAAAAATTAAAAAACTTATATAATAGTTTGATGCGCGTTAAATGTTAGAAAACTTTTAGTTGTTAACAGAAAATAATGTTAAGCCACGGTAAAATCTGTTCCGTGCAATACAGAAACAGAAACAGTTATTGTCATCAGAAAACACGAACGTATCGTATGATCTAAATCACGAACGCAAACGTTGTCGATAATACCGTTTCATTTATGATTATAATGATTGTTACGCGTTTTTCGTCGACGTCGTGTTATTCTTCACAGCCAACCGTATGCAGGATATATTATAATAGGTATTATTATTTGCGACGGTATGATTCACGTGAAAAACGTTTTTTAAATTTTAAACGCGAATCATACAGCCAATCGGTAGCGTACGCATTATTCGTTCGAGAAATATGTCCATCCGGGGCATATTTTTTCTATCACGTAGACACTCTTTCCTCCCCTCCCCCCCGTGTTCGTTCATTTAAATGTCATGATCGTCAGCAGAATTCACCGATGTTTGCAAAAAATTGTCAGTTTCGTATTGAACACGCGGCAGTTTCACTGTTTTTGTCGTTTTCCATTGTGCATATAAAATCCGTTGTGTAATTATTGATATAATTTTGTAAATTAATTTCTAAATAAATAAATATGTGAAAGTGGTTGGAAAATTGATTTTTTTCAAAACAATATTTATAACCAATAATTTACGTTTTCAAACTATTTACAATACATATTAAAATTCGATTAATTATTTTTCAATGTCTCTTGGTTATAACACATGGAGTAATTGGTGTTACAGTGTTTCTTACGTTTTCACCCTACCGCGGTTGTATTCAAAATGTGTTCGATGTGGATATGTAAAACATGGTATTACATTTTTCACGCGCTACGTATGAATTGTGAAAACAACATAATTCATTATTCGAGAGGCTCTATTCGTTGCACTTAATGTACGTAACACTCAATACCACTTAACATTATTACTATACCCAGGCGCAATTCGATATTATTCAAACAACATAAATAATATAGCATTACGTTTTTTATTTCGAACCAAAATTCAAACAAAAAACCATTATAAACAGCTTTTAGTCGTCGCATATGAACCGTTACATCCAATTATTATGTACACCCGTTTTTATCGTAAATAATACCGCACTGTGTGATGTCAACGGTAAGACATCTGTCTTCTCGGTTATTATTTCCGCATAGTGTTATAGCACGTATTTATAATAACTGCTTATGATCGTCACTGAATACGTAATATTTCCTTTTATGTGTCGATGCTGTTTAAATTTCCATACAAATGACTCGTGTTTCGTCCATGGCATAAAAATATGTTCAAAAGAAAATTCTTCGCAGAATACTTTGAAGCTAAAAATATTTTTATGAAGTCTAGCTACCATGGTAAATTCATTAATTAAACGATATGTCAATGTAATAAATGAAACTTCTGTAAAATAGTCCAAGGTCATAGGTAGAAAATTATTTTGGGGAGGCAGTTTAGGGTATAAATATGTATTTTGACTAGCAAATTTTAAAATGTTAAATGTAATAGAAATTCAAAATCCGTAAATTATATTTTAAGAAAAAAAAAAAAAAATTGGGATGGAAGTATAAACCCTAAGCCCTCACCAGTGGCTATGGCCTTAAAAGAATCGTATTTGAAATGTTCACTAATCATACGATATTCGAATATTATCTTTCTGTCAGTGCTGACCGCGAAATATCCATAATGAACGATGAGCTTATCGAGTTTAGACGAAAAACGTTAACGTCATCGGCCGATCGTTATTTGTAGAATTTTTTTTCTTCACGCTATACGTGCACCAAATATATTATTGAGTCCCATCAAATCGTTGTGAAATCGAAATTAATCGAAACATTGCTCCGCAATACAGCACTTATTAATACAGAATATAAGAACACATAAATTACACGCGCATACATAAAACGTAATAACTATTTACACGTCACCCTAATCAAGCGATGAACAATGACTTTCAGTTAGTTTATTTCGGTTATCAAAGCAATTTGTACGCTGTCGCTTTGTTTGTAGGTACTTGATTCACCCTTCTTGTTTTTCCAATTTGTTCCGCCCCGTTCGAGTTTAATGTTCGTATAATAATAATAATAACACAATCGTCGTAACTAAGTTACGCAGTGTCACCCGACGCGTAAAAGTTTTCTCATTTCGTCGGCAGTTTAGCACACAAATTGATACGTCGACGACGTTCGGAATGATAAGTACCCGCGTTATTACGTATGAAAATATTGCTGGCGGTAAATTATTCTCAACTCGTTGGAATACATTGTATATCCGTCGTCGTGTCCGTTCGCATCGGATATATTCAAGACCGTAATCGTCGTCATTACACAGCGCACCTCGCTTTTGTGCTGTAACGCGAAATATTGTAATTATTTTTAACTGAACGACGTCCTTCGCTACGTTTTATCGACCGCAGCTGAACAGCGTAAAAATATAATGCACACGCGCTATACAGTTGTGCGATGGTATCGAGTGGAAAATAGCATAATGTGCCACCTCCGGTCTGGTATTCGGTTAAAGTTACGCGCTGCGTTGCGAGTGATACTTAAAAGGACCATATTCGTTTATTTTTTATTTATTAATTTTTTTTTTTCAAAGGGGGAAGGACTTGTAACCTTTGAACTGTATCCTTGCATAAGCTATTGTTCACTTCAAGTGTTAAAAATGTCTACACGATCGTATTGGTTCGAACACGAATCACCGGGTAACACGCGTGCTATCTATCCGACTGGGGAAGGGCGGTCGACAAACCACGTGGGTCACCTGGTTTTTTTTTAAGACTCTCAAACAGGATTCAAGCAAATAATTTATTCTAATTTTTTATCTAATTAGTACAGCTATAAATAATACGTTGCTGTGGAAAAACGTGGTGTTATCGAACTAACTATCAAAATTAAAAAATATCAATTTATCAATTATCAAACATACTTTTTTTTTAAACCTTAAACCAACTTAAATTAACTAAAACCTAACCTTTAAATAGCCTAAATAGTTTTTAAATTTGATTTTTAAACAATAATGAAAACATTTGAATTCGGGTGTTATTGTAATGATGTCACGTTTGATTTACCGTGTCCAAAACGTTTCGATAGAGATCTAAACGCGAAACGTTCGTTTCAATTAAGTTACACGATTTCCGTTTCTACCACCATCAAGAGACTACACGCTTTATTGCGCGTGCCGGAACAACATTTGACCGTGATCAAAGTTAGAGAGCCTAAATGTACATATATATCGTATATAAAATACCCGAAAGGTTCTCCGGTCAAAGTTATAATAATACACTCGTTCGTAATTACTTGAATAAGATACGCTCAACGGGAACCGTAATCGTGCATAGTCGTTCGGAACGCTAATGCGAAGTTATTACCTCGAATGAAAAACGACTAAATAGTTTTTTTTTTTCTTTCTTCAAACGGCTTTGGCTGCGCAACGGCATCAAGTAGTAGTAGTGGAGTACATCGTACAGTGTTAGTTGTCGTCGCAAAGTTCTCCCTCGATAATGGACTCTGTTTACCGGGTCGGTTGCTTTCGCAACTATGAGCACACGATGTCATAAAAAGTTTTGCCGATATTATGCACTCGCTCGGTCCCCGTGAAAACTTTGTCCAATAACTTCCTTCCGCCGTACCTGTTTACAAATCCTGTACAATAATACGCGCGGACAAATTTTATTTCGCCCGCAACCGTTTTCAAAATAATCGGTCGGTTTATCGGTATAAATACATGGATATATATATATATATATATATATATATATATATATATATATACGTGCTACGCTTTCCGGCCGGGCGGTCCGGGATAACATGTGTTACGCGTTACGGCACGTCCGATTTCGTTGCCTACTTATATCCGATGGCGATAGGGATACGGTTAGTACTTGCACGCGTGGCCTCTTCCGAACCGTTTACAAACGATTTAAGGATAAAGGACGAATTAAAGTACGCCGCTTGCGTTTCACCGTGTTTCGGTCCCGCAAACGAATTCGACTCAACGCTTGATCGTGTTAGACGAACGGAAGATAAAAAATTTACCCTATTTTGCCGCGAAATCCGTGCGCTCGTCTGCGCGGTCGTGCACGCCGGTTTTGGTCGAATGTTTTAACGAATTGATTTTATTAGTGAAAAATGTACGCGAAAAATATTCAATCTCAAACAATAGGATACCGGGATACCGCGTTATGATACGCTCTGTTTACAATGTTTTTTTTTTTTTTTTTTTTTTTACAGCCCATGTATTGCGTTGTTTTGTTTGTATAAAATCTAATTTTCCACGAAAACGTTCGATGGCACAACAATAATTACGGGGAAAAAATAATTTCGTTGTCGATCGCAGGTGTTCTGCGCGTTGTAGCTGAGCGCGAACCGTGCGTTTTTACCGGAGTGACAACGTTGATGGCATCGACGTAAAAATGTGAACGATGAAAACGGGTGCCACGTTTTGACGGTAATCTTGACGCGTTGCGTCATCTTACCTAAACAACGGAAAACGTTTCTGTGCTAAATCTAGAGTAAAACGATAAGAGGAAGCCTCCGATTTCGAGTTCCCCGTAAACCCCGTACCGCTACGCATTATTTTCATCGACGCAGGACCGTGTCAACCTCGTGTGGTCCACAGAACCGGGGGTGTACACGATTTTTTCCGTGTGCGCGCAGTACACGTAGGTAGTGATGATGATGATAAATATATCGACTATGTCTGAAGAAGACATGGACCGAAAGCAGTACACATTTGTCTACGTGTTAGTGAACCATCAACGGCGTTAAGAACGAAACCTGATATACGTAATAATATAATATTTATAATGAGTTGCACACGATTATAAAATAATCCGTAACCGTCGAGGATCAACAATCATGATTTTTCAGTTGGTCCGAAATCGGACCGTAAGCTAAAAGTCCTTTTTTATGTCTGTCTCGTTGGACCAAACGGAGAGGAAGAGTTAATTTAGCCTTTCGTAAGTACGAGTTTTTGGAAAAATACATCGACAGCAAAAAGCGTCAAACACACGGTTTAATTTGATCGATTCGTTCTTTCTGATCGGTTGCGGATTATTATAAAGCTAACGCGTTAACAGAACGTGATCAACATAAAATAAAGTTTTTACGAATGCGCTGATGTCGTGAAAAAAACGGCGCACGAATAAAATATTTCACTAGTAAAATCATTCGTCGAAAATCAGATCGGTTTTAACTACACTATTCAAATAAAATAATTGCAAGTAAACGTGAATGGTCTAGAGCAGCGATCAGCATCCTTTTTCGGTGGGAAAATACATTTTTTTTTTTTTTTTTCAAAAAATTGACGAAACCGTGCTGCTCGTAGAGCTTTACTGGTTTTAACTACTTTATTTTTTAATCTTTAAGATAAACAAAGAAAAGAATTATTACGATGCAAAATGTTTCCTTAAGAGTCGCGGAATAAAGCGCTGCAGTTTGACGAATCTTGGACAGGATAAACAACGAACAATTTGTTTCTTTTTTCCTTTTTTTTTTTTTTTTTTTTTTTTTTTTTTAATAACAACATCACATTAAGATAATTCGAGAGTAAATACTTAAAACACGGATTGAGCATGGTGTTGAGCACGGGTAAGGACGTCGTCAAAAAAAACGATTGTTGTTGAAAATCGTCGAGTACCGTAAAGCGCCTGATGGAAATCCAAGGGATACGTGAGTTAATTAGCGTGCGCGTGTTGCCGGTAGTTATTATATCAAGAATCTGAGTAGTCCCTGAAGACCCCCATAAAAATCTCCGTAATAACATTACGCGTACATATTTTCTATACAAAGGAAATTGTGGCAAACACAATGAACATGCGCATAATCCCGACGTTTCGAGTGCAACGATAGAACCGTCCGAATGTTCACAGATAAAACGCGGTGCGCGGACAACAGAGACTATGCGTGTCTCGGTCGTGGCTCAATAGCCTCTTACAATAAGACGGTAGCCGGACTATCTACCTACGTCGCTCTTCGCCCTGCGGTTCAGAAAACGACAAAGCACTGCAAAACAGTACGCGAGTCCAACCCTGTTGATTGTCGCTCGTTCATGTTACGATAACATTTTTATCGTCCAGCCGGTCGAACACGCCGTATTTTTGTTCATGGCGGACGACGAAAACGAGGATGGAGAACGTAAACTCCGGTACTTGATTCATTGACTGGGAATCCCGTATGTAAAAACGTTTTGTCGGTTCGCCGTCGTTCAGATGTTCGTCGATGCATCTTTAAGATCCATTTAATAGCGTTTAAATACATAGCGACCGAAGCGAATCCCATCGGTTTTAATGAGAATTAATTTGTATTTGTCCCCTGAATTGTTATTCGACGAGATGAATATTTTCCACGTTCCCATCAAAATTTTCAATACAGTTTTTATTTTTATACGGATTTACTAAGCTAAACTAAGGAACTCCAAGAGATCCGTTCATGAATTTCCATTGTTGGATTTTGTTTATGGAAACTTGTGGCGTTTGTTTTTCGGTAACTCGCATGATCATTCGATCGAATGCAGTTAGTTTATCTCGATCATCTCGTGCGCAATTGATAAACGCGTGATACGTCTTGCACGGTCGCCACGTTATGTTTTAATTAATCACCAATGATTTCGGCAGCTCTAGCAAGACCGTGTAGATATTTGCATTTGGTTCTGTTTATCGATACGGTTATCCTTAGTGTTTAATTCTTGAGAAGCTAAGTGAAACTGTCATTCAGAGGATCCTTCAAAAAAAAAAAAAGTTTTGTAATATTATATTCTATATTTCTACAGGAGTTTACATACCGTATAAATTTCTACCGAGAAGCAATAAAATGATTACGGATATTTACACACTTAACGACAACATTCTAAAATACTCGTATTTTGTCTTCTATGAATCGTTATTCATTAGTTGCAGATTATAAATATTTTTGTGATATAATCTTTATGCGATTAATAAAATCTAGAACTTGCATCTGCGGCCTACGAGTTAATCTCAGCCTCAAACATTGCAACCCTTGCACCCACGGTAACACTGGTTGACCTACAATAGGTTTCGTGAAGACGACGACGACATGCCGCAAAGGGCGACCGTTCGTTCGTACGACCATCGTACGGGACACGGAATGAACGTCATTCGCATGTGAGCGCAACAACGAGCAAATAGGAAATAAAATAATATCCATAGGGGATAGTAACCCTATAATAACCGTAAAGGGGAAAAAGAGAAAACGAAACGTAAACGAATCTCTCAGAATGACCAGGCGCTTCGGTTAGGCAATTCGGCTACTTTCCCGTCGTGCAATCCGTACGTCCGTATTCTTGCCGCCGTTCTATTTTTTTTACTTCTCGCTCGTGAATCCCCATTACAATACAACGTAACATTTGCTACGATCATCCGCCGAAATACCCACGAGACAATTATGTTTATTATTACTCATTACTAATTTCGGAACAATTACAACCCGTCGGACGGACGACGACGCGGCGTTACTGTCCCGTTCGTGTTTTCGTTTTTCCCCGCAAAATTATTCATTAATGTTTCTGAACGTACGGGTACAGTATTAATTTAAGAATCGAGATCGATTGTTCGACGGTCCCGAATCGAGTAGGCTTGTCGAACCGACTGTAGGTAAACGTTATTTTCACGTTCTGCAGCATTCGGACGAAACACGAAACATCGTAGGCGTCCTGTTGAGTAAATTACAAACAGAACTCCTCGAACCGGGGCGTTTTTAGAAATCTATTTACAACACATCGAACGGGGTCCGAAAGACTGCTCGGAACCAATCGGAGAAAAATCGTTATATAATTAAGAGTTCATGATGTCAAAACGTAAATGCCCGCTTTGTAACACCTCCGAACGAGAACATTTGCACGTCGCGAACCCGCAGCACTTTACGTAACCTCGTATACTATGGTAACGAATTTGTGGATTACGATATATTTATTTTCCGGCTCTTTACCAATTCTGGCCGGTCGTTCTTTAAGTTTTCGTAGCGATTGCATTTGTCTCGTGTACAGCCCATCGTGTTCGTGTTAAATCGTCCATTACCATGCACTTACCGAACAATAATAAAAAAAACAAAAACAATCGAAAACCACAACACGAGGTAATGTAATAGTGTCTCGCGCGGATCTCCTTCGAGTACCGTCGTAGCAGTAGATTGCGAATAACGGTTCGGAGAACACTTCTCGTCTAATCCTGTGATAATATTATTATACGGTCGTGCACACGTGTGCGCGCGTACGTTGCGATATTATTGTTATTATTTTTGTAACGTTCTCCCGTGCGCGTTTGTTTTTGCGCGACGATATTGCTCCGCCGACGTCACGCAAAAAAACCAACCGATGTTATTACAAACAGTCCCGTCGAGACCTTATTACATTTGGTTTCTATTTCGAGATAACTAGGTCCTCCTCTTCGGGCTACGAATTTATTATTGCTGCGCGCCGTCGTCGTCGTCGTTGTTCAAAAGACAAATAACAATACCGTGCATCCCGGTGAACTGCCATTATTATTATTATTGTTGGACGTACTAATGGTTTTGTGGTACACGGATACGTCGTCCGACAGTCAAAATCATCAGCGTTTACGCAGACGCCGCTGCGATCGTTCGCAATCGACTTGGTTTTAATAGTTTTCGTCAACAGTTTTCCTTCGTTGAAATCCAGTTTCCATCAAGTCGGACGCAAACGACGTCCGGCGGGCAGCGTCCAAGGTTAGATGGACGAACGGCCGTACTGACTACGTGCTAACTAATGATACGTTCGAATTAAACAACAAACTATAAATATATACGGTATTGTACGTATATTATTTGTGTTTAAGATGTATACCGACACGGCTATAACCGATTTCGGGTGTGATACGAAAATGATTACGTATTAATTTCACGATAATATTTCCTACGCAAAGTTGTGTATTCGATTGATGAACCTAGTATTGTTTTTTTTTTTTTTTGTTTTTATTGAATTCGCATTTTCAAATGTTCCGAACAAACGTGCGAAGGTTTTGTGCGCATGGAACGGATAGGTTATTATATTTAACAGGAAAATCAAGTTTTTTTTTAACCTAACAATGAGCACGCTTATTGACTTTTTAACCATAAAATTATAAGCCAACGAAAAAATCGAAGTAATTTAACGGTGCTTAGAAATAAAACAAAAGGGGTTTCGCCAAGTCGGTATTTGATAAACTATCGAATCAGACGACTCTATCGGTTGAAAATAAATTTATTTACGTCCTCGACGACCCGCACCCGTGTGTCGTTCATTTATTAATATGGTTGTAAACAACGGTGCGTGTAATTTACTGATTTTTCCATTGTAAACAGTATGGTTTTCATTATTATTGCGCTTCATTGTATACCTATACACTCGGAAGAATATACAAGTTTTATTGTTATTCCGTGATACTGCAGTCCCAACGCAATGACTATAAAGCATATTACTCGTATTTTTATTTTATTTTTTTAAATAATATTCGTATCAAAGTTTTTTATTTATTATAGCATTCGATTCGAACTAAATGACATATATTCTATACTATTAAACTTCTAGCGCAGGTGAATTCACCATTTATTTCATATAGAATTATTATGGTCACGTGATGTGTATTGCATTTGAATGTGCGTGTGTGTATACGTGTATATCTATACGCAATTGGTATAAAATACCTGTATAACCTTTTAAAACGAATTCGATTCAATTGATCCAGCTCGATTGTACTTTCCGATATTATGTTCTCTGTCTACTCGAACCTATGGATTTTTAAAGGGAATAAATATACAGTACGTCACGATTTCTGACACTTTTCGTGCGCACGCATAACGTACCCATAAATAGTCGCTGAAATCGGATCCGTTCCAAGCCGATCGCAATCGTACATTTAAATAAATGAATACATAAGCGACAAAGAAAATAAATGTGCAATACGTTCGCGCAATTTAACTGCATGACATTCCTTTTTGCACCGTCTAAACGTGCGAGATATCCCATGTTTTTCACCGTCGCTCGACTCTTCGGCTAGTTATAATCGGTTCGTTTGTAGTACGTTATGATGTCGATATCAAAATTCACTTGATTCCCGTGCGGTTCGCGAATTAATGACGAACGTAGTCCGCAGTCGCTGCAATTAGTTGGATGCGAATTCCACGGTTAAGTGATCCGACCTATCGGAAACGTTAACAATAATAATTATAATAATAATAATAATAATAACAATACTGCAGCGGAAAAAAACGTCTTATCGATTCGACGGTCAATAATATATAATCTTATATTTGGCTTTCGATGGACACGGTAATCGGTCAGTACAGTTCTAGTCGATTAACGATTGAAGGGAAACGATTTGACGTATGATTCTAATAAGTTCCCGACAACGGTCACTCGAACACGAGAGCATTCAGTCGGATCCGTACGCATCACAGATCAGTACGGCACAGAGCCGTGGACCGTTGTCATCCCCTTGGGTCGTCGCGACCAAGAACCGCGTTTACGAGCAACGAAATATCAACAGAGGTTGTGTTCACCAACGTTTGGTTAAATAGGATTATGTTTTGAGCGCAGGAATATATTTAATTTGATTTTGAATGCGCATACATACATTCGATTACAAACGCTGTATGTTTACGTAGACCGCAATGATATATACCTCTGAGGAATTATTTATAAGTAGAGCAAAACGCTGTATAATTTATAAATCGAATCACCCGGAGGTTCGATGCAACGTATTAATATCCGTAGACATATTATTGCGTTCAACTTCAGAGAGCCGCGGAATTAATTTACCGACGACTATTACTAGTACGGTATCCCGCGGTCTCGTGTACATATATATATTCATACGCGTACACGTTATGACCTGTGTTCTGATTTAATAGCCCTAAGGTACGTATGACGTACGGGTATCATGTTTATCTTTGTTCGCCTATTTCGTCCCACGTCGTTTCATTACGTTAAAATTATAATGAAGTTTTTATACGACTCGTATTACAACTTTATATACGGCGCGTAATCGTACGGATTCCATGCCAAAACCACCGGCAACGGTTATTCAAAATATGAATTACAAACGCGGCGCGTATTATCAACGGTACGGTAACACCGTTATTACATTTGTATTCAAATGATACATTAGGCTAGACTAACATTTCGCCAAAAAGAATAATTGTTTCGACCTAATAAATCTGTTGGAAGTTTTGAAACGTCGGAAGCAAAAATACGCGCATACACACCATCGCATTATTTCACGTTAATAATGTTGTTCGCGCGCGTACACTGTAAATGTTCGAATTGAATTTAAAAAATGTAGGGAGTGTTTTTTTTTTCGACACACGATGAAAACAAAAAAATAAAATAAAAAATTAAAAGACGATTGCGCCGTGTTTCAAAAATGTGAATAAAACAAACAGTGCGTGTTATCGTATTATGATATATATATATATGTCAAGAGGGGAATGTCTTTAAATGGATAAAATAATAGAAAATAAAATTTTAAAACTATTCTCAATGTATTGACATGACGCGCCTTCCATGAAACAGAGGGCTCGATAATATATCAAAAAAAAAGGACGAGCCTTCTAATAATAGCGGCCATTATTAAATTTTAATAATCACTATAATAATATTATGTTGCGCGTTTTAGATGTATTTACGACGTCTTTATATAAAACTTATATGTAACGCGTGCACAACACTTAGAGAAACTTCGTGGATACGGTACGCAATGTACATAAACAATCGTATTTTAAATTATTAATTTATTCGATCCTGCCCACGTTCGCTTTATTACTATAAATTATATGTACACGCGAATAAAATAATAATAATAATACGTTTATACGATTCACGCGCATAATTGAGACAGTGGTCTTATTTTAATTCTCCCGTACGTTTATTGGACGTTCACGCGTATGTGCGTGAGAGTGTGTTCATGGGCGCAACTAGAGCCCAAATATTGGGGGTGCTGAAATTGCTGAAAATAAAATAAAATGGTATTTAACTGTAATTACTATAGATATATAGATCTGAAGAAAAAAAAAACAGGAGTGCTACATTTGAACTCAGGAGTGCTAAAACCCCTATTGCACCCCCTCCCTGGTTGCGACTATGAGTGCATTGTGCGCGTGTGTACGAAATACAAGTTACGTGTATCATATGATATGTACATTGCGTTGGTATAATTGTAATTGAACTGTCAGAGTTGACGTTACGATCGCATTGTACAGCGTATGACGACTGAGGGTATAATAATATCACAAAGATCGATAACAACTACTGCAGTATTTATGTATACACAGGTAGGTACGTGCGCTTAATTCGCTTGTACCCCCGACCGCACGTGGTTACCGTTTACCTGAAATTCACCTGAAAATGTTCGACATGTTCTTATTTGAATATTATGTACACGTATAAAAAGGTCTGGACTCGGAAGTAGTGTCAACGGACGTTCTATCAAGCCGTCCAGTCTTGTACACTCGTCATATATTACCAATTTAATAAATTATTTCAGGGCCGTGCAACGTATTGTTGTTGTTCTTTGAAACATGCGAGTGCGTCTCGGGATAATGTTACAGTTCGAACAACGTTTACAATTGCCCTGGGTCATGGCGGCTGCTGCTTTGTAGAGTTGGTCGTTCAATAAAAGCGAAACACCGACATTTACCGGAGATAATGGTCAAATGAGCCGGTGGCCGATGTAACGAGAGAGGTTGTTAATCAACATTTCAGCCGGTGGTGGTTAATGGTACAAAACGTGTTCGTGTGAACGCAATTAGTGCGAGACGTTGTGGGACACGAAATGTCACGGGAGCGCGGTAAAAGTTTAAGCCGTAAAAAGCGGACGGAGCGGAATGTAAGTTGGTGGTTTCGGGCCGGAGCAAGATGGATTACGAAAACAAAAATTATGATCGCCGACCACACGCCGTCGGTCGTAGGCTCGACGTCGTGGTGATCGACCGGCGACGAATGAGCTCGTGCCCCGCGAACCGTGCGTACGCCGTGAACGCGAGAACACGTGAAATCGTTGTGGGCTTATCGGAGAAAAATAAAAATCGTCGAAAACAAACGTTACCTACGCCAACGGTTCGGAGCAGCCGGTGTTCCACGTCGTACGCGTGCACGACGGATCGACGTCGACAACGGAAATAACGGTTCGGAGAGAAGATAAACGAAAAAGAAGCGAAACAACCGAAAAGGACCGGAGCCCGTTACACATCGCGAAAACGTATGACACTTGTTCCTGCGCGCCCGGTCCACGTAATATTTCGGCGATCGTCGAGCTCGGTTTCTCGGCTGTACGCGGCGGACAGCGCACGGGCCAAGGGATGGCTCGGCGTAACCGTCCCGGCGGCATCGTTTCCGGTCACGGCGATCGGTTTCTCCGGAACGCGATACGCGTTTGTGCGCGCGACAAAACGCGCCTGCAACCCCGCCGCGATCCAATAGAACGCCCCCGTCGTCGTCGTCGTCGTCGTCGATAGAACGCGTCGTCGAAATACTATATCATCATCATCATCATCGCATTCGTTCGAGATCTTTAGGTAGTCGTCTGCAGGCCCGTACACCTAAAGGCGGGTTTACACGAGACGTTTCGTGTAAAAAATCGATTCGTATTTCGCGGTAGCGGAATTATCGTTCGCGAACCGGTCGCGGTTGGTCCGTACGACATCGAACCGTTTTGGATATTTCAACCGTGAAAGCTCGGTCGCGGTCGTGCAACAGAACGCTTCCGCAGCTAACGATTCCGTCTTACCGAATGTTGATCGCGTTCACGTGTTCACGGTTCGCGTGATGTTTTTCGAAACCACGCTCGTGAGTCGTGTGAGTACGACCGTGGCTCACGTCTCTTGTAAACCCGCATCGAGACCGTTGTTCCGAACGAATCCGAAAAAACAGGCCGTTGTATTTCCTTCTTCCAGCATCCTTATCGGTGAGATCCTCTTGCTCAGCGGTTCTTAACCATAGGGCCGCGACCCAATTTCGGGTCGCCAATAATTTTAAATGGGTCGGATAAAAATTTAAAACGTTAGTATAATATTTTTATTATTATGTCTTATAAATAATAAATGAAACCTCATGTACGTTGGTTATCACGGAGAAAAATTTCAACGAGATTTTTTGAATTAAGAACTGAAATAGAAGTATTTTTATGGGAAAAAAAAATTCACTGTTTTCCATCCATTTTCAAGATACAATTTGGTTGACAAAAGTTGCGTATCTATCAGATATTTTTCCGTTATTAAATGAGTTAAATTTGAGTATGCAAAGGCCATAAACTAATATGTTTACATGTTGTAATAAAGATATTAACTAAAATCAAAACCAAATCAAGAAACAAGCTTGATGTCGAACCCACGATGCGTGTTTCACTTACTAACTCTAAATTGATTCATTGGTAAAGCAACATCAAGACCAAGGAAGTCATTAAATTAAAAATTATTTAAAAAACAATACAATATTATCAAAAGAAATGTTTATTTTTAAATATAATGTAATTAATATCATGACTTGTTATGAATACAAGTAATAAGAGTAAAAAATGTTATTCAATTAAGAGTACCAAATAGTTATTTTTTATTCTGCCATTGAATATTATTTATAAAAAGGTCGCAGGAAAAATTTGGTAAATATCTTGGGTCGCCACTACACAAAGGTTAAGAACCGATGCTCTTGCTGACGGACGTCGAACAATCAACTCAATTCAACTAGTCCCGACGCCATGCGTTACGTTCACCGATCGTGTGCACGGCTATTAACATCGTGACGACGAGTGCCCGCCAAGTCGCTGATGGTCAATATTTAACGATGAAATCGCTTCACGAGTTTTGATTTTCACTTCTGATCGATTCGAAATTCACATGATTACGGAAACAGAAGGAACAAAAGAACTCTTGAGAAAAGCGAATCGTTTACTTGTCGTATAATGTAATAATTCTAGAAATTCGACGAAATATCCGATTCAATTTAAAGAAATATCATTAAGAATTGAGCATTTCAAATTAATATATACTTAGGCATCTTGTGGAAAAAATCTAAACAAACGAATTGTAATACATACGAGTAGTATATAAGGAGCTATTATAGCGAGTATACTTGTGGAACAAAATGACTTATAGGTAAATTATTTTTCCTTTGCAAATAAAAGATACGTACAATACGATTTTGCGTAGTTAACAAGTATACTTGAAAAACTATTTAAATATGCATAAAATACAAACAGTAATGAAGTAAAAATAATAAATAAACAAGGCACGGAAAAAAATTTTTTTTTTTTTTTATTATTGTTATTATGAAAAACTGACAATCATTTTTTCTATTGTTTTTTTGTTTTTTTACTGCCGACAAGTCATCCAAATATGACACCCCATTTTGATGTTTCAAAACTTTATAGTAAAAAACCATAATTTAATATATTTCGAAAAAATGGCCGAGGTGGAGTGCCATATTGGTGATAATGTTATGAATTATTTTCTTAATGTTCGTATTTCATGTAAATTCATTGTTAAAATATTTTACAATAAATCCGTTGCAGCATAGACATCAAACAGTAAACAAATTTCATAATTGTTATTATACACAATCAATACTTAGTCTAATAATAAATGTATAACCGGTTTTAAAGTGATAAACATTTTAAAAATGTGAAGTTTAAAGAAAAGTAAATATTTTGAAGATTAACTAAAAATCTTTGAAAAAAAAAAAAAAAACACTGAATTAATTCATAAAATAATTGCCACGTGCCGTGGGTAGAGCATTGTTAATACATTTTATATTCATAAAGATTTAAATATATTCGAGATTTAAATATGCACCGAAATCAGAATACGAGAAAACGCGCTGCTGCACAATTGAAATTATTTGTATTACAATCATTTTTGTGTAGGTATAAGAATTCGATCTGGAAACGTAACAAAACTCGCGTTCGAGTATTGTGTGTGTACATACAATATACATAACATCATGCACATTCTCTTCTTCTAATTAAATATGCATTACGGTTATCTTTTGACGGTTATATGCAAATTTCATCGTCGAACTTGAAATAATATTACTTGTTTGTATATACTTGGAATACCAAACATTTTGTTAATATTTCGATGATGGATTTAACGCGCGTGAAATAGTTATGGTGTAATATCGTTAAATGGATTTTGTTTGGGTACTCTCAAACACCATTAGGATTTCATGTTCGCGGCTTGTCGATGCGTATATGCATTGCGGGCACACGCGATCAAACGCATCACGTGCGCTAAGAGTCTGTTTTCTTTGCGGAAAAAAACAGGGCCAAAAGGAACGGAGAGGGAGTAACCACAGCTGCTACGTGTTGATTAACGATGTTCGAAACTCGTAGTTAACAATACAATTTTTCGTTATGATAAGGGGGAGTGAACGCATTTCTGGGGAAACGTAAGCAAACATCACGGAATAAAATTGTTATTTATATTATTTAAAATGCATATGAACTGGGGGAAAATAAAAATAATGAAAACATCCGGCTACGATGTATCAAAAAAAATTTATAATCTCTGCCCGGGCATTTGATCAAGTCAATAACGCGATAAATTCTAATTCGCCAATCTGCAATAAATTGGTTCGATAAATTATTGCTCGAATAAAGGTTATTAGATTGGCTTTGTCTCGATTAGTTTTATTAATAAAACGAAGAACTATTTTTTCATTATAACTTATTAAAATTGTTGATAATTATTGAAAAAGTTATATAAATTATTAACATCGATAAAGGAAAGAAGTAATGGTCATAACGTATGATGGTATATTTTAAGTAGAAAAATATTCAAAAAAAAAGTTATTAAATTTTTCAACTACGAAGGGGAACATTAGATTTCTAAAAACCTACAAGAACAGGGAGGCGTAGAAACCATAAAATTGGGAATCACTGGAATCACCGTACTCGTATAGTTCGTATCATAATATTGGTTTTACAGTTAGTTGTATTTTTTTATCCATTTTATTCGGATTACTTTAAAGATTTAAGAATCGGCTCGGTTCCACGTGTCAGTGATTTATTGCAACCATGATGAAGAAAATAGAGGACTCCGCCGGCCGAATATTAAACAACAGAGTCCGCGTGTCTGCGAGACACCGAGCTGAAGAGGTCAATAGGGTTCAGTGAGAGATCTGCGCACCGACGACGACGACGACGATATGGTCTTCGGGCGAGGACGCGCGAAGATAATTTAAAAATATAGATTTTTTTTCTACTTTTTCTAAAAGATGGGTTAAAATTGACACACCCTTCCGGTCCACGCGCATTACGGTGTAACCGGCCAAAATGAATATTACGACCAACGGTGACACTTTCAGAAATATCTCTTTTACAAAAATCATGATTTTTCTTGCTCTTACTCGAAATTCATACATTTTTGATGCCAAAACGAGACATTTCCCATCCAAATCCGTATCGAGATAAAGCCTTACAAATCCAGCTCTGAGTTTATTTTTATTTTTAACTTAGCATGCAAATAATATCTTCCCACTTCTTTCGGTTGTCGAACGGACAAAAATTGTCTTGGTGGTGGATAAAAATAAAACGAAAAACCGACTAATTCTACTGCCACAACAAACGGTAAACTTTACAGAAAACATATCTGCAGGAACTGCAGCTGAGAGTTATTTTATCCGGCTTCCCCCGCGATTGTCTGTAGTTTGTTTTCACGGACGTATGTTTACTGTCGGTAAGCAATTCATTCACCGCTAATTCTTATGGAAACACAAAAGAATAATCATTGACATTATTGTATATTGCCACCAAATTACGAATTTTTCGGTCAAATTATACCTTGGTAATAAAACTTATATATATTGTTAAAATGCATGCATAAAATTTAACTGTAAAGTGTTAAGCTTGAAAAAAAAAACGATTACCGAAAGTAAAACGGAAGTAATGGTTTTTCAGTAAACGATATAAAATGCATTTACTGCATGTCCAGTACTCTTGAACTACCCAATAAAAGGATAAAATGTGAAATCGAAGAACTTAAAGGCAGTATTTGATTGTAACTCTGTGAGAAAATTAAAACCAATTGAGTTGTCGAAAAAGTGATATCGTGGACAAGAAAAAACAACTTAATAACCGTAGAAAAAAAAAAAACCATCAATTCCTTAACAAGAACGAAGTTAAGTATCTATTCGGAAAATATATTTGGATAATGTTGCATTATTTTACTTAAATCCCAATAGTTGGCTATTTATTATAGAAATGTCATTCATGTACACGCAAAAAGGATATAAGATAGATCGGAGCGAGATTGGGAAAAAAAATGTGATCGAACGACAAACATTAGCCGGGTACACTATCGCAGTATCACCCCCGGTGCGCAAACTGATACGGTATTTCTAATCCAAAAATAACGTATATGAAAACGAAAAAGTCGCGTAATGAATCGCGAGGGTTTTTTCTTGCTAATGGTCCGGGTCTGAGTTCGATATTTAAGCTCGGAAGACTGTACTAGAAACATATTTTGTTAATCTTTTTGGTGCGCATGATCGAAAAACGTTATCCGAAGAAAATAAAAAGCACGTGTCGTTTATGTAACGAGTCGGGAATGTATAAACAAAAGAAGAAGAAAAAAAGGGTAAACTTTTGTCGTATGACCACGAGATAAAGTCATTTCGAGAAATGACTTTATACACTTCCCCTTGTTACGCATTACATACCGAAACGATAAGACACCGCAGTACATCACAGCTTACCCGAACCCCCTTTTCGGTCCTTCCATCCCTTCGCGACGATCTGTGCAAAATATCAGACTACCGCCCCTGCCGTAGTGATAATACGATCATCACGGTGTTTCAATTCAACGGTTGCTGTACGTTTTAGAGGCGTGCACCGTCGCTGCCTGCCACCACGGGACAATAGGGTACCAAAGTGTTTTCAATTATATACGAACAATAACCCCTTTAAAAGAAGATGATATTGCTAGACGTTTCGGCTTTGTAAACTTTTGATTACAGCGACGGATCGATGAAACCGTGTCCGCCTTCGACACAATATACATCGTGTGAGCATCAAATCCTCGTATATTATAATATATCCCTGTACGTATGAAATGCCAATTATACACAGTCGACTGATAAATAGGTTTGCGCTGGTGGAGTATACTACAACTGCTGACGAGAGTTGCATGTTCGTGCGGTGATGACACGAGCATGGAATTTCGGTAAATGCAATCACGCGGATAATATTAAATTACAGTGCGCAATGTTGTAATTAAGTTATGATAATGGTGAAGGAAGTTGAAAAATGTATTGTAAGTCTTGAAAGTCGTTATTTAAAAATCGACGAGCCACGGGAATAGAAAAAGAAAAACATGTCAAGAAGAAAAAATATGCATATAAATATGTTTTCTAATAGCGCGTCCCACATCGTTTTGTGTTATTAATATTTTATTTATTTTTTTTTTTATTGAAATATTAATCTCGGGCACTTAAAGTAAATTAATCAATGTCTGGCATTAAAAAACCCTTTAGTTTTAGCTCTTTTTCGGCATCACGGGTATTTACGAGAGAACAATTATACATCCACATAACACTGAACGTTTTTTATTTTCCTTATTGCGCGTTTAAATCTTTCGTAAAATATGCGTATATTATTGACTATACGCATCGCACGACCAAATCAAATTACACTCGTAAGTCCTCCGATAATACGATTATATTAGTTACGATTGACGTTAGAAATCACGGTGCACGTCGTTTTCACGAAGCGAAGCTAACGATATAATGATACGGCTTTTAGAATAAAATACTTATACTGTTCGAAACAGTTTGCAAAAAACACTGTTGTTAAACTAGCTATGGATTGAATACTTCTTGGCTTTTTCAAACGTTTTATCTATTATTTTTATTGAACTCATAGCACCTTAGACGCCAAAGAGCATTGTTTTCGATCTATTTAGCGTCGTGACTTCGAAATAAGTCAAAAATCAAGACGAATTCGATGAACTTCTTGTTAAAAATACTAAAATAAAACTACTTGTCTATATGTGTAAATATTTCATCATTAATTATAGTTGCAAATAATTAAGCATACGCTTATTACAGATAGAAAACATTCCTAATCAGTTTTTAGTTAGTAGTAAAAGTTAGTAAGTAAAATAAAACGTTTCAATAAGTGTATAATTATTTCTGACCAACGCATTGATGGGATTTCAATCTCAACTTCAACCTCTGAGGGCATCGATATGATTGTCATGTGAAAATTAAGTAATAATTATGGATGTAACGGTTACGGATTATAGTTAATTTTCTTTGGGTTAGAGGTACAAAAAAGGTAATCAAATATTTGCATTTTATTTCCTCGCAATAACATAATATTATGATCTGCGGGCACAAAAAGAATGTACCTTTATTTGAGAATCGGTTAATGGAATGTAGAGTTCCATCGTAAAGCGATAATATTTTGAAACATTAAAAGGTGAATGTTAAGGACGCCGAAGTCGCTTTAAAGTAAATAACGCTTTCCAAGATACGTTCAATTTCGCAGCGAACCAACCACCCCAAACACGTTGGATATTATAATTTCGCGATTTTCTCTCTCCTATCCACCCCTCAAACTATCCCGTCATACCGACGGGGAGGAAATACTTTGAATACGAAGTAACAAAACAACATGGTTCTCGGCATAACACCTGTATCCTTCAGCATAGCCGTAAATTTTAACCGCAACGACGTTCCGCACTCGCGCATCAATATTTCATCGAGTACTTATTCTTAATTTTACACAAGCTCGAAAACGCCCACCATCCACCTGATATATCGTCACGCCCGAGACTGCAGTGCGCTCCCCCGGCGTGCTCGTGTGATTTAATTTCGCCGGAACCACCCCCGTACGCTTTCCGTTACGGCAAAATATCTAGCGGTTCATTTGTTTACCGGTATTCGAGTTCGCTTTCGCACCGCACACATTTCACTGACAACGGCAACCGTCTCGGTTCGGTTCTTAACCACTTTTTCCCGCTTATTCGTCGGAGAACACGCTAGGATTTTTACGGTCAAGATGCAACGAAAAATTAATTAAACTCATATTCATAAAATGTTTGATCATCGTCCACGAATCTATTGTATACATTTAGAAATTCTTGTGCTCTTTTCTTCTGTCGATCATGTACCTATAAAATATTCTTTATTTTCCTTTTTTAAAGTTTATTTCTTTCTCTTCGTCAAGAATCTGGGTTATCATAATCAATTCATCTTCGTGGAATTCGTTCGTATTAATAAAATGTTTATTCATAAACTTGAAATTTTAAAACTCAAACTCGAAAAACTATACGTCCGTTCCAAATGATACAAGTGAATTATTTTAATCAAAATATAAAAATAACTGAATCGGATCGGTCGTACGTGAATCCGTTAATCTGAACGACCCTATATCGGATGTACTCGAATGGATTTTAACTACATCTGTTGTTGACGTATGTTTGCAGTACAGTTTTAACCGACCTAACCATAAGTGTATAGAGTCAACAATTATAGTTCGTTGATTTTATATCATAATAATTAAAACGAAACAACCGACAAATCAAAATGACCTTATTTCGCACATCGGCTAGGGATCCAAAACCGTAACAAGACACGTCAGTCGAAAATATTTTACAACCGACACTACGAAATCGAAAACTCTCTGGAGACGCTATTTTTCGGAATCGAACCGCCGGACCTAAAAGTAAAACAACTGCTTCGGATTCCAATCCCCGAGTACTAGTTTGGGACACGTCACTGCACATTGTCACTGCGTAACCGAAAACATATAATTTTATCTTAAATTGTTTTCTCCTCTAGTCTTAGTCTGACGAAGCGCTTAATAGTCCTTAATTAGTACCTATGTACACAGGTAAAAATATAAGTTTATATTGCACGTATTTCCCACGCACGTGGCAATTGCATTATAAAACCAACATGGCTGCACACTGACGAGATAAAAAGTTAATACAGTGAGTTCCGCTTAATGTGGTCACTGGTTTATAGAATCAACCGTTTATTAGAATCAAAAATGAAAATCCCAAACCAAATTGTATGCTACTAATGTTAAATTGACCTTTTATTAAAATCCCTAAGTACCGGATAATTGAATCACTTTTATGAACAATCTTATCGTTTTTATGGTATCTCAAACTGATTAATTTATAAAAACCATTTTATTTTTGAATTTATCAGTATTATTGTATATCGTTGTACATTATGTCAATCAATCATCTTTGTACGTCTTTGTATCTTTGTATCTTTGTATATTGTAAACAAATAAATAAAAAACATGAATATGATTTTTAATTTAATTTAATTTAATTTCAGGCTAATATGTATACTAAATTGGTAGATTTTCAAGTTCAATTAAAAATAGATGGCTTTTTTAATTTATTTTAAATGCATTTATTTAATTTTATTTTTATATATTAATATTACTTTATTTTATTCAAAATTTTATTTTATTTCAAGCATAAATGTAGAATCATTAAATAAAAACAAATGTAAAAATCAATAATTTTATTAAAAAATTATAATTATGTATATATGTATTAGAAATTATTAAATATCTAATTATAAATAAACAATTGTATTAAAAGATTGAATTATAAAAAAAATTGTTGTAATGCTTTTTAGAATCAACCGGTTAATAGAATCAAAATGACCTGCACCAAAGTGATCACATTAAGCGGAACTCACTGTAGTTATTAGTAACTAGGTCACACGAAGACCAAAATTTTGTTCTTTCTATTTAAGGAACTTTTTTTTACTAATTGAGTTAATATTTTTCCATGATCTAACCAATCGATCATTCATATTATTGTCACATTAAGCTAATTGTTTACCGAATCTAAATTCCAGAGATTATAAACGTAATAATGTAATATTTTTGTAAAAATTATTATTGACATTGAAAATAATCTGAATTTCAGGATTGTTAATTATAAAATACGTGGATTTCAATAGATATCAAAATAACGTACGTAAAATTAGCTTTGCGTGAATACCATAAATAGCATAATAAAGTTAAAAACAAAAACAAAAAAAATAACTTAATTTCAACGTATTAACTTTGCTCACTTTTCTCTAGATTTGATTTGTCTTTGACGAGTTAAAAAGACTAGGGTTCCCGCCTAATATTGATGAGAACGCGTTGGGATCATTGCAGTGTACATTGCATGTGTCGTAGACACGTCTTTCCGATCAACCTTATTAGGCGAAAGTTTTAGGAATTAGATAGCAGTACACTCGCGCGTTACTGTAAACATATCATATTATTCCAACAAGGGCACAGCGGTCTTGTGTTTTTCTTTTTTCGTTATCAACACCGATGAATTATATTTTTGAAAAAAAAAAAAAATCGAAAACGCATCAAATAGTATCACCGTCATCCTAGTCTAGAGATCTATCGCAGACGTGTTAAACGAACGGTGTTGAGGATATAATCTTCACCTGTTCTTCGGTGGTTTCCGAGAGAATCGCAACGAAACGCACGTCAACGATAAAGGTCCTTCTGCCGAAATAATACAATGCGTTGTGAGCGACTTCCGAGTAAATGGTTGCGAACCCGGTACCGTCGTCCGTGCATTTGTCGTTGACTTGCCGGTATCGCGTGCACCGGATAATTTTGTTCATCCTATCGGGGCTGCCGGTACGCAATAATGTTGTCACCGCCGAATTGAGAGCGAAAACGACGAAATTAATTTCTCCCCAAAGAAGCCCGCTGTGTTTTAAGGTCAATCAGAATCCGTTGTTCCCTTACGTTTCCCGGAGACATATTATTTTCGCCATCAATTTCAACTTTCTATAAAACTTTTTAATTAAACGTTCACGAGGTTCTTCCTTTCTCTCTCTCTCTCTCTCTCTCTCTCTCTTTCTCTCTCTCTCTCTCTTTCCCGTTCATTTGCGTTTTATATAATTTCATAATGTACAATTTTATTAAAACCTATTAATCTCAACACTGTTCACGTTTTATTGTTTATCACTAGACGAATTAAATTGTAAAATCGAAATAAATCCTAGTTTTATTATCGCGCGGACCGGGGTTTTAAGGGTGTGACTTTACCATATTAATTACATTAAATATTATAGATATTACGCGTGTAAATCTCGTAAAATATTTCGGTATTCGATTGTCGTTAAAACATTAAGGCGCGACGATAATAATTACTGAAGGCGCATTATAACGTTTGCATTGCTACAATACGACGACGATGTACTATGATCATTATTACCGATAACGCATCGGAAGAAAAATCATAACATTACGTGTTGCGTCAAATGCATTATGCCGCGGTCAGAATGATATTATTAATCAAACACGATTATTCGACTTTGCCGTACGAAGAACGGTAAATGAAACAAATATATACATTACAAGTATAGCGTTCAACACGTTTTTCGGTCATCGGCCGAGCGTGGCCGTTTAAATCACAATGAGCACTCGCCGCTGACCTTAATTCGCCGATACGTATAAATTTTACACAGAAACCGTATCGGATCCGTTGGCGAAATGCATTCATACTGAAGACGACTTCACATAGGTACCACAGCAAATAATCAGCATAGAACGGGAATCAATGGAACATCCAAGTGGCGAAGGGATTGTCTGTTTTTTGTTTTTCTGATCGATAGTATAGATACGTATGTATACGTATAGTCAGCGACGACAATTTTTCATTTTTTTTCGGGCGGTAACGAATAATCACTACAATCATCAACCAAGAAAATGTCCGTACATAAAACTTGGTTTAATAAAAAAATACAATTTTACGTTCCTGCCGACGTAGTTTTAAAGTTTTCAATTTTTCCGCTATCGAATATGATTTTGAAACTGCCGTGAAAATGAAATGGAAAAAAAAAAAACTCCGGTATATCTAAAACGCAATATGTGTCCGATTTTCGATATATTTACGACGGAGTGCGCGGAAATTTCGAAACGATTTTACTGCGCTGAAAATTGTTTAGCGGGTGGAAAAAAAAATATGTATATACGTGTAAAGAACGAAAAAAAAACACCTCACATTGCATTGTAAAAATCTGCAACACAGCTACTGCGTCGCTTTGCGCGTAAAATTTATGATCGTGTAAATCAAATTCCTGCGATAAAATAAGTTATAAAACCAAATAAAAATATTCCACTTTGAGCAACAGCACAACAATCGAACGCGTTCCGTGTACACATTTCGCAACGAGCCTCATCGCCGGGGAAAAATATAAAAAAAATTAAAAATACATGTATGTATAATAAAAAATAATGCGTTCGCGTTAATATTTTGTTTTAAAAACATTTGCTTTGACGACACCGGTAGCCCCATAACATTTGAACAAAGGGATAGGATTTCACGCGTAGGTACGGGTAGGTGCGGTAATTAAAAATCGTATTACGTTGGTTAAAATCACAAATATAGAAGGGGAATTTGATGTGCGAGCGCGTCGCGTCCGGTGTCGGGTGACGTTGACAAAACCGTCATCGGCCGAACGAATAAACGATCATCGAAATCATTTTATTATAATAATAACGCACTTTCGGACGCAGGACAAAGGATCATATATACATATGACGGTGACGTTCTGTCAAGGACGTATCTGGGGGGGTCCAGGGTACCTGGACCCCCCCTGAAATTGCTTCAATCTTTGACGAATGCTTAAAATAATTATTTATTTTTAATACCAACATAAATATTTTCAGTCAAAAATGACTTAAGCTCCAATTAATAATTGACTGCTTTTAATTTGTATGTCACAATATCATATAAAAATATGATATTAATTTTAATAAAAGAAGATTAAATCTTTTTCGGTCTTATGTTTAAACAAATATCAAAAGTTAAAATCTAGATTCAATGAAATTACATTATACATGTTTTGGACTCCTCCCGAAAAAATTGTCTAGATAAGGCCTCACGTTCTATACTTACTGCCGTCGTACATCACTCGTCGATTTCCACCGGTATACCGAAAATGGTAACTCGGTACTTTTCAAACGGTAACCGATTGGCGTCAGATTTTCCGTCGAAGGAATAGTTACCTAATTACCGTCGTATTATGCAATAACGATAAACGGTTACCGGTATCGAAAAACGTTAACGGATTGCTCAATATTTTACAACAAGTTATAAGCCCTGGTTATTATAACCGTTATTTATTTATTTATTTATTATTGTTATAAATCGAAAACAAATCGGTTGAAAAGGAACATTTATCATACCGACACAACAGTTATATACGCATTTACAGTCGTATCCTTTACGCGTATGATTTAATATATGCATATAAATAATATATTTGAAGAGAGAAAAGATTATTTTCAACATTAATAATTGAATAAAATGTAAATAATACCGTGTCCTCGGATAGTGATTTATTTTCCTTCGACTATATTATTTACATGGTGTCCTCCTCCTTCGATGTGCCGTCATCTCTACAACCGATCCTGCAATAACATATTAAAACGCGTATTATAACCTGTAGTCGCATCGTGGTCCGACGAGGATTTTCATCCGTATGTCCGGTTGAGTATTAACTGAGTATAGACGTTCGGAAAAAAGATTGTATGACGAAAATGGAGTTTTATAATTTTAAATTTAAAGTTGTAGTGGTTTAGTGATTTAGTAGTACTTTTCTTTCTGTCTCTCGATCGTTCATTTTTAGCTTATATGATATTTTTACATTTAGATATATTTTTTCTTTGTCGTAAAAGTTTTAAAACGAAATAAACGATTTTATTAAAAAAAAATTATTTATAAATCAAAAAAAAAAAAAAAATTAAAAATATACGTATTGCTTTCTTTATATATATATATATATATATATATATATATATATATATGTTTTGGTATATTTTTTAGTATTCATGTTAATTTTATTTTTATCTACATACAACCAATTATTTATTTTCTTTCTAGTTTTATTAATGTTTTTATTTTATTGTTGTCAAGTTATTAGTCCGGTTCTGTTTTCGGTATGCCAACGCAAGAGGGCTAATGGCCGTCATCACATGACATTAATATTAACCAGGTTGTCGCGACCGTCTAGCTGCGCTTTCGTGTACGCTTGCGCGTCAGATCGTAATGGTTTCGGATGACGCGAGGATGTTTCACGTTGGTAGGAATCGCGACGCGATGGTCACGATACGTCATACGTATCAATTACGTCTGGTAAGTTTGGCGAACATCGATTATGCCGTACGACGGTTATAAATGGATCTATAGCGGCTCCGTTGAAAATCAATCAGGGTTATGGAAACAACACGTCGGTTATTGGAAACAAAACTGTTTGTGACCAACCTTGGTCGTCAGGTTACTCGACGCAAGAAGATAGATGGATAGGTTTTTTTTTTTTTTATGTAACATACGAAACAGTATAACATTTCATAGACGTACAGTGTGCCGTGCGTTTAGCGCGTATGAAACACATGGATATTTTTTTGTTTAAACCACTCAAATGTTTTATTCGTTTGCTCCTTTTCGCAGTACGCGAGTACAGTTCGACGAATAACATTAACGCGGTAACCAATAGCCCTATCGGAAACAATCGGTCGGTTAACTGACGACAAGTTTCACGTTGATTCGAATATTGTTCCTAACAATCGGTTTCCGCTGTACACCGCAGGTACAAATATACCGACACATAAACGCACAGCGGCCGAAGATCAATTCGATTTAATTAACGTTCACATGCATCCGCTCACACGACACATCACGCACGCGCGGCCCGACGTTATCGGTTATTTTCGTATTCGTTCGCCGTCGCTCGATCCCTACGCCGCCGCGCTAGGGATGTCGTCCTGCAGGATACACCGCAACCGCCGCGCGCAAAAACAAGAGACTTAACGAAGGGACGGAATTATAATATACAGACGATAAATAATTACACGGGTTCGGTCGGACTTACCAAACAACCCTTCCCGTCCGTCCGGCTTCGATCTGGTCGTACCCGCCCTGACCGGGGGTAACGACGACAGGACATTCTCTGTGGACTTCCGCGAACGCGCTGCCGCGTAAGTTGTTCGCGCACACATGCATATCGCATTATCGTACTAGTAAATAATAATTGAGTTCCCGTGTGCATAATATAATACCACTCGTACACGGCGTTTTGCGTAGGTATACACCGCGTTTTCGCCATCGCCAACCGGTCGCGTTCAACGATTCAAATAACGCTGACAAGATATACCACTGTTCCACTGTCCCCGTGTGAGCCGTGTCCGATCAGACGATCCTGTTGGCCGATTACACTTGTTGTCAAACTCGCGCAAACACGTTGTACAGGGGGTGTAACAGTGTATAACCCTCGATTGTGGACAGTATCCAAGTTCGAGTGTGGTCGTCAATGGCGGATTTACGGGGATGTGGTCCAGATGGTCTGGTATTGTCTTCGTATATTATAAGATAATGTAAAAGTATACAGAAAAAATTTAAAAAAAAACCGCCGCTGGTGGTCACTGATGGTAAATGATACTCGATGAGCGATCCGCTACAAACCTATAACCGGAAACATATATAATTATTATTAAAAACATGTTTGAACATTATAATATACATATCATTGATTTTATACAAAAGCAAAGCATTCGAGACACGATGATAGTGCGGTAGTACCTTAACGAATGGTCGACGCAATCAATGTTAAAATCGTTCAACGTCGATCGGCACAATAATAACCGAACGCGAAAACCGATTGGACCGATTCGAGAACGTAAATATGTTATACGAATGATTATCACCAAGGATCACGTGATCATCGAAATGATCGTCGATCACAACACGATCGCTGGGGACGAAACGCAGACAACCGTGAGACGTAATTATTTTCGACTTACGCAATTGTTTCAAACACGAGTGCGTGAATAATAGCGCTGCGCTGACGCCAGTGCCTCTTTCCGACGGCATTCCTTCGGAGAGATAAACATTAGAATGGTTGCGTTGGAATATTTATTTTTGCTTTTTTTTTTTTTTTTTAAAAGTGATTTTTTTCGAAACGGCTTTCGAATATACATTAATTATTTTGCAACACTGTGTTCTTTCGGAGTTGTCCGCGAGCGGTCGTCATTATAAAATCGTGTGCCCGTGTCGCGCGTATCGATCGGATAACAATACAACGTAATATTTTTGTAATTTTGTACCGTAAAAGTTACGGCTTAGTCACGGATGCCGTGTTGTTCGCGCAATAACAATATTATAATAGCAATATCGGACGAGAGACATTCAAATTCGCATACGCGAACCGGCCGCCGTTCCGCAGTACGGTTCCGTCCACATCATGTATTATTATTACTATTATAGAGTATAATGTTTTCAGCCTATTATAGATCGAAAAGTCAATTGTCCCCGCTGGTGAACGACAACAGTAACGGCTTGAATTTGTTTCGATAAATAAAAAAAAAAAACACGGCTTGCACGCGTACAAAATTAATTTTAATTTTAGACTCACGTTCGAACGCTAAAGTCGTGCGCGAAATATATAAGGAGAGAAATAAAATAAAACCATTCCGATGATTGTGATTGATATCCCACGCGTCAAGCTTCGGTGTGTTTTCAGTGGTGCTCAAATGATTTTGCCACATTTTTATATAATACGAGTACTTACTCCCACAACAATTCTAAAAATAAAAATAAAATATATATTGCTTATGAAAAAAAAAATAAAAAGAAACAAAAAACAGCTCGTCTGACGATTTCGCGTTTCAATCCTACCGAATTACGATTTATATTTAGAACGAAATTGGATTTCGAAAATAAACGTGGAAATATTATAATGGTAATTGTTACCGGTAAAAATTATATACAAACATATGTAATAACATGATCGTATTGAGTATAATGTTCTTGTACAACGTTAAACATAATTCTACGAACTCTGTCAACGACAGTTATTTAAATGTTTTTCGTAGAAATTATATTGTTCTGTACGATTCAGTTCGAGAACACACAAATATTATTATAAATTAATACCATTGCGTTACAGAGTATATTTTTATGGAATATAATGTATCCCCAACTTTTGTTTTTATTTATCAATAAATGTTATCGATTGGATTTTTTCAATCATATTTCATACTTGTCGTTTGAATAAAATAATTTGCAATGCAAAAAGCTATAAATTTAAGAATTTTATGGAAATTTATACCATTACCTCTTGAAGATATTTTTTTGTTGACTTGATAAAAAATAATGCCAATATCAGCATATTATTTTAATTTAATATATTTTTTTCATACAGAATTAAGATTTAGTATCTTATTAAATGTATTAAATTGCTACCATAATGAAAAATAACAATATATTTGATAATTATTTAAATTCTTCTACAGTTAAGTTATAGTTATAGTTAAAAAAATTAATTTACAAATGTTTTTGTTATTTTTCGTGGTAATGAAAAGCTTATGAACTTTTCAAGGGCTTAATTATTATAGTTCCAAGTTTAAACTAATTAATTTTAAATACATTTCCTTCGTATTTATTTCAAGTTTTATGTCTTTAAAATTATAATGGCATTTTTTATAGTCACCCCTGTTTTGTATACAATTTTATTTCTTATCGTGAAACAATAATGTTAAAATTAATATATTGTTTTTTTTAAAACTTAATAATCAACTTGACGGATTTCGCATTCGTACATAATTCAATTAAAAATCAATGATAAATAACTTTATTATAAGCTAAATTTTCATGGTGGTCGATTGACAGGAGAAAAAATGAAAATTATATATCATATATTCTATATTATGCGTACACGTCAATGGGTAATTAATAAAAACCCGGTTTGAATAATTGTAAATATCGCTCTTAAAAAACTTATCCGTATCGTTGGAGATAAAATGATGAAATATCAACTTATTTTTTATTTTTAGTTGCACGTTTAAACGATAATATTATACCCACCATGATATTACTATACAGCTTGTTTTTAGCAGCTGTGTTTGTTCAACCGATTATCTATTTTATTTCGTTTTCGATAAACTGAAAACTAATGCAACACCACTTATAAATGTATCCCACGTATTAGAGAAGTACATAGGTGGTATAGGTTTGTAATCGCGACGGAAAAACAGACATGTCGTTTCGGGTCATTTAAAAATATTTAACGTTTGCCGTCGAAATTTCTCGGCGTCAATTATCGTTGCGCTTAGCCACCGATCGAAAACATTGTCAAGACAAATTTCCGTCTCCGGAACATACACGACCGACTGGAAAATGTTGTTTTTAGTGTTGCCCAACAGCGAAAGAAATCAACGGAAAGGGCACACGCGGTTCGTATTATACCATCATCATCAACCATATCGATTTATATCCCAGTCTATTTCAAAGATCCATTTCGATTAATATGACTCGCAGAGAGCTCTAAAACGGAGTGCGATACTTCCGTATATTGCGTCTCTAAAACCTTTCCAATCGACCGATACTTCTCTAACCCGTAAATGTATCGACGGAACCCATTGTATGACGTAATAAACGAGTAAAAAGTAAGGCAGCGTGTACAATGCGGTTCGATTATTTTATCGACGCAATGCCATAACTGTCATAATATCGTCCTGAATACTTGAATATCAGGATCACTACAGCATTCGAACGAACATTTTTTGAAACGATTTTAAATGGATTTTCAAGAAAATTCTTTTTATTTTGTACATAATTATTATTGTAATTATGTTATCATGAATCGTAAATCGTAATTCGTAAGTACAGCGGTACCTATACAATTAAAATAGTAAATCGATTATGGTTTTATAAAATATTAAATGGTAGGATCGTATTATTATGGTGATGATAGCTGCAACAGTTTCCATAGACAAAAATAAAAATCTATTTAGTTGATGAATTATTATTACGTTTAAATTACATAAAAACTTTTTGTCTAGTGTACTTTGAAATTTATCTAAATGTTTAATACTCGTACATTAACATTCATAAACGAAGTCCATTGGTTATAAGATATCAATGTCTTACGGATACCCATAAATATCCATCGTAGCTGATCTAACAGTTACTTTTTATGAATATCTAATAGATATCCATACAATTTTCATAAAAGTACTAAATATAAAATGGATTATTTGGAACGTCTAATAGGTATACGTCTAATGGACATATTGTGTTGTGTGGGTAGTAAACAAAAAAATATTTTACAATTTTATAATTAATGTAATCTAAATAAGAAATAAACAAAACGCCGTAGTGCCTATTGTTAAACTGAAAATTACAGTCACCAAGATATTGTTTTCGATTGACGGAACGTTTTGCTTACGCATCGATTGCCGTAATAATGCACTAGCTGGCATTGTGTCTATTTTACTGTTGTCATCGTTTTATTTCGAAGATAATATAATATCGACTCCAATTATGGTGTATACCGGGAAAGGCATTTCCAAAAAAATACTACTTTGCAATAAATCTGCATGTAATAAACACTTCAAAGGTGTAATGATTTTAAATAGGTAGGTACCTATCCAGAATAAAAAATTTGTGTATTTTTAGGTACACATATTATTTGAGAATAGATCCAAATTATTTATGATCAAAGTAATAATAACCAATAAGTCATTTTGAATAAAATCATTGAATTCTGGAACCTAAAAGAACCCTTAATAAATTAAAAATCTCGGTTCGGTACCGGTACAGAATTTATCGATGTAAAGGTTTCGGTTCCGGTTTCAGAACCGGTTCTTTTCGATTCCTGTTCCTGGGTATGAACACTTTTTCCAAAAACGATTTTTAGTATCAGACTGCTTACGCTACACGGATCAAAGCGTTGAATCGATACATTATACCACGCTATACCGTTGAACATTCTATCCAACGCGATATGTATCAAGGAGCTAACTTAACTAGGCTGCAAATCAATACATATATAATTCGATTTCATTATTATTTTTTCGTCCTGTAGTCAAAAACAATGACCCACATATCCTTTCCTCCTTCTCTATATAGAATACACTTATATATATAGAATCTATATAGAATTGTATGTTTTATACTTCACTCATGTTGTACACGTTTTTTTGTTGGTTGCTAGGATCGTGTAAAAGAAAAAAAATATGTAATAATATAAAATATTTACCCGATCTAACGTGGTAAAAGAGTTTGAACATTTGCGTGAAAAAAAACCTCGAATCGCTTGTACTATACGTATGTGTTCCCTTACCAACCGATAGGTTTAAATCGAAGTTCGATTAAGTTTCGACTAATACCTTTTAAAGTTTAAACACATGTGTATAGTACTATTATTCGAAAGACGTTACAAGTTATGATTCGTTATGTCAAAATTACATTTTCATGTTCCACCATCGTTCATTAATAATGCATTAAATGTATAGGTTTTATGTACTTGACCACTTTGGTGTCAGAGCCAAAACGCTTTTCATTTTGTCGACAAATTAAATATGCTGTGGACATTCCTAGCTGTCAGATTTTTCCCTTATTTATTATCATCGTTCCAATTAGCGTTCCCGGATTACATTATTTACAATTTATCTTCACATAGTTTACAAAGTGTATTTAACCTTTATTTGTATCATTCATTTCTGTTTATCCTCGGCATATTTTACAATATATCTACTTTGCGATATTTTTTCCGTCAGCAAAATAATTACAATCGGTCCATCAATTAGTTTATTCTCGCAAATAGTTGTGTAAAACGACTAAATTTGCAGTACACTACTGCCAATACTATTTGTGTTCAGTTTTTTTTCTTCGGTTCAATGTTGGTGCATTCGAGTTGGAACATAACACCCGTACAAAGTACTATCCTAGTTACGACTCGAATTTTTATAAATATAATTATGTAATAATTATGTGTAGCATTTACTACACTAATATGGGTTCCAGATGTTTTTCGGTAATACTCTACACAAACATATTCCTTCTCATTTTAACAAATCACTGTTAATTTTTAACCACAAGTATGGTAAAAAATAAGGTTTATTTGCTAAGACAACGTGTATTTTTATTGAATTCAGTAAAAAAATAAATCCCTACAACTGTGGTAAAAAAATAATAATTGACAGTCCTTAAAGTGCAAAGTAAAGTATTTAATGAAAATATCTAGTACCCAACTAATGTTGATATCAAAAATAATCCAGGATCAATCTAGTAAATAAATTGTAGGTTCGAGACCGAACTTGGATACAGCGTCTAATGCAAGGTAATTGTTAAAAAATTTTTTAATTTATACCTAAAGTCTAATACATATCTAAAAACATGAGCCTTGTACAATTGTTGTGCATTCTTTAGAAGGAAATAAAGTTTCGTCGGACGAAACTATTGCGTGTTTTTTTTTTATCTGCTTCTAAAAAATCGTTTTCTAAGGTTCAGTTTAAGATATTTTTGGAATAATATTGACGATAAAATAATCACATGATAGGCAGCTGAAGATTAAGTGATTAAAAAATATCACATTTAGAACTGTGACTAATGGTTTTTTCGATTAATTATTCAAAGCGTATAGTATTATTATTATGAGATATTTCATGGTACTGATATAGTAATATTTATGTAGACTAATTAATACATTAAGTTCCACCTTAACTCTATACCAACTATCCCAGAGCTTTATCGTGCAAAAAAATATTTAGATGAAATTTCCAAAATTGATTAAGGCTCTAGCACTCTTAACCATGATTGATGGTTTCAAATATACGAGTATTATAAATTATTTTACCCTTTGCGGTAAAAATAGGCAGGGTTTATTTCAAAATCCGTTTTGGCCATTGCTACTGTTCTATTTACAACTAATTCGTAAGCTGTATATGCATCATCATGTGTGGCAGGCAGAACAATTTAGTATTAACTCTGCACATTGAGTAGTTTGCTGTGCTTGCATTTTACAAAAATAACTCCAAGAATTTTCAAAAATTAACTTATACTCGTACAATATGCGATGATCTTAGGATCATCGCATAACATGACATAAACAACAATTTTAGTAAGTGACAATAACTAATGATAATATAACCGTGGAAATGAATAAAAGTTTTGGTATTTGATAATAACGCGTACCGTATACTAATATTATATCACATAATAACGAACTTGAACTTTTCCCTACAACATGAAAACTTTCAACTTTAGACTTTCTGTTGATTATTTTCCTGTTATCGATGTAGTATATTCTATTCGAGTATAAATTTACCGATATATATGTATACATTTCTTTTTTTATATTTTAGCTTCCAATATTGAAAAAATTATTACAGCTCAACAATTACAACTAAATAAACAATTTACAAATGAGAAAGGAAAACAAGAGAAAGAGAGAAAATAAAAATAAATAAAAAAATGAACCAAAAACAATCGTTATGAGTACATAAAATACTCGCACATAAAAAAAATGTAATTACATTAAAATCAAATTAAGGGTCCAGCATTTTCGAAAAATTTAGTATACAAATAATTATTGATCTAGAAAAGGAATTTAAAATAATTTAAAACTAACCGAAATAAAAATAAAACAAAATTCAAACACCATGATGGAAAAAACACAACACTAATCAAGGTTATCGCATTGGATTTATTTATCTCGTTTCGACTACAACTTGGTCATCAATTATTACCTACAAATACGTACGATACGATGGCAGTATATTCGTTGTCATATTTTAATATTTATGAACATTTTATACTAATTTTTCACATTTTCCCGCTGTTCGTAAATCTATATTCATGTTAGTGAAAGAACACGATAATAAATTTTTCTTAACAAGTTTTTGTTTTTATGTGAATTTTTAACCGAATTATATGTATATATATCGAATAATAACTTATTACGCTGTATTAAATGTGAGGTAAATCACTCCTCAGACAGATGCACCAAAGAATAAAATAGTCCAGCCAAGTGCATCCTTTGCGAGGGTGATCATACAACCTATTACGAAGCTATTGTTAAAAATATAAATTATTTCTTATTTTACAATATTATTTCTTCGTCACAAAATAACTCAATCATATCATCAATATACTAATACTGTACTAATACTGTCCCTCTTATAAAATCTCCTTCTCACCTTTCCTAAGCTTCTTACGTCTCCATCACTGATTCTAATAATATCCTATTACCTTATAGCCCTATGGACGATAAGCCGTTTTCCAAACTTATTTCGGAACTTTCGACATTAATAAATTCCTTATTTCCCTTCTTTCGGCTGTCCTACACGAACAGCTTATCCTATAGTACAAATTATTTTTGAACTAATTAATTTAAATTATCACGTATTTTATCACGGAATATTTTATCTGTTGCTTATAAACTTTAATAGGTCTTTGACCTATATTTTAATTTACTCTGTTTTATTATTACGTTTTGCTAATATTATTTTATGATAATGATTAATGTATACTAATTTTATAATGTTATTATTATGTAGTGTACCAATGGGTAATTTTCGCGCTCATGTTTTCGTTTATTGTTATATTTTCATATTATTTACATTATATTTAAAGCATTAACTCTCCCCATTTTTTTTTTATCCATTATTTTCAGTTGTATCGGTATTATTTATTATTATATCATTATGTTGAATTACTAACTTCACTTAGTGTTAACTATTTAAATTTAATATTTTAAACTTCAATTGTTAAACCGTAAAAGTTTTTATTAGAAGTTCTAAAAAACAAAAACAAATATTTTATTACGAAAGCTCTACGTTTTGTTTTGATAAAAAATAATATCCCATAGACTTTACCTGTTCAGAAAAAAATGTCGTTTTATAACCTCGTGTAATATGTTGGTATGGTTACGTATATGTCAATTTATTTCTAAAACATAACAACACCTTTGTCCCGGGCAGTTGCAACGTTGCGACTGTATTCTCAACGGGTATTTCGGCGATATTATTGGGTTTGGCCGCAGACAACAGACAAGATGATTGGTCTTTTGGTCAAATTTTTACTTTGATTCGCAGTATTATATTACACGGCTCACTATACCCACGCAGAAAAAGGTCTTTCATCATGGCACTCTTTGTATGTCACCATATTCCGTGCACTCACGTTTTGACCTCGTTACTCGGACCGCATGTAATTTGGTAATTTAAGGAGTATTCTACAGAACATCGCATGTGCAGTGTGTGTACATGTGACCTGGTTTATTTTTGGTCTTATATATTTTACACTATTTGCACGGCACTCGAGGAATTTCGATTTCGTATAATTCGACTTACGCGTTCAGGATAATCCGTCGTACGAAATGATCGGTAGATTTCGAAATCATTATACAATTTTGATATAACACGTGATACTGCTTTACTTATTACGAAATTCTAATAGATTTTTCTTTATACATAAATATATATATATATATATTTACATATAAACACTTTTATCGAAATATTTGCAATCTGGCACGGTGTTTGCACAATAAGTAAACATATTTTACGGAGAACAAATGATACTTGGCGGCTTGACCAATAAAGCGAACAGCTGCGAAACCTGGTTTGATTGCAAAAGATCCCACCTAAACCAGATCCATTCGAAGCGCCTGGTAAGACTTTCGGGTAAAGTTTTTGATGATGGATGATGAGTTGGTCGTTGGGCCGAAAAATACAATATCATCATGGTATTGTTTTCGTTTACAGTATTAGAGCCGTGTTATTTAAATCAATTCGACACCATTAAAAAAAAACATAAAAAGAATATCTGTTCGATTTTCGTTTCCCGTTCGATTTCATTTATGAAACACATTTACGTATACAAAAGCGCAGCAGTAAATATCATCGACTGTATAATAACACAAGATCATTGCAGCGATATCGCACTCGGCGGCAAGATTCGTCGCTGTGACGTTATAAATCACAACGTGATGAAATAACAAATTTCACAAACAACCTTACGTCAAGACAAAGATCGATGGATATACCCCACCGATTTAACCCTTGTGTCAACAAATCATCTACAAAACATCTACGTAAGGATTGATGATTTGGAAACGATCCATATTGACGAATAAATTCATCGTATTATATTTAAAGAAAAAAAAAACAAAATGTTTTAATTTATTACTTTTAAAGACGGTGTACGTATGTGATCAAAACATGAATAATATATTTTCAAATCAACGATGATTTATCTGCACACAGTGACCATTAATTATTGTCTCTGATTACAGTCGATGTTAAGCGGTAAGAAAATAAACTCGCGCAGAAAATGTAATATTCCATCGCTAAAACGTTAAACATGTTCATTTTTCAGCACGAACTCAACTTTCATACAGTCGAATTTTTTTTCTAACTATTTCGTTACCATTCAAATATTTCAATGTGACGAAAAATAATTACTGCTCAACTTACGAATATACCTATGTTATATATTTTTATTAATAGATATACGCTCGCTCGTGATCAAATCTTTGGTAAATCTATTCAGCGATAAACTTCGCAATTTTTTTATTAACTACAGTACAATAATTTAATATATTCTGATATCCATACATTTTTCAAGGCAATAACGTATTTTTTAAGTGAAAATAATTGTACGTTTCATTGTTAAGTTTTTCTATTAATCTAGTTGTGCTCGAAGAACCGTCAAATTCGACCGCATGCGTGTATATTTTACTGTGCACTGTACACTGTATTCTGCACGTTGAGTCGTGCGCAAAATCTATTTCCAATCAACTGTAATGAATTTGTTCTTGCATCTGAATGTTATCGCAATCAACGCGTTTACTATATTCGAAATTCGATTATACCATACGGTAGAAAACGTTTGGAGGGAGGGAGGGAGGGGGTGGGAGTTGTAACGCACGTCGGAAAAACGAAAATGTTTTAATTTCGCGTCCAACAACGTAGAACGGACTTAGGACTAAAAAATATTGTGAGTATATCAGCACGTGATATACTGTAAGACAATTAATTGCATTAGAAAGACCAAAAATAATCTTCTTAACCGATAAAATATTTCTGAGAATGTGAAACCACAAGAGTGAATCATTCGTGCTCAGTTATATTTTAGTCGGAAACATTTGAAACGTATATAAGTAAATACAATTCAATGATAATAATCTTAATATACGTTCCGGAACCTATAAAATACACTTTTTCTCTTTTTACGAGTTTCGTACCGAACAAATCGTTTATTTCAAATCCCATTAAATGGCGTGCAACCGGTAAAATATGTGTGAAAAGAACAACATAAGCTCTCAGACTTTATTAAAAATAATATTGCGATTCGTCCAATTATTTTCCTTCTCCTAATAGCTTTGTGATTTATGTTGCGTTTTTTCGACCCACTTGAACACTTTTGTAGATAAAATAATATGTCATGCATTGCCATAGAAACAAGATGGAATGGTGACGCGATGTATTTAGGTGCCGCCTAACCAGTGATCGATGACGGACGACTGGACATTTTTTTCATCACCGGAACACTATAAATATTAATGTAATTGAGTGAGATCATTCTTCATTAGCGCGGCTTAGCAGTGGAGGATAACACGTTAAAAAGCGGAAGTGATGCTGTATTGAAATGCTATTAAATTACCGTGCCCGTAATCCAAATCGCTTATTTTAAATTTTTATGATAAGAGGCCACGGTGTGAGGCGAATTCCGGTCGGGAGATTGAAATCCATCCAGGCCGACCGCCTAATCATTTCATACCGAAGAGCAAGAGCAAAGGTCTTCTCGATGCATCGAATCGTATTTATAATAAGTTATACATTTGCCACGAGTTCGTCTTCGTTTTTGCTTAGTCTACACCCGCGTACGGTTTGCTATTCCGTGTATCGCGGTATCATAACGGAAAATGTCACCAGCAGTCTTATCGCGGTCCGGACCAGTGTTTCTCGACCTATGGGTTCCATCGGGTAGTTCAGCACTATGATTGTTGATAATACTACGTTATCGCATATTTTTATTTATTTATTGATTTTTTTACGATTGGTGGGGGTTGGATGGCGTAATCAACAAGCAGTAAATTTGAGGATCGCCATTACGAAGAGGTTAGGAAACACTGGTCTAGACATTACAGACCGACCAATCCGCTCGTGACCCAATAACACAACCATTTGATTCAGTAATTATTCCTATTTCATTGCACTCGCGGTTCCGCCCACGTTCATGACATGACTAATGCGTACCAGCGAGTTGAATATCTTGCATTTTATTTTCATTTCAAATTAAACTTATTCGCTTCAGAGCTGTGGAACGGAGAAAAACGAAATCGACGTGTTCCGATTTATGGATTAGGGTATTAGGGTTTCCGAACGGCATGTTGTCGAACGAAGCGGACACTTTTCAGTAACTATAAACACCGATTAAAAAAAAAAAAAAAAAACTCATATTTTTATTTACACATTTAATCAAGCGTCAAACGTTTTCGTGATAAAAGCGTTGCCATTTGAAATATTATAATTTAATACTGTGGGTGCTGCCCACCCGATGGATGCGCATTGTTTTAAATGTTCATCAGTTAATAGTGTACGAAAATAATGTAAAACTCGCGTTGATTAAACAATTAAAGCTACCATTTTTAATTTAAAATTATTCAAATTTAATAAATATTTAACAAACCGTACTGGTTTAAAAAATAACAATATTTTTTTAAAAAAAAAAAAAAAACAAAAAAATGTAAAATTTAATATTATAAATGTGCAACACAAAAATAAAATATTAAAATTTTAAACACACAAACGCGTGGAACGTACATTATGGCGAAATATTGGTAATTTGTACATATTAAAAGAATTTGTGTGATGTTAAAAGCAGATTTTCGGCGAATGTTCCTCACACTCCTCACGTCTCGGCGTCTGTAAAGATTTAAAAATAATATGTAAATTCGCGGAAACTGAGTTCTAAGGGAAAAGAATATTATATTTTGTTTTAGAGTTGGATCCGACGGAAAAGTTACCGTATCTAATTAAACCAAAAAAATTACTCGCCTGTAGTTATTTTAATATAAGATACAAGGAAATAAATAATATTTAAAAAATAAAATTTAAATTCTTAGTAGTTAAATGTAAAATTAAATTGTGTCGGGTGCCGAGCTCTTTTTATGCCGTGCGATTTCAAATTAATGATATTTTTTTCTTTATCGATTGCCACGATTGTCGTAAAAAAAAAAAAAAAAAAAGATAATATTGACTGTCGTTTGTTTGCGTGTAAGAAAAAAAAATTCAGACAAATGTGTAATTAGAACACACACAAAGAGTTAGTTTTTCTTTTCTTCGAGTTGTGTAATATATTATTATGGACCATGACGTTTATGTTTTTCACTCACGGATGGTATCATTATTTACATTTTTTTTTTCCACCTCGACCGTATAATAATATCGTATCGATTACCTTAACCTACTGAATTTACTACGATGTGAGATATATTCTCGGGGACATTATTTTATGCGAAACGAGCAAACATCATACGATCATATTATCGACGTAAGAGCCGAAACGTGTTAAGGAGTATACTGACAACACATATTGACGTACAGGTTAGGACTTTTGTACGCAGTTTTGCGAGTAATTTATAAGTTTTTCTGGTATTATTTATTTCGTTTCCACGGTTACGTGTCATAACGATTTTTCGTAACAATTTTTCCCCCCTCCCCAAGATATTGTAACGAAAACTTAACGTTCGCGTTTAAAAAAAAAAAAAAAAAGAAACCGTAAAAATGTTTGTGCATGTATATATTTATAAATACGTACACATTTACGTATGTATGCGATCGGTGTTCTTTACTAAGACCATTCAACAAGTACGGATATTTTAATATTTATAGGTTTTCTACGTACTGGTAAAATACAGTAAACTGTGTAAAACAGTGCACACGTATCGGTAAACTTCAACGAAAATGACATGTGCGAAACGCGTAACACCAACGAGTATGTTTAAACCCTTCTGGGTACGAAACAACTATCTAACTTGGATGTCGGTTATGATCTAGCGTCGGGTCCGCTAGGGGTTTGATTTTCGTTGCCGACCGATAGTCGATAAAACAATTCGCTCGTCAACGTACGCGTCTGCACCCGTATCTGTACACGCGTACAGGGTGTTGCTGCCGTAACGAGTACAGGTGATCGTTTACCATGCACTCGGCGGGGTGAGGACATGTGAAAACCGTTGAAACGAAAACTTAAAACTAAAAACTCCGAAACGGTACACTCGGTCGTGCTTGTCGAACGATATAACCCAAAACGATTAACAGTCTAGTCCTGCGATACTGCAAAAACGATCTGAAAATTAAGACGACCGATCGAAAATCAAGGGACGGACGGTATCCCGCACCCTTTGCTCGCGTTAGATACTCGAAAAATATCTATCGTCGTACATTATATTCCATAAGTATTATTACCCGCTCGATTTCAAGTCGAGCAGTGTTTTGAATTGATTAGACGTGAGACGTAAACTTTTAAAACGTTCGTTTTACAATTCAAAGAGTTAACAAAATTCTGGATACTAAGTGACGTGAAGTTGATTGCAGTTCCGTGGCTAGAACTCATCTGATTCCAGCTCTCTTTTATATGGTTCGATTCGCGTCGTAGGAATTATTTATTCGATCACTTCCCAAAAGAACTGGTTACGCTCTTGTTGTTCTTGATCTGTTGAGCCCTTTGGTCTGATATTTCCGGTGATAGGTTTTTGGATTTGTTCTATGATCTATTAACATTTCCCTTTAACAAAAAACGATATGCGTTCTAAATAATATTTGGCAGCCCGTAACAGTACATACAAGTATATTTATTCGTTGCGACGGTACTGAGCAACAAGCGCGGACGGATCCACCCGGGTGACCAAACGTGGATGCGTCGCCATGGATACGACCGTGTGACATGGTCAACCGAAACCGTTTGCGCGAAGTTTTCCACCAATGTTCCGAGGGCCCGATGCGTTTACCGTAGAAATCAGTTGTGTTGTGTTTTTTTTTTTTCTGTTCGTCCGACCGGCATGCGATATAATTATAATTTTCGCTCCCGCGGACCATAAAGTATACGTGCACGTACACGGTCGTCCGGGTACACTTGACGGTGGTACGAGCAACGTCCCGTCGGACTCCGGCCGCCCGCGCTCGACCCCGCAAACGTACACTTACCATTAACATCTGATTCGGAGGACTAAACATTTACGCGAGCGAGCCGATAACACATCGATTCTCCTATCCCTTTCGTTCCCACAACAGGTCCACCGCGTACGTTTAACCCGAACAAGTTTTCCAACGATCTACACGTACACGTGCGCGTAAGAACACATCCCTAATTCGTACGAACACGATACGCGTGAAATGTATAAAAAAAAATCTTCATTTATTTTTTAAATTAATTTTGCCCCCCCCCCCTAAAAAAATTTCTGGGGCGCCCATGTCGCTCGCCATGTTCGAAACCGCGTAAGACTCAGCCCAACCAAGAAGTATCGACAGTAACCTCGGGCGATAGAACAAACAAGTTCATTTACACAAAATGGCACGTCCACACGGCTAAAGTTCACCAATACACTTTAATTTAATTTGGTGCACACCGTCTGAAATCGCGGTGATAGTGGTAGTGGCGGCGAAGTCGGTGACCGAAATTAGAAGGGAAGAGAAAAATGTTAAAGAAAAAAAGCTCTGAGCGGTCTCCGACTCCGGGATAATTTTGGTAATACCGAAATTACTTTTTCACCCGATTCGTATATATTTGCTGGAAAAAACAATTACGAGTATTTTGTGAGAGAAGGAGTAGGACGTAGCGATAACACGTGGGTGGTGCAATTTCGAAGTCATCAGTGTCTATCAAAATAACATGATTGGGGAGGGGAGACTGTGTCGGAAAACCACCCCGGTTAACTCTAAGGTCGAACATTTCCCTGACCGTTCCCGAGCCCCGCCGAAAATGAACTCGATCGACAATCCGGTGAATCCACTCTTTGGCTCATTTTTATCCCCACGCTCTTGTCCGTCAATTCACTGCCGATTCGGTCAACCGTATTTATTGAACCAATAATATCAACTAAGAGTTTCGACGGTACCATGTTTGCTCGCGTACTCGGTATGTTTGACTGGAAAATTAAACGTTGCCAAAAAGACGGTAAACGATTGTTATTATCATTAACATCTGCCGATAAGCCTCCAACATCGTGCAGCCAAACAAGAGCAGCCTGAGCAATCTTTAGACCGTTACAATTTTCCATTTGCGGGTTTTGACGGACTAAAACGTAAATTATTATTGCCAGACGCATTTTTGAGAAAGTTCAACGGCACATATTGGTTTGCGATGGCGAATGACATGCGCGGTTTCTTAAGAATATTTATGACTGTCAAAACGTCGCACGACAAGTTTGAAGGAAATTAAAATCGTGTACGTTCGTAGAGCATAAACTTTGAATTCTACTCTTTAGATCGTTTTGAAAACGTTCAACGTACATAATATACATGCACGCATTCATGCGTAACGTCACCAAAATTTCTTAAACCCCTGGATAGAAATGAAGGGCTTCGAAGAAAATCTATTACAGTGAATATTCCTAAACTGTTTAGTATTGCAGTTTTAAAGTTTCAGAACTCAAAAAACTAAGCAATAAAGTACGATATAGTTCAAAAACAATTTACTGTGGCAATACAACTAATTTTTTATAAAATTAATAAATAGAAAACGCTTACAACCTTTAAAACTGTACGAAATCGGAATAAAAAACTCTTCTAAACATAAAACATGTCAATATTAACCGTACAGTGGTTACCGTGATTTACGGACTGATGTACGTAATAATAATAGTAACTAGTATACCCGTTGCGAAAATTCGCAATAGATATTTTATTTATATAATAAAAAGTATAGGTACAATTGAATCAATGCATAAACACGTTTTAATAAATCAATAAATGAGTATAATATCGAAAATTGAAAGACATATCGAAATAACAGAGAATGTTTATTAAGACTAATGAGTCAATGAGAATGCAGTATTTGGAAAAAATTAAAAGTTGATTGTGCACACATAACTTTCCTCAAACTCAACGAATTTAAGCGGTTAATAGCTCAAAAGAAAAAGCTTGATCCACTGAATGGTCTGAGGTGAAACGATCGAGATTCATTCATTAAAAAAGAAGCTATGAGAATTCGAATTGCTTGAGTGAATGTGTCCCATAGGATATGTACAGGAAAGAATCGCATTTGAGTATAACTTGAGTAAGGTGGTAGCTGAGTAAATTTCAATGATTGATGGCATATCTTTGTCTAAATATATCTTTCATTATAAAAAAAAAAAAAAATGAAAGAAATCGGCCGGATAGAACGGCCAGGCGGACTGACTTTAGTTATTATAAATTTTTTTAATATACATATAAGAAGCATTGTGCCATAAATTAGACCTTTCAACGACCGAAACCATCAGAACGAATCGGTTGAATTCGCGATAATCTCGAACGGTCGCGTATTGCTCGTGTACAACTTGGACACGTGTAACATACTTAGTACATACTTTCTACATAGTGTACAAACACGACGCCACGTCGACGTGGAACTGTTCTCGAGTGGTTTTCGTATCGTATTGAATTCCCAACGAAGAAAACAAAAAACACGTTCAACAACGCACGTCCGAAGAGTGCGGAGACGACGACAACGACGACGTAATGCACTCACCGTCGTGTTAAAAAACATTTCGTATCGCGCCCACGAAACACGCTTCAAAATACTGGTGATAATATTATAGAATAGAGTACCGTTCGCGCGATCGGACTTCATGGAAACGAACGCGACGGAACAATGAAAATAATCGAATTCGTCCGACCGTAAACGCCGCAGGAACTTATCGTACGCGCGTACGATGATGGTTTTTTAGTAATTCACCGTCGCGGTCCGTTCGAGAGTGCTCGTAGTACGTGTATGCGCAGGGCCGTTGGAAGGGGGGGGTAGGCTGAGGTTCTGAAGGGCGCGATTTCCGGGAAGGCGCAAAAATGAAAAATTTGCAATCTAATCGTTACTTACAAGTAAAAGCAATATTATGTACTTATGTAATTACTTATACAACTTATAAATGTTATTGCGATATACCTGTGAAGCTATTTATAATTATTATGTGCATTCATATTTTAATAAGTAATAGTTCACCCCGGGCACTGTACGAACGTTGACGAACGATCGTTGTTACCGTGCACTTGCGCAATAACGATCCCCGAACACGCGGACCGATTCCGAAGCGACAAACGGGTTCACAAATGGTGCGCGGTCAACTTGTCGCGACGGGACCACATACGTGCCGTCGCGAGCTTTAGCGAGGACCTAAACAAAAGCAGTACGATTTCCTCACGCCTAAATACATCCGACTATTCCCAACTCGACAAATTATCGTCCTCCAGATTTATCTTGAGCGCGAGGCTACAGGCAACCGCCAGAGTTGTTCGTCGGCTAACGACGACACTGGTACGCACAATGATAGCGAGAGATTTATTTCGTTCGAGCGGCCGAAGAGTTGGATAGATTCGTGCGTCTCGTCTTAGGAGATCATCTCAACAACGGTACCTGTACGTAAATCACCGGATCCAATCGCACCGCTGCGACTGCGTATTCGGTTTTCGAATCCTTTAACACCGACCGGTATGTCGATCCGAGGACGGTGGACGTTGCGTGCACGCATTTCGTTAGTCGATTCGATCCGCTTTTGCACGGGCTGTACGCGCCGCGGTCCGAGATCGTTTGCGATCAACATTGTTTTGCGCGCGAATATTATACATTACGGTAACGCTGCGGACAGTACGTTCATTACGAACGAATGTTGTGTCCAAACGTTTTGCGATGGTTTTACTTCATGCCCGCGCGCAAAGAAACGGAGGAGGATACAATACCCCGTGTTAACGGTCGCGACGAATGGGATCGTTCGCGGTCGACCGACCGGAATCGTTTTTGTTCCGACCATACCTGACGGTTAACGATTCCATTCCGTCGCGTACTCCAACGGAATCCGAGTAAACGTTCCCCTCTCGCGCATTTCCGAACGGTTAAATACTTACGACGTTCCGCGGACTGTTACCGATCTTCGTAATATTTAAACGAAAACGTCAAAACATCCGCTGTTACGTGTCGTTACCGGAGTGCATAATACATGACGCCGGACAGTTGTACATTGTGTCTCGAAATGAAACTTTTATTCTAACGTTTTACGGTCACTTCTGCAACAGACGGGTTTGATTTCGGAAACAAATAAAACAACATCAATAAAATCTGAAATTCCAACCTGAGGGTCGCATGCACGGTCCGCTACGTGCTTGTCCTGCGGCTCCACGAACCCCGTGCACGTAATCGCTCAACCGATAGTCTTCGAAAACACGTATGTGTACGTGTACGTGTACGTGTGTGTACGTGTACGTGTACGTGTACGTGTGTGTGTGTGTGTGTGTGTGTGTGTGTGTGTGTGTACACGTATGTTTGCGCGTGTGTACTTGGCGCTGAACTCTGTGAAGTACCTATCAAAAATATCCGACTGGAGTGGAGGACAAGTGTTTGAAATATCAATATTGCAACCAGACAGTAAATATGTAACCGGCGACCGAACCCCGCGTGAACGTGAAAGAATTTAACAATAATAATAAGAATAACAATAAAAGCAATATTATTATTATTAAAGCGCGTGTGCACGTACTTTTATAGCTGTGTTGCAGTTTTTACTTCGTCGAACGGACGGAAATCAAAATATTAACGGTAAACCTTTGCCGACTAGTCGCAATAAAATATCCGAGGTATAGCCTGCGGCAAATCCTCGGTCAACGGTCAACGCGTAATCGTATCGGCTCTCCGTTCCCGTTTTCAGCGCACGTATTCTAATAATGACGATTTGATATATATATATATATATATATATATAATATAAATCGACTGTATCTATTTAGTCTCATTTCCCACACCTATCCGCCTCCGCGGCCACAAACTTCTCAAACGTCACTCGCGGCCAGTGATCGTTTTTCTACTTTTATAAAAAAAAAAAAAAAAATCGTTTTTTTTTCCAATTATTTCTTTCTTACATACTATTCTGTTGGCCTTCGCGCAGTCGCTGCCTCGGCATAGTGTTTTAATAACGCGTACCAGTGAAACGTGTACGGTAAAATAAATATCCGAATAAACCGGAAACCAGACTACAACGGGAAACGGTATCATTAGTGCCGTTTCAAACTTGAACACAATGAACTTTATACCGAATAACCCCGGAAAGCTGTATGTACGTTCATCGATTCCTGTGCGATCCCGTCGAAGACGATTTGTACCGTTTATACCGCAGATTCGGACACACCCAGTGAGCCCGTTTATCGGCCGTCCGAGATTCGAAATATTGTATCCGTGAGAGCGTGTTACCCGCGGTCCGGTGTTCGGTCGGATCGCCGGGTCGGGGAAAAACCGCAGGGTTAATTATTCTATCGACATTTGCGCGTTAAATCGGCAATTTGATAATTCCCGTCTAATCGCCCGACCACAACAATCGATCCGTCTCCGACGGACTGCAGCGCCGGGGGTGGAACAAAACTAAAACCATTCTATTGTTCAAAATTTTCCTCCTCCTCCTCCAATGACGACGATGCTGTCGGGGGATGAAAAAAAAAAAAAATACCCAACCGCATAACTACGTTTCGATTAATCTTGTGGTGCTAATCAATCTCGTTTGACTCATTCTTTCTCCCGCCGTATCTTCGATCTAACCATTGGTTTGCAACGATTTCCATGATTCTTTGTCGTCGGCCTTCTACTTTAAAAACACGTTGATGGGTATGAATTACACTCTTGGTCTTCCATAATCAGGCTCGGTACTGCAACCGCGGTCTCCCTACTCACGTGGCACGTACTGATATCGACCGCGCCTCTCCATGGCATATTGCGGTTTCGATTATTGTTACAACAATCGTTTTCCACGACGGGAACTCTGTCCGTTTTCATCCGCACCGTAATATGACTGTAATGATATACACGACTCTAGCCGTTAAAAATATGAGTGTTTCGGAATAAAAAAAACCGTTTACATTAACAATATCAGACACTTTGTACGATGCGCAGCTACCGGATGTTTGCGTTTCGTTAACGTCGCTCGCCGGCTGCATCCGAGTTGGGTCCCGAAATTGAAATGTCTACACTAGATGGATCCCGGATATTTATTCTTTTTATACCGCCCTAGTTCGGTCCGGGATTACTTTGGATAATTGCTAGTTACTACGCTAGTTGGATCCCAGATGTTTTACAGTGAGCACTACACCGCACGTTTTACTTCCAATTTCAGCGGACTGGAGACACTTTTTGATTAATTTTTGACTGAAGGCTTGGTTTGAAATGTTTTTTTTTCTTTTTTTTTTTTTTTTTTACTGAGATCGTATAACAATAAAAAATATTGTATCTATATGAAATACGACATAATATAGTACAAACGAAAAAAAACATTTGTAACAAGTACGAGTAATGTAAAAATCATTCGAAAACAATATAATGCCTGTGGTTTAATATCGATCAAAGGCAGTTACATGATAGCGTAGTTGTGTACATATCGCGAAAAATTCGGAATCCAACTATAGTGTAGTACCAAAAATAATTCGAGACCCAACTACTATAACCGACCACATTTCATTGTCCTCAGTGTTGTGACCCAACTCGGAATGCATCACGTTTACCCGGGACAGTACACGATCAGTGTTGGACTTATAGAACAGCTAGAGCAACTGGAGCCATGACCACAGGTTGAAAGTGCGAATTGGTATTTGGGAGTAGATGTTTTATCATTTTCGTAACCAGAAATGACATTTTTCATGTGTCTCATATGGGTCCTAGAGACAGACGCCACCCAGTTCGTAAAAATTTGAAAGCAAACAGTGGGTTTAAAAAAATTATTTCGAACGCAAGTTATTGTAGCGGTACCCGTGTTGAAAAAAAATGTAGTTTTGAAAATATTGTAAATCACGTGTTTCACGTAACAATAGAGTGTGATGTATAAACTTTTTTCCGCATTTTACCAAGCATAAAAAAAAAAAAATATATTTACTGGAAAAAAAAACATTATCACTCGTCAGAATTTCATACCGCATAAATAATACAACAACAATTCTATTTTTCTAAAAGCAGACAAATGTTAAGTGACACAAGATGAATCTATGTAGTTTGAGCCGTTCTGGTTGAAGCAAATGTGTTTTCTATCTATATACTACAGTGTATAGTGTGTAGCTACACAATACTTTCCCGGATCGTAATATTTATCTTTTAATAAAACAATAATAGTATAAACTGTACATCAAATAAATAAAATTGATTTGTTTTTAATACATGCTATTTTTAATCGATGTCTTATAGAATTACAACATTATCAAACGTATTTATTTGTAACTACTTTTTAATATTTTGTCCTTAAAAACATTAAATAAATAAATACGTAACAAATTTTAGATTAAAATGTTAAATGCCGTCAATACAACAGTTCAGACGAAGGATGTGTGTTAGGGTATTGCAAATAATCTCTCAATTTAAGTTAAACCGTTACTTATTGCGAATATTTTTTAGTACAAAACATTTGATTAATTAGACAAATAGACTGGCGTGAAGGTGCCTGCCAAGATCGGACTGCAACACATCTACATATTGGTCTGTTTGGGACTAACTTATATACCCCGTTCCTGTGTAAGAGATTGTGAATATTTCAGTAGGTTGACGTACTTGACCCGAACATTGTTTGATTCATGTGATTGCAAACATATTCTTCATCTAATACTATAGAGTTATTAGTTTATACTAATAAGTCATTACTGTGCGCCCAACCCTGGATTATTTACTACGTAATCGATTGGCCTCGTGAATCCTGTATTTCGCAGAACCACTTTTCACGTATGTTATATTCCATCGTGTGCTTTGTATTTACGCATTGTTATTTGGAAAACGTCCATAACCCTTTAGCCATTGCAACCGTACTACTAGCACCTATTATCAGAGTTATTCTAATATTAATCGTGTGATATGTGGTCCTTCATAAAATGGTACTTGTAAGAACTTACATCTATGCGTGTCCGTAACAAAATTATACACAACATCGTTTATATCAAAAACATGGCATAAGGAATTGTATACGTCGATGGTTGTACCAAACAGCACGATGGATTATACAATTGCATTATTGGTAAGTACTGGAAATAATGAAACAACAATGTATTTGGTCGACAATGCGACATTCCATAGTCCTTACGACGATGACTGAAACCGATTAGAATTGTGTTTTCGATTATTATAAAATAATTAAATCGTAATTAACGTCGATTACTGTTACGATTCCCATCCACCGCGTTAGCAAGTCCAAAATATGAAAACGGTACGAGAATTTCAGTCGCTCGTCATTGCGAAAGCAGGGGTTAGAATTAAAAACATGGGATTTCCAGTCGATCAAGTTTGGTATCTCAAAGGCATTTTCAGTTAATATACAATAATTTACGAAATAAACTATTACTATATAATGCTTGTGGTTTGAATTCCGTACCATACTCCGACTCGTTATACCCACGATAATGTTTGCGAGAATCTGCAGCAACCACTTTGTTCAATAGTTTAGCGCTTAAGGCCATCAACTGATATAATAATTAAATTAAACTGAAGAAAATTTCTCGAGTAAGTTATCACAGCAGTATAAAAAAAAAAAAAGTACGTCGACCTACCCTGATCACTATAGACTCGATCTTTTCCATTCTGAAAGTAATTATTAACGAATAATGTTGTGTTAATCAACGTTTTAAGTCATAAAGAAAAAATTACATCGTTACTCTTTTCGCCATCTCAAAATCGAAGGAAAATAATATTTTAAAAAGTGATTGGTATTTTACTAAAAGATAATATCACTTAAAAGGGAGGATGATCAGCATCCAACTAGTGTTTGAAGGTAACGTGTACAATTCTAATTGTATTTGCTTAAAAATGATACCCTCCGGTTAATCCATATGGAAAAGGATCCTAAGTAAGCAAAGAGCACTCGAACATTTAAAAAAAAAAATAAATAAAATAGGAATGAAGTGTCTTCTTCGTAATAATATTATGAAATATACAAATTTGTAATGCGTTTCAATCATTTTTCACTGTCTATAAATTAAAATTTTTTTTTATTTTCCGTTTACAAGTAATAATGTATAAATTAATCAACCCTTTTAACTGAATTATATGTTGTTAGTATCGTCTGTAGGGGTGCAATTTCAATGAAAAAGCTGAGGGTGCTGAAGCCCTTCTATCTTTTTCATGTTCCTTAATGGTTATAAACACCCGCAAACCGTACAATTCAACAATTACTAAATTATTTGGTAAATATATGAATATTTCTAAATTTAAATTGTTCACTTTAATTTTATATTTTTATTACACGTATAACAAATTACCTGTCTGTAAACACAAATGTTTTATTACATGATCACTTTTAGATTCTGACTGAAACGAAGGATATTATGGTTTTATAATGATGTTTGTATTTTATTTGTTTAACACTTTTTCGGATAGAAATACTGGTCCAAAAGGGCTTTCTAGGACTTTTTTAGATTTTAAATTGGCATACGGTGGTACTTTAGATAGGTAATTTTTTTAAATCATAATAGTTTTTCTAGACGTGAGGAAAAAAACCGTCCTGAAATGGTAAAAATACGCTGTAAATAAGACTTTCACATTTCAAATTTTAGTTATTTAGTCATAATTCCAAAAATAATATGGCTAGAAACTTGAAACTTTTACCTAATAGCCAAGATATTCATTTTCGTATTGCGAAATATTTTTGTATCATATAAAAATTTATATATTTATACAATAAAACTCAAAAACTATTATGTTTTTCTTTGCATAATGAGTAATGAGTACTTAAACGTTAATTATCATAAACAAATTTGGAGGTGCTTATTTCGAAAATTGGGATTCTAAGCACACGCGTGGAATCGTACTGAAAAATACTACGAATTTATTTTACAAACACATATATTCGTCCGCATTCTGTTCCATCTACGGACAATAAAATAATATTAGGAAGAAAACAACGGTTGTTTTCGAACGCACCCCCGACCGCGACAATGTAAATCCATTGATTGCCGAACGTACAAAATCGTTGATCTGTATTTTCTGAAATCAGTGTCAATAGTGTTGTACAAGTTTTTACGTAACACCGATTGGCGCGATCGACATGCATTACGTTCGGATATCGATCGGTTGATGTACACCTTTTTCCTATCCCGTGCGCTCGCTGTCCTTACCGGCGATTATCGGTGCAACCCTATGCCCTACGCTGCGGGTGACAACGACTCCGTCGACGGTTATTTATTTTTTTTTTTTTCGCCGCCACTCGATGGAACGCGGGAAACGATTAACAAACGTGTTGCCGTCTCGAGTGCACTTTCGGCACCGATCGTGTATGGAGGAACGCCTCGTACCGGCCGAGCGTTTTCGGTCGTGACCGAGAACGGGGTAGTAGTTCGTTGTGGTCGCGCACAAAAACTTTTACGGTGGGTTCGCCGTTGACACGTAAACAGCACTTTTATCATCGATCGCGATACGAGCGTGTTGCTTTCGCCGCGGAAAGATCGTTTTCGGTCAACACGTTCGTTTTAAAGGGATCCGGGATGATGGGTAAATTTTCGCGTTACTGCGACGAGACGTTTTCGTCCCCCGTACCCAATCGCGAAACCGTCGACGAGCTCTATCCACTAGAGATCCAATCCTATTACGATCGCTCCGCACGTCAATTCCGTCGGGAGAAAAATAACATATACCTGACGACGGACATCCGATATCCCGTGCGGGAGAGCGCTTCGGTGTGATCGTCGCGGGTTCGACGCGCCCCGTACGTAATCCTTTTCGTGAAAATCTATTTTTATTTTCTCTCCCTCGCCGATCGCCTAAACCCGATACGATAAGTGACGTGGAAAATTCATCACCAGCCGACGGCCAACCTTTCCACCGCTATTACGCCGCCATGAATGTTCGTCCAGCGCTCTGGACTTCGAAACATTGAAAACGTCTTGACTCACAAACCTTATGGTATCGAGGAGCGAACCAGAGGATAATACTGGCGCATATGTTTACTGTAAATGGTTTGGAAACGATAATATTCAAGGCCCAAATGGTCACGACCCGGTGTGATTTGGCTTACTCGCGCTTTGCTGATCTGGACTCGAGGAAAAATAGGGCTGAGAGGGAAACATTTAAATTAACGGACACGCATGACAACTGTACACGACCGACGTAACCCACCTCAGAGGTATCTACTTGCAAAAAACTATCACCACGTTGATTAAACAGCAGAAACGTTTAAATTCAATAGGATTTACCCCGAACCCTACGAGAATCCCTCCCACTCCTCGAGTACAGTTTTAGACCTCCATCGTAGAACGCGCGAATGGCTCTCGTAGAAACGTATGCCCGTATAACCACTGTGGTTTACGGATTGTTTTGGAACGACTCGCGACAATGCATAAAAGGACCCGAGAATCGTCTTGAGTATATCAAGCTTATTTTTTCGGGATTACACTCGCACGCACACACCTGTCCACACGTCATATTACATATTGTTTTACGAGTGAAAAATTCGTGTACGTGTGCGCAGATAAGTGTAACATTAATAGTTGGACTTTAGTGGTAAACGTGTAAATCATGCTGTATCCCAGTGTTATAAAGAATAACTTGTGCACGTACGAAAGCCTACACGTGACTACGGTGTGTGTTCATCGGCAAACATCAAGAAGCGCTTTCGACAACAACTTTCGCGTTGTTCTTCGGAAAACTAACATCTTCACATTATTCTTATTTATTTTTTCTAAATGCCCTTTTCGTTTTGCTCAAGTCGACTAGTGCCGTCTCAATTAACTATATCGTTTCCATTTTATCCACGTGGTTTGACGATCCACACATCGATCTCGCACACGTCAGTAGATCCAACCAATGCAGCACCCGGTGCCCGTCTCGTTGTTGTGAGCCCTCCACGAGTAGCGACTATTGCTAACTCAACGATGTCTTAGCCCGGCGACAGAAAGTCGAGTTGTGCACACAATCGAGTGTAGTCCGTGTTATTTAATCTCAATAAAGGCATATAAAAAAATTCTCACGAGTGCCCGTGGTGTTAATTTATTTCAAAACGTGCGCCAGTAACCGATACTGGTTGGTTTAAACCGTTAAAACGGAGGTAAACCAGAAAAAAAAAATGAACGTTGTAACCGACGGAAATAACCGAGGGTCCTAACACTGCTATAGTAACATCAACTATAAACAACAATCGCAAATCGCAACAATCGTCTGCGTCATAACGGTGTGCACCCATACGTTGTTACAGCGGTATTCATTGCCATCGAAATATCTGGATTGGCAAACGTGTCCGGCTGCGGATACATTAACTTCCCGTTAAACGTCGTCTGAACGATTATTAGTTGTATACCCCCGTCGCGGTGCGAATGTGATTTGTGTTTGTACGAGCAGGACAGAACAGGAGATCAATATTGTGAAAAACCGTTTGTCACATAATCGCGGGGCGAGCAAAGGGGTTCGAGCACACTCTTCTTCGTTAGATCAATGTTTATAATTATTGTTACACACATTGTCAGTGCGAACCAGGACTACAAATATACACGATATTAACCGAAGATAATCGTCACTCGATGGTCACATGTTATTCGTTTAACATCTATAGCGTACACGATTTTCAATGTTTATAGAAAAAAACGAATGTAAATAAAATTTGAAACAGAAATATCTTGGATAATTATCGGACAATCTGTCGGTACATGCAACAGTATCGATTCGCTACATTCTTTCTACGCCTTTTGAATCTGTGAAAAAATAAAAAAATTAATAACAATAATAAATATTCAAACCTGCGTACACGAATTCGTCATAGCATTGTATCGGAATCGACCGGCATGGGAGTGCATCTGAATGTTTCGATTGTCCGTTATGCGTACGACACGTTTTACATTTTAACTTATTAATCGATCGAAACATCATCAAAACCGGATCATGATGAACATTTGACTTACGCGTGTACGGTTTATATTTCGATGCGAAACGAAAAAAAATAAATAAATAGATTCGATCGTTATGTCGTTATACGGCACCGAACTTGTACGCGAAGTTCTCGGTGTGGAAATACGTGCTGGAAAATCGACCATGTTCCGACGGCGATGACGGCGAGACGGGGACTCAATGCGAAAATAAAAATACCACGCGCACACGGTATTCAAAAAAATATCGCGTACATGATATATAAATATAAACGCGGAAATTGCTCGGAGCATAACCTGGGGGGGGGGGGGTCCCAAATATAAATAGGCGCGGACTTGAAAAAATGAAAAACGCATTAATGTAAAATCAATACGCGTTTTTCGGGCTCTTGTTTTCGAAGGTCGGTATCGGAAACGAGAAAATCGAACAATATTTAGAGCAACACACTTACCGTCGAACAACGGGATTGATAAACGGGTGAACAGCAGCGGTGAGCAAAAAAAATAAATGTATAATGTATATACGCAACTGCCGATTTTCAGTTATTCCAAAGCAAATGCGTGTGAACTATGACGTTTGATACGCGGCGCGAAACAATAATAATAACAATCGCATTATTCGTTTGACCGTTTGTTCGCGTTATCGTGTCCTGCGACGTGCTAAACACGAACGTATTTCGCTCTGGTAATCTTTTCGTCGGCTCGTCTCCGTCGCCCGCGCGAACAACACATTCGGACGCGTTCGATACCAATTCACCGATCCGCCAACGACTACGTCTCGGCCGTCGCGCGCGCGTATCACAGCCCGCGTTATGGAATCAAAAAAAAAAAAAAACAATCGGGTGGTTGTTTTTCAAGTATCCACGTGGCTTTTTTTGTTTTTACAACACATCCGTACAAGGAAAATGAGGGCCGGTCGTACGGTTATGAATCGGTATCCGTATCGCGGACATCACACGGCGGAACGCGAAAATAAAAATAAAAACCAGTTGGTAATATACTAGACTGTTATAGAGACTTACAAAAATATATTGTTGAAACGGAAGCGATGTCGGATCGAAAATGTGAGTACGGGTACAATGTGTCTGCATCGGAACAGTACGGTACGGTGTCTACGTTCACGTGTTTGACCGTAGTGCGAAATATGTTACGAGACGGACCCGTCATGGGCGCAACCAGAGCCTAAATATTGGGGGAGCTCTGAAATCGCTGAAAATAAAATTAAACGGTATTTAACCGTAATTACTATAGATTATATAAGTCTGAAAAAAAAAACAGAAGTGCTACATTTGAACTCAGGGGCGCTAAAAACCCTATTACGGTACGGGGTTGGGGGTGCAGCGAGGGTGTGCGATACGTTTCGTGTCGTCGGATCAGCCGCCGACGGAACGCGCGCGCTGCGTTCCGGGTACTGGAGCCGGTTTTAGAAAGTCATGTTTTAGAATATGAAAGTTCTATAATGCAAACTGTTTTAAACATTTTGTACTTATTTATTTCATAAACAATTTTGCGCGTAAAATATGGGTGTAAATTAGGATTAAAATTAATTTGTGTACAAATTAAAAAATAATCAATAATTAATAATTTAATACGAAAATGATTTCTCCTTCAATAATCTCGTGTCATAAATACTTATTCTAATATTACATTTTATATTTTTTCCCAGAGCACGGCTTATCTAAGATTTGGTTTTTCTACAACACGACATTCTAAAACATGTACCTCGAAACGCGTTATGTGCGCTTTCCGTCGGAACGTTTTACGACCCGGTTGGTGGTCACTCTTCGCGTCCCGCGATCGCGCGACACCAGGGACGGGTTTAAGGGGGTAGCTAGGAGTGCATCAGGCCCTTACTTATTGGCATTATATTTTATATAATGGTTTTACAAAACCAAATATTATGGTATATTGATATATTAATAATAGTTATAAAATATCGTCATTGATGATTATAGTACCTATTTATTATAATTTTTTTTACAAATAAATAAGCTCATTATCGTTGTTAATTATATATGTGTAGGTAGCCATATTTTTAATATAGTTTCGGATTAAAATCGATACCAACAATGTAACTATTTAACACTTGTCACTGTTGTGAACAAAATGACTTACTTATGAGAGACTCAAAAACATATTCTGTAATTTAAAATTTTGTATAGATTTAAAAAACAACCAACTAAATTCTCACTTGGTGAGCGATAAAACCCGCCCCTGCGCGACACACACGATTCGCAATCAGATGTTCGTGTCGTTGTTCCGGTAAACGTATCGCGATCGATCTGTTGATATCGTTGCGACGCGCACGAAGTGTACACGGTTCGGGTACGCGACGACCAACGAAGAAAAATAATAAATAGCGTATCCGGCGAAGGGATCTTGAAGTTCGGCGGTACGATTGCGACAACTTTTCGAGCGCGCATCTTCTTCGGCGATCTTTCGGTCGAGCAAACCGAGCTCTATGTGGACAACTCGTGCGCTGCACAAATGTTTTTTCATCGACACGAGCTACGAACAACAGAATTTTAAAAATTAACGAACGCACGGATACGTTTTAACTTCCGACTGGCAGAGTTCAGTTTTATCCGAACGGGTTTTTACACGCAAAACACCGTGTGGTTCATGTATTACGAAAAGAGTACACACTCAATAATTAGTCTTGTCGCTGTTGAAATATTTACGGCTGCTGATTCGTTGCATGATTTACGTTGCATATTTTTTATATCGGTGTATTATACCTCGGAAACGCAATGCATTACACTAAGTCATTGTCAGAGTAATACAATAATAATTCTCTCTTATTATTATTGCCTTTTAATGTAGTAAATATTTTGGTATGAAAATAACTTTGGTAATATTAATATTCAAGTAAATTAATATTGAAAACTATTTTCATTAACAACGAATAATTACATTGAATTATACACGGTTGTTTTACGAATTCCTTTAAAAATTAAAAAAACAATATACTGTAGTACACCATACTATTCTGCTAAATATCGCGTTTATTACAATTACAAATGTTAATGTCTTTATCCATTATATTACTATCGTGAATTCCGTTCATATACTTTGAGGGAATAACTAATATTTTTGTTTTCTGTCAATAATAATATTATTTTTTAGATATTGATGAATATATTTAGAACAAAATTCTTCTTTTCGAAGCATAAACATTTTTATACGAAGCCATAATTTAATTACTTTTAATGGTTAGGTATCCAATTTTTTATTTATTATTATTTCTTTTTTTTTAAAAAATATCCGTTTCTTACCAAAGAAATGTCTAAATCATTATTGGTTCGATTGAATAAATATATTTATATTCATATATTTTTTATGTACGTCAATTACACACAAAACACGAATACTTTATTTGTATTGGGAAAAAAAAATAAATATTTTTCTGAGCGAGTATATTATTTTCGAACTTATAGTGTAGTACAAATCACGTGTAGTAAAAAATAATCTCAAATTATTATACCATCAAAAAGAATATACGTCCCATTATTATTATTGCTCGACTTTTTGTGCTTGAAGTAAATCGGCTTTAAACTTTTTAGAGATTTTCATTTTTATACATTTCATATTATTTTTTATCAATAAAAATATTTTAAAACGTTCACTGTTGGGAAATATTCAAAACCAATTGCAAAACGATAATTCATAAATAAATCGCTGATTTGGAAACAGGATGAAATGATTATCAAATATTCAAAAATGTTTTACAAAATCTCGTGTAGACGTTTCCTTCACTCTCGTTAACTATCCTTCGCTCCCGAAATACAACAGTGATTTGATTTTCATAAATATGATTAAATATATCTTCCGTTGTCTAGATCCACAACGAACTCGGAGAAAAAACAAAAGCTTTACAGCATTTTTTTATATTTCTGAAACTCGGTATTCGAAACCACGGAGTTTTGTGAAAGAAAAAAATAATAACAAAGTATTAAGACTAGTAGCACAACAACAAATTCCGTCCAAAATTGTTGCATAAATGAATACAGATTTTTAGCGTATTTCTAGTCTAAAATATGCAAAGTTTTTTTTCTTTTTCCTTATGTTACCGTAAAGTTAATTTAGATTTAAAAGTTGTATGAAACACAAAACGCGGTTTTTGTACACTTATCTGTATACGAACTAAATGAAATTTCCTTATTTAAATCCGATGAGTACCGCTTTAAGGTGTCTTTCTATGATTACATGCTTATCACCTGATCGTATAAAAACCAATGTACCGACAGACCAACAAAGAATTGGATTTTAACAATTTCTCAATTTTTTTTTTTTTACTTTTTCGCAGAAACTTCTTTGTTGTATGACAACAAGCACTACCACGAGGAATGTTTGCGTTGCAATTCGTGCGGAATGAACCTAACCGGCCCAAACCAGAAACGGGCCAGAAGGTTCAAGAATCACATACTGTGTGATCTGCACTTTGCCGACGTCGCTCTGATGGAGTGCTCTGATTTTATGCAACAACTTCGTAGTTTCAAACCGCAATCGCTCGGTTGTGCTGTGGCCAGAAGGAAAAGCTCCACTACACTCATATTCCCATTGCCACCGCAGGCGTGTGGAGGTAAGTGTTATACGTTTGATTGCTTCGTAGTTCGTTTTCTTTGTTTCGACACACACACACACACACACAAATATAAAATGTCAAGTTTCACGGCAACAACAATGAACAATATATTTTAGGATTAAGAGATTTAGAAAAAAAGCTTGCGGCGTGTATTGAAATAACGTAAAATCAAATATTTACAGTCAGGAGCAAAGCTGTAACCGTGGCGCGTATGCACGCAGAGGGGAGGGTGCGTAGTGCAACGCAATGGATTTGCGAAAACGCAAAAACGTACGGTCCTAGAAAGTCGCACTGACGATCCCGACAAAACTGCGGCGGCATGCGTGCACTGGGCTAATACACACGTTACGGTAATAGTTCGGCGCGAAATCCGCTAGCTCCGTAAGGAATAACGTTTTCGGAACACCGCGGTTATCAAATCATATCGTATAGCCGAACAAAAAAAAAGAAGTAAAAAGGGTGAAAAATTCCTGCCGGTGGTGGGTAGCCGAGGAGATACGGTACGGTGACACGCGAGAGGTGTACAAGCGGAACGAGAATGGGAAATGCGAAACAGTGTCTTTCGGCCGGTACACAAGGACGTGGTGGCGAAGGAAGATGAAAAGGTCTAGCGCGCGGCGAGTGGAAAAAAACCTAACGAAAAGCTGTCGCCCGACGTTGTCTGAGTCACGCGAGGCCACTTCAAAGTTTTCGCTTCGTCACCGTTGCACTCGAGAAGTTACGTTCGGTGAACACGCTAAAATTTAATTTGCACGGAGCCACCGGCGGTGTTTCTGCTCCGGCACCCTTTCGGCTAGTGCTCTCCTCCCCCCACACGTGATTCCGTAGGTTCGTAATGGTACGCGTCGTGCGAACATTCCCGTCGTCGTCTTCGTGGCGGACAACGATCGTGACCGTCCCTTTGACCCGGTGGGCGAAGGAGCTTTCGTCGTGAAGGGTCGGCACGCATCGTGGGACTCGCCGTCAGAACGCTGTGGAAGATTTGGTGCACGGGCAGCGACGCGTTTGTACACCGTCCCGGACGTGTTCGACTTCGATCGTCCCCAGGATGCGATACCGGGTGCGCCGCGCGAGACTTTCAGCCCTACGAAGCTAGAATTTTCGTGCTAGGTCGATGGGTACCATATTTTAAATGCGCGTTCATGTGCGAAAATGGATTATCATTATTATGGTTCAAGGTGTCCGCAGCAGTCACTACACTCACCACCCATACCATCCACCGGCGGTCCGAATAGATATTCTACTTTAATGCGATGATTGGGGCCCTGTGGCCACTTTTTTTTGGGGGGGGGGGGATCAAGTGCTCACATCAAAATATGTGTTCTACCAAATAAAAATAAAAAAATAGTAAATATATATATATATATAAAATAAATAAATTATAAAAAGTGAAAACTTCATAACGCCAATAAATGGTAAACGACATCAGCAGTCCACACTGTGTATGTCCACTAGTACAGAAGCGGATTGAACATTTACATCTTACCTAGCCACTGTCGTTTAAAGAACCCGCCTACCCTGAAAAAAATCTTCAAGCTTCATTCGATCTACATTATGTCTTAACGTTAAAAAGTTAATCATGTGTTTATGTAACCGCTAATCATATTAAACCACCCACCCACATATTTTGAAATATTTTTACCGGGGCACCGGCACTGGCCCTGTAGAAGGTGCTTATAAACCGCCTCTGCTCTAGTATTTATTAAATAAAAAATATCGCAGTGAAATTCATAATAGAATCTACTCGATATGACTTCCGTTTATTGTGTACCACTTGAATAGTTTTTTTTTATGTTGTTTCGCGAATTGTTCGAGTTTCGAGAGGTGACTTTTGGGTAACAGCATTTTATCTCTGGTAAGTTATATCCCACGAAACACCAATATGTACAGTGGTGTATGCAATAATTTTTAAGTGAGGGGAAGTATAATAAATAAGAACAAATTTAAATGAACTGATATGAAGCCGAAAAATAAATAGGGAGCCTAAAGGGACAAGACCGTTCAAAGTGTTGATATATATTAATACATAGCTTGTATACAACTATTTATAACGTAATACGTATAATTTATGGTAGAATAATAAAAAATAAAAATGATTAAACGGTTAGTACTCATAAAATAACAAATAAATAATTATTTTTATTAATGTTGTTTAAAGTAATATGATTTGGACAAGCTATTGCATTTCAATGGTGAGTCGTTCGACGTAAAATCAACGGAGGTAGATTTCTTGGCCGTCCCGGAACACACCGGTCGTTAACCGTCCGTCGATGACCATTGGATTCGATAATGGTAACGATCCTTCTCGCCCGAGCTGGAACGACGCCGAATCCGCCGCGTTAATACGAGTTTTACACGCGCGCCAGAAACCGTTTGCGCAGGATGAAACTGATTCACGTGTAATTTGATATCGTCTCGATCTTGGTTTTTTTCCGAGTGCTCGTGTTCGTGCGACACGGACAAAATGTACTGCGGCACCAATTATCATTATGATCCTGCGACGCTGTGCGCGGGACGCAGGACCGCTTGATTGCACAACACGTTTCCGGCGCATAACGTTTGTGCGTGTTACGTGGATTGCACGGGGATGAATAAGGAACGGGACCAACTGTTATACCCTGACAAATGGTGTTGTGCACGACGTGAAGCGTACGCCCGTTTCGCTATGGTTAACGAATACGCGAAAAAACGACTGCGTTCGCGTGAAAAATTAATAAACAAGAACCCGCAAGATTTTAAAATATTATCGTATACCCAAATTTTCTTTTTAACATCCAAACTAAAATCCAAGTACAGTGTTATGAAACAACGAATATCCGCAGTGTTTCATTATCGTTAAATATAAATCTCGGATGGAGCAGTTTCGTTATTGTTATTTATTTTTTTTTTTTTTTATATAATAATAATTTATTACTCATATTACATATAATAATATTATTGCACCGGTCCGTGTTCGTTATTCTTAGCATTAACCTTATTAATTTCAATTTAAAAAGATGCCACGATCCTGAAATATAAAAAGAAACAAGTTTTCAAGTTACTTGTCGGGATGTAACTTTTCACAAAAATGATTTAATAAGACATGGTTTTCCGAAACTTTTAGAAATATCTCTGTGATATTCCAAAATTTTAGAAGAAAATAACTTTTTCAAAATATTGTTAGATATCTTTAAGTAGTCCTTTAATGGCAATAGTTTTTATTTGAGATAAAATATAACAATAACATTTTATTCACTACATAAATACGGTTTGTATTTAATAATATTGACCATAAAAACGTAATAAGATTATCAAACCAACCAACACTTATGATTAAAAATAATTAACAATGTCCTACTTAAAATGCACAGTATCCAAAACCGATGAACAATTATTGAATTATAACCATTTATACAATAATTATTGTACGACAGTTTAAATAAACAAGTAAAGTAATAAATTAGCGTCAAAAGTTTGACATTTAAATTGAGAGAAAAATCATAAAAAGTATTTCAGTGAATTAATCAATTTTTCTTTGACATCCCATGCATTACCCATACAGTTCGCTCCATTACCGTTGGAAAAATAAAAATAAAATATATCATATGAAATAGATATTGACTATTTCAGTTATTGGATTAGGTTTTTTTTTTTTTTAATGAAAATTAATATATTTTTTCACCAAGGAAATTTTTTTAATCTTTAAAATTGCTGTATCTACTTTATTTTCTTACCATATTTTAAGTGTTTCGTTCAAAAAATTGGATCAAAGAATAATTACAATATTGGATAAATTTTACTACGAATAAAATAAGTACAGATAAACGTTTCTCTTTGATCATTCTATCAGGAAAATTCCTCGTAAACTTTGAGTTTAAAATTAATTAACATGATGGCGATGTTTTTTTTTTCAAAACAATTACATGAAAATATTTTTTACAATAATTTCAAGTAATTTCAATCAAAATAAATAAAATAATCAAAAATTAATTTTTATTTTCTGTCAATATTTACCTAATCATAAAAATATTTCAATTAAAATAAAATCGCTTCGAAAAATATGTACTTCGTGTTCACATCGATTTTTATTTTTGGTCTTTCTGCATAACATTTCAATATTTTAATATCGACAATGTTTAAACGAATAAGCAAAATAAATTCATTGTTTTACTCGGAGAATTCTGCAGTACGATAAAATACGTTACCGAGTACGACAGTAACTGCAGTGAAACATCTAATGTTTACTGATATAAATAAAATATCTGCATCGTGAATTGAAACTTATAGTCGTTATCATTTTACGGTTCTTGTTGAGACCAAATACAAACTCATTGTGTTTGATTTTGCACGAATCAATTTTTTCGAGCATAATTTTCGCATGGAAACTGTGTCTTCTACGTTTTCGACTGCGATTCTTTGAAATTTAATAAATACATATTATATATAATAGAAAGACAAAAGTGAATCGCTTCCAATTGAAAATAACGAAAAAAGAAATACCTAAAATACCCGTATTCGAAGAATTCCCATACTGTTTAATTTTCAAACGATAACATAATTTCACTTTGAAGTACCTACAGCAATATGTTGTTTTTGGTAAAATATAAATGGTATTTTTCTTCGTATTATGAGCCATGCAATTTTGACAATTTTCGCCGAGGGTATTCAACACGCATATTTGGTTAACCATTCGTTCCTTATTAATCGGCAAAAGTGTCCTAAGAGAAAAAACTATAAGACAACTAATAATCATAATCTCTTGTAATGAAATGCAAATATCAACAACTGTTATATTTTTTTATCTAATTCATCGTGTTACTCAAAATCAGTAACGAATGGTTCTTTTTCATTACTTTTACTTAATTATCGATTATTATTATTATCAATCGTCTGTTCGGCTCAGTGGTGTTTTTTGTTGTTATTTTTCCATGCATATATTTTACATTGTTATTTTTTTTATTCTGGTTATAAATTTCAGAATCACATAAGATTATTAAAGTTGAATATTATTCCCAAAATTATTCGAAAAATGACTTTCAGTTATTTCGTCCTTTATTTTTGTGTAGTATTTGAAATAAAAAATAATCAACATCGATAACCTAACAGTAACTTTTCACATTGCTATTTCAGATGTTAAATACAATACTTGTTCATATATAAATAAATTAAACAAATCATTTTTATATAGAAATAAATAATAAATAAAATCTTAATCAGGATTATTATTATAATATATTTGGCTCATATTCTATATTGTTATTTATTTCTATATATATATAAACCATTTGTTTATTAATTTATATATTATTCTACGAGTATTAACCATTTATTAATTTTTAATTTTTATTTTATTAATAATTCTTGGCCATGATAGTATAATGTAATAAAGAGCATAGAAAAATTATATTGTTTAGTTTTCGTTATCCATTATACTAGTAAGATGTAGAATTAATAATTTAACTTCACCCTAATGTTATTCACATCTGGCATTTCTCAAGGCGGCCATTTGTCTTTTCTTATTTTCATTATTTTCATCTATGTATAATCTAATTCCTTCCTCCGCAGCAAGCCATTATTGTTTACTTCTGATCTAAAATCATATTTGTGAATTATCACTATTTTCGAGGTTGTAATGAGATATTCTTTCAAGGTCTATCTCGATGATTGGTTTATTGAAAAAAAAAAATAAAGAAAGAAATATCTAAATAGAATTAAACTTAAAGTTTGAATCGCACAATAAACGTAAATAATTTTAGAACCGTGCATTATAAACGTGTGATAAATTAAAAGTACTATCTCTACATCTCATCTACGAATATATTTTTTTTACGGCGATTGCCTAATATTATGTGATATTATGTACCTACCTACCTACATCTATAAGCTATTCATATAGTACAACATCATGGAATCTGTTTCAAAACCGTTCGATTGAGTTCAGTTTTTGTTAACATACAATTCAAGTGTTCTTCTGCGGAACTTATAAGACATAGAAAACAACACAAGGAAACTTAAGAAAATTGCTTGCTAGCAATAACATTATTGATGCACATGGTGTCAGTATTTTGAATATTTTTATATTAAACTCAAATTCCGTGTTCAGGCGATTCAGTCGTCGATTTATGATATTATTAAAACTTATTTTACAATTAACTGTGTGTATTAAATAGTGCTATGGTTTATGTACGCGCTAGATTATTGGCAAATAAACGCACAAATAAATTGCGTCAACGATCTACCCAGTCAAATTAATAGTGTTCGATACTTAAATTATGGACACACGAACAGAATAAATAATATATTATACTCGGTAATTTATATCGTACGGTAGTGAACATTATGGACGTCAATTGGACCGATAAAAATAAAGATAATATCGTTTCAAGTAATGTGTTTAAATATAATTACATTTTAGTTCCAAACAATATGCGATCGTGTTGGCTGTGCTGGATAACGATAAATATACAAGGCACAAACAAGCGCGAGCGTTCTGCGCACGAGGTGTTCAAAAAGCTTCGATACACGCTGCTCTTGTACACCTGGAACGACAAAGCAACCGAACATTTCCCGTTTCATTCCTCGGGTAAAACTACACGTACCCGCACTCAACACGAACCGCAGTTTTTTTTTAATTTCTTTTTTTATTTATACATATGCGTGTACTCGGCAACCGCGTGACGATAACAGAACAACGTCGATTTTGCAAATCGTTCCGCGGACCGTTTAATCTTTTTTCCGCGACACGGAATATCCGCGTCTACTTTTAACCGGTCTCGTTCCAGATCACGAGGCACGTTCCGTTTCTATCGATGAAACGTCGCGCCGAGTTCGGTAAACGGCGTCGTTGACAGGAACGAATAAGCCTGCGACGTTTGAAGCGGTAACAAAAAATAATAATATGTTGCCCAGAAGTACGCGCGGTAACGGATTAAGAGCCAGTATCCTATGCAAGCGAATGGTAAAACGTCGACGTAGGAAGACATTTCGAGGGGTTGGGGAGGGTATTAACGGCTTCTCAACCCCACCTGCGTGCGCCACTGCCGACTGCGACGTCAGGCGCTGTGTGTGATGCGCGACCGAGTCTAAACGGTCTTCGTCGTTATAATAACATCAAAAGAACGTTTAAAGTTTCTAGTGCTTCGTAAAGTTCGTACGTACGACCGCACGTCGAAATATATACCTATTAACTTTTATGTGATTCCATATAAATGTATAAATATATATATATATATATATATATATATATACATATATATATAAATGAATTGCACGTCCGCACTCGAATTTATGATTGGTGGTTTGCGTGCGTGTGCAGACCGTATATCGCGTGGATAAATCCTTTTTCCGAGAGGGATGAACTAAACCCCGTGCTTGCGGTATACACCATAAGCACGAGGGTGTACGTATATAACATATATACATCGTACCGCTTAACAACGACGGTAGTGTAACAATATGTCTCGCGATCGTGTTTTTACGACGCGAGCACGGCCGACCGACGACCGATCCCGTCCAATCGGTCTGAACCAAATAAGTTTTATAACGACCCTACCCACGTAACACACGTTTGCCCGCGCCGTCGCGCCACGTATCTTTTATTGTCCGTCAACCGTTCGTCGGTGATATCTCCCGAACTCCTACCCGCACCATCCGAATATTATTATAACAATAACAATATCGGCTTCGACTTATCGATCACGAAACGCGCACAATAGTGTAATACAATATAATTTACACGAATAACGGTTTCGTAACAAAATCGTCGCGCGCGAAACGTTACGGTTGTACGCCAGTTGGCCCGATCATTTTGCGCCACTCCGCGTTACGTGTCTCTCTCTCTCTCAACACGACTCGGTTCGTTCCGACAAAAATTATTATTATCCCGGTACGCGTGGTAAGTGGTAACAGGCGGTCGAAACTTCGAACGAATGTCACTGCGCGACCTCCATTTGTGATATTTTATACGACTCGGCTGCGGTGGCGGTTTCGCGCCGCGACGGATTTCGAGCCCGCGTGACAGACCTATGATATAATGTACGTGCACTTGCGCGCGCCCACTTGCCGGAGTGATTTATTTCGAAACTTCTCGAGAAAAAAAACGCTCGGCGAACCTTCCATTGTTCTCGTTCGCCTCCCTCCGATAGAACTTCTTTCAAGTCGGGCAGCGCATATAATGCACACTGTGTGTGTTACGCAGGTATACACGCGCTGTGTAATATATTCGTCCGTTTCGATGACACCGCCGCGGATGCCGTCACGTGTAGTCCCGAACGAACCCTCGACGCGGTGCACTGTTGAATACGAAAATCTCATCCGAGTCCCCGCACGTGTTTATTCGCACGATAAAATCTAACCCATCGCGGGAACGGTGGAAAACAACACTTCGACCCACCCCCTTCAACCCTTGGGGTGGGTAAGATAACTTTGCCGTTCGTGCGCGAAATCGAAGACAACATGCGAACTTTCTTACAAGCCCGGACATCATCGAAATCTCTCTCTCTCTGCGTATCTTTAAAACAACAGATGACTGTACTCTGTTGGCCGACAGAACGCAACTCTTTCGCGCGTTCCCACCACTTTTCGGCACGTTCGCTTTGCCGCCTTGAACTCTAATTTCCCCAACCACGCGGCTACCGATATGCGAACGCGCTGAAAAGCCGTGGGGATGCGCGAGAATAGAGTTTCGTTCTCTCGGCGAACAGGGTATAGGATATGATATTTTACAGAGAATTCGTTTCCACTTTTTTTTTTCACGTAGTGCTTACAATTGGAGAACAATCGCGAGTACAATCACTTTTTTGATCATGATACAGTTGACCCGTGTTTTGCGAAATGTTTTACCGAACACTCGGATTTAAGTGTGTACTCGACGAACAGATACCGGCTCGAAGCTATGTAATTTCGTCTGCTCAGCGAGTGGAGAGGATCTTACTATTATTATCCGTGACCTTAGGCTACTCTGTCGCAACAACTGGCACGTTTTTAAGCCTCAAGTTTTTCAATCTTGGACTCGCGCCCTCACGTCTAAGCCTCGCGAGATAAAGTTTCATATCTGTCGGTTTTTGTTTTTCCATTTGTCCACGTATACGTTATTTACTTCGCCATCTGTTGCCGTCCGTGTATGCTTCGTCTACGGTGTTCGTATCGAGTCCACGTGCATTTCACTAATTGGCCATGGCTATAACGTATACTCGCATTAACCACCATAAATTGACTTCTTGGACAAGCACAATAGTTATAATTGATTCTTTTGCTATCCAAACACAAAGCTTGGACTTTATTCTCTAATACTATACAATACACGCAATTTCGATATTTTAATATAACCTAACCTAACGTTCTATGCATAAATCGAGTTGTCGTAGACACTTGACCGTGATAATAATCACACGACTAAGATTCTAGATGACGTTTATCATTGTTATTTCTATTTGATTAGAGAAAGTCTATGAATCGTATTCTAGTTCAACAACTATACATTTGTTAATAAAACATATTTATTTCAATTCAACGATCGTTATAAAATAGATCGTTACGCATTTCAGGACGTATTTATTAAGAACATAATAGCATAGGATCTTTAATTGTATTGAACGAAAACCATACAGATCCGTTAAAAATACGAACAGTTGAACTCAACGCGTTACCGTTTGTTGCCGCGCTAAAGAATTGCGAGGCTTCGCGAAGAATCGGAAACCGAAATATCTGTTCGTAGACAGAAAGTCCTACCACTGCTTTATTATACTTTTTGATAATTATTTCGTAAGTACATGTTTTATTTCCTTTAAGGGCGGAAATCTCGTCTAACCGTTTGCATCGAAATGAATGACTCCGGTCCGTTACCTTAGTCTCGTACAAAAGAATAACATTTCGATAAATCAACTCTGATTGTTTTGCACGTATTTGCATATACACGAGTTTCGCAAGACCGTGTATCGTGCATACCAAACCGTGTTTGCTAAAACAGTTATTGCGACTTTTAAAAAATGAAATCAGGGTATATAGGTACGCTTTTTTTTTTTTTTTTTTAATAAAAACATTCTTCTTTTTACTCGCTGCAATACAAATTAGATTTCTCGAAAATATATGTTTCAACGCGCGCCGCCCGCGCGATGTAGTCGGATGTGAGACATTCGATTTTTTTCCTACATTCGCCTGCGCGTGTTGTTCTTTGGCATTCGACGAGCACATAAATCACATTGACGTCATGCCATCGGTAATAGTGGCGGCGCGAAACACTCCAGACGCCGGTGAGTGTAACATGAACACACAACGGCACTTGAGAAGTTGTATGCTCCCCGTGCACTTATCCGTTGCAGACGAACGTAATGTACACTGTATCATCGTTTTCGATATAAACCACGATCGATGGGTGCACGGCCTTGGGAATCGATAGCGATTTGGATACGTTTCCCTATTGTAACTCGTTCGTACATCAACCTAACCTAACCTAACCTAACACGTTAATATCTGTAACTAAATTCCAACAGTCAATACGATTAAATCGAACCACAATCGGTTACAATGTTTTCACGCACCGCGAACTATATTATCCGTGACCCGCGTTGTAATGCGAAACGTAATGTTTTGAAAACCGTCTAGATAAGTGAATAATATGCGTTCGATTGCATTTGTACGACTGTTGGTTATGCTCGTTGCTGCTCGTGGTATCCGTTGGGTACCGGTGCGCGTTCGTAATAAAAATGATTTATGCGAACAATAAGGTAAACACGAACATTATTCTGGCGCGATAAAATTACAAAGAAACCTGCATCGATACCGAAGTAGTACAGTCGTAGTTAGAGATCTTGAAGTTGTACGTGGACGGTAAATATAACGATTTATTTCGTTTCCGGAATCAATGTACTCGAATGTTTTCAAAAGACAACTTTGTGTTATAAATTACAAGTTTTTTGGTCTTTGTTTTTTGTTAAAGATCACATTTAAAGGGTGTAAAGCGGAGGAAAGTCGCCCCGGACGTCAAATTTTAACGACCAGCAATGTTTATATATATAAGATATATTAGATATGCATATATATATATATATATATTCAAGGTCATTTAACATACTTGACAAGATTTATTTATAGCTCAGCAAATGGTTGGGTGACGATGATGGAAGGAGGAGTAATCAAAAGGCGTTTCTTTGAGCTGCGAAATTCATAGAGGGAATATAAGAACGAAATTTAATTTACGAGAGATTATTCATTGATAAACCCATAAAGTCATTTACATGTTAATAAGTAATCAAAAGAAAACAAGTTGTACCATAGTAATGGTCAATATAGTTGCACGTTAATTACTTAAATCAACAATATGAATTATAAAATCGTTTGAATAGTTCGCGAAACATCAACGAATATTCTATAATATTTTAGTAACACCTCGTTAATTTCATAATTATTATATTATTCTACATTTTTAATTTCTAATTTTTAAACTTAAACTATTCCTTAAACAATTCCGTCGTACTTGTACGGAATAATTAACCCGCATCCTACATTATTATAATTTTCACATCGCGAGTCGGAACAATATTTTGTGCAAAAAAATAAATGTTGGGCTTTATCCAATTTCTTAATTTTAGAATTTATAAATATATATGTATCTATAATGAGATAAACTTTTTTAACATGCTGAAAATAAAATATTCATCCACTGGAATTCGAAACTACTATTTCGAGTCAACCATAAATGATAAAATTATCGATCAATTGCTACGTTTTCTTTCAATGATAAAAAAATACATTTTGAAATAAATTGTGATTATTATAAACCATTATAACAGTTTTAGTATGTATTTAAATACTTAATTATAATTTAGTATGCTACTTATTTTACCATATACAATATACACGCAATAAATAAGGAACATTTTATTTGATGTTAAAAATAATAGTATAAGATGCAACTAAATAGATTAGGTCTGGCCAAGTACCTTACCACTCATTCTTACTAATAAATAGTTAATTTTCAATCAATTTATCGGCTTACCATTCATCAATATAACAATAACATTTACTCTATATTTGAGCATTAGGCCTCGAGTACCTAACGAAAAAATGAATAATTTGTAATTTTTGTAACCAGGATTATTTAAGAGTTTAAATATCAAGTATTTATTTTCAAGAAAATTAATTAACAATATAAATTTGTATTTAACTTGTTTGTTTGAAAATTAATTTATTATCTAGATATATCTAGATAAATTTATTTTTCATCTAAGATAATTACTTAGATAAGCCTCAACACTGATCATTTTTAGTGATATTAATTTTAAGTTCTGGTTATTCTTCGTTCAGAAATTTGATATTTTCTTTATTCCATCAAATGTTTCAATTATTGTAAGTGCCCTTTCGCCTTATCCTTACTCATGGTATATAATATTTTAGTGTGTGCTGCGTATCAAAAATGATTTATATAAAGTGCAACTTTTCAAATCAATTAAACAAAAAAAAAAAAAAAAAAAAAAAAAATGTTACAATAATGTTACATTTTGTCAATCGTTCAATGTTCAAACAACACGGGAATTTTTTTTCTTTTTGTTTTCAACTTGAACCCGAATTATTTTACAAACTAAAAGATTATTAAAGACCTTAAACAACAAGTTATTTACAAAAATTATCCTTGACATATTGAAAACGATCCGAAGCATACTATTGTCTACTTCTTTTTTTTTTTAAATATGAAGCCGATTTCTCCGAACGTTGTTTTGCTAATGTATTGCATCGGAAATATTTTTAACTACAACCACGCTAAATATGTTATAGACAAAAAATAATGATAATCACCACTCGTAAAAGTCATCAGTCATACCGTATTGTTCAGAATTTTACACGTTGGCAAGAATAATGAACTCTGGTAAAATATTCATGTAAAATAACTTTTAGATTAAATGTTCACATTTTAAAACGTAGAATTAATCGCTTTGGAAAAATCAATTTAAACGCTTGTCTGACGAAATAAAATCTAATTTATAACGTTTTATTGAAAAATTTTATCAAACAACTCGCTGAGCTTAGAATACAATGAAATAATTTAAATTTCGAATAGTTTGTGATATCAAACGTACGTTACGTAAATTACGTACGCAAAGTACGTAACAGTGGTAAACACAATTTATTGGGGATATTTTAAGTCACTTTGAATCGTTAATAATTCCGAAAAGTTCCAAAGAATGCGCAGGCATTATTATCAAATGAATCAATGTCATTCGCAGCGAACACTGACTGTTAGGAGCATTATGTAACTTACAATTTATAAAAAAAAATAAAAAAACAATGGAAAATGAAGACGTTTCAATGAAAGCGAAATAATTGCAAAATATCCTGTAAAACATATTTTATTTTGTATACACTATTGAAATCGAACTTAATGAAACGAATACGTACCATTACGTCAAAGCGGTGATAGCTTTTTTTTTATCGTGTTTAGATTTCATAGCACGTATCTTAATAATGGAAGTTTAATAAAGCTGCGTCGATCGCGGGTCCATGGGTAATACTTTCGTGATTATGGCACGACTGAGGGCTGCACAAGCGGAGAACTCCGCCGCCGTACGTCGTTTTTTCCGATATTTGTTTCTTTCATTCTTTTTTTTTTCCTTTCTTTCCTTTCTCTCTTTTTTATATATATATATATATATACTCTAAGGTTTTCGTGCTAAAGTCCAAGAGAATTTATTGCGCACCTTACACGAAAGCATAAATTTTCCAAACATCCGCTCGAGTTTCTAAACATCACCGCGCACACCATTTTTTCCTTGACACTCGAAATTATGTTTGTTGACACACGATATTTAATAATGTTGCGTACACACAGCGCACATAACGTAATAAGATTACACACATAAATTTATCCGAGTACATACACGCACGCGTGCACGCACGCAGCACACGGTACGCTTTTCGGATTTTTACATTTTTCCTGTTGGGAATCGTCCGGCCGATGAAAATAATTATTGCACTCGTCGCGATCGCTGGTCATCCAACGGCAATCAAATGCATCGAAACCTCGTATTTCGACAGTTGACCGCCGGATGAACGTCGTGGTTTGTCGCCGACAACTCGACGTTCGAATCCGAATGTTTGTTTTATTTTTCGATATTGTGATCGACGACGTTCGATCCACAACGGTGGCGTCGCGCAGTGGCGCCGAAAACGTACGGCAACTGAGGTGAATACCCCAAAAACTGTTTAGGTGGCGGGTGGATGGTTAGATTCAATGAGTGCTAGATATATTATTGTACGGTAAAATATTCCATAATATTATGTAATTGCTAGATGCGCAGTAAACGCTCGTAGCTCACAGGTGTACAATACTTGTTATTTATGATTTTCCGGTGAGTAGGTGGGTTAAGTAGGGTAAAGCAGGTAAGACAGGGTTCATCCCAGCGATATAAAAGAGGTTCGACGCCACTGGTGTCGCGTAAGAAACGTATATCTACGGTGACGCGCGTTCGGAGTCGGACAACGATTCCCGACTGCGAATCGGCAACACAACGCGACCGATCGACGTAACGTGTGCGCGAACCGACCGCCGGACGAGAGCGGAGATGGGTACGGACGGCCGGAGGCGACGTGGAAAACGTGCGGTACGCGATGTCGTATATATTAAATAATTACGGACGGGATTATGAGAGATATCTGGAGACGCGCGTGGCCGCGCAATTCAACTACATGAACGTTATGAAATCTCGCGCACCCGGACGGATCAGCGGCCCGGGGCAGGGACGGCGCGCGCGGCAATGGGATTTACGGGAACGCTGGGAGTAATTTCAAAAGTATTTCCGAGACGTTTCCCGTGTGTCCCGAACACATCTCGTTTTCGAGTTGTTCGGGCAGGCAACAGCACCGGGCACGGTAGCCGTTTTCCTAAGTCGTGCTAGATCCGTTTCCCTCGGACGTGCGTACGTGTACACCGGGTAACGCGTCCGTCCGCAAACGAGAAGACGGCGTCCGCTAAGTTTTCACCGTCCGTAAACGCGCAACGTCTCTCCGGGTTTTGGGTATCTGAACGCATTCCGAATGAAAAAAAAAAAAAAAAAAAAAAAAAAACCCGTGATTCTATATCAATACGTTTTCTCACCGTTTTCGAGCCCCTCCTCCTATCTCTTAAGTTAATGTTTCTCGTAGACCTTCCCCTAAATTTTTTTCTCCCAACCGATTTCTTCGGATAAAAAGGATATGTTATTCCCGTAATGTAAAATACCGGTACGCGTTCCGATTTCTCCGAAAATCGACTTCGACTGCGACGGGCCGTTGCATATGATGGTGGGTAGACGAGAGGACCACGTCCGGTTCCGTGACGTTCCGTGGACATTGCGCGACTCTTACACGTCCGCCCAGCAGATGATCGCAGTCGGGAATCCATCGGCTTTTGCCTTTTTCGCGTGTTTAATTCGAACTTCGATAGACACGGTGCTGGTGGCATCAGATTTGACGTTTGGCACCGCTCGCCCTACCCGCTGTTGGACGTTCGCTCGCACCCGTCCGCCACTGGTCTGCTGCCGTGACACTCGAACGATCCACGTGTACCAGGTCGAACGGGATGAGCGTACCTCGAGCCCGATGCGATTCTTCGCGCTAACGTAAAACAACTTCATCAATCACAACCGAGAACGTTCCGACTGTTAAGCTTTTCCCGTAGTTCGATTATCGATCCGCGGGGGGAAAAAAAAAAGCAAAGAGAATAATGCGCTTCGAAGCGACAATCGCATTTCGTACGAGCCGCTACCCGTCGCGCGCGATCGCGTCAATTACGTTTTGTATTATTATTATTATTATTATTGTTATTACAGCCAGTTTTCGCGAGCGTCGTATTAAATCCGCGGACGTAAATCTCCGGGGAAAAGTCGACGGGCTCGCTCGACGTTCATGAACAAAATATATGCCCGTGAACGCGATTTATAATAATAATATTCTATTATGTTTATTTTCCGCACGCGTTTGCGGGCCTAAACGTATAATGTATACATACACTACCTAGCACTAATGTATCGGTAATAACAATACAGTCCGAGCGATCAGATCGACAGGTACGTCCGGACGACATAATGTGCCGTGTTTAATACATCGTGTAATCGATAGTCGGTAACGCTTTGTAACTCTGCACGTATTGAATTTATTTGAATCATCTTTTTTCGGGTGATTGACAAACTTTGTCGTGCACTTATTACACTAATTCAACTAGTTTTAGGCCATTTAATTTCGCGCATGCGCATACCAACTTTTTTTTTTTTTAATGAAAACTCCCTTTATTCTGGTAATTATTATGGCAGGTATTTTTTTATAAATTTTAATGGTCAAACCAACTTCCTAAGTTAAAAATTAGCTGAGTTATGAATTTTTTAATGTTTGATATTATCTTTTAAAATTTTTGAACCATACACAAATTTTATGACTTAAATTATTTTTCTCCCCGTAATGTAATATCTCCTAGTACTAATTTTGGTTCCTACTTTTAGGAGGTAAAATACTTTAACTTACCATATTTTTTTCCCCCGTATAATAATTTGTCTCACTAGTCAATTAAAGAAACATACATTTTTTTTTTTTAATTATAATTTTTTTTAGTTGGTTCAAATTACATTAATTTATCTTATGAATTTTTCAAATTGTTCTCCTTTATGAATTAAGCATGCTTCTGCCCTTCGTAGAAATTCCCTATTTGTTGCACTTGAAATTTGTTTTTCGGTAAGCTGATTATACGTCGCATTTATTTTATCTTTCAAATGCATAAGACTAGTAGGTGGGTCTGCATAAACGACAGTTTTTAGACATCCCTATAAAAAGTAGTCTAGTGGGTGTATGATCTGGGAATCGAGTTGGCCATTGTATTATCTCATAAGTTCTTACCCAACGATTTTCGAAATTGTCATTTAAATAATTCCTCACGACTGTTGCATTGTGTGCTGGGGCCCATCTTGTTGCGAAATCAAATTGCTGTTTGTTACAAGAGGAATATCGTCTAGCATGATCGGTAACTCTTTCGTTAAAAATTCTAGATATCGTCTTCCATTTAATTTACCGTTGTAGAAATAAGGTCTCGATAATCTCCAATCAAACCGCACCAAATATTTGTTCCTCAGACACTTTGGTTATTTGTTTCAATAACCCAATGGGGATTTTGATTGTCCCAATAACGATTATTTCGTTTATTTATAATCCCATTGTTAATAAATTTAGACTCATCTGTCCATAGTATGTAATTTAAAATTATACTACTGTTTTCTATTTCGGTAATCGGTCAAGAAATAAACGTAATCCTGCGTTCAGCATCACCTTGACGTGATGCAACTATTTCAACTAATATCAAACATTTAAAAATCCATAACTCAGCTAATTTTTGACTTAGAAAGTTGGTTTGGCCATTAAAATTTATAAAAAAAATACCTGTCAAAATAATTACCAGAAAAAAGGGGGGTTGTCATTTAAAAAAAAAAAAAAGTTGTTATGTACATGCGCGAAATCAAATGGCCTAAAATTAGTTTAATTAGTGTAATAAGTGTATAACAAAGTTTGTTAGGCATCCAAAATAAAAGATAATTCAAATATATTTAATATGCGCAGAGTTACAAAGTATTTCCAACTATTGATTACACACTATATATTGTTGTACTGCAATCACAGTGAGCAACAATGTTGACGGAGGGCGTGTTGTGGAAAAGATCGGTGAGGTTGAGATTTATCTTTGACGGTTTTATTTTTGTTTTATTGGTTTTAAAAGAAAAATAGATAATTTGTTTTCTCCGTTATTCGTATTTTATTCCAACCTATATACCTTAGGTTCAACGTTTCAAAAATGTCTAAATTTTTAACGAATTTTTTATTTATTTTATAAATTAAAATCCATTACATCCACGAATTCACGAATTTACGAAAAAAGAAAAGAAGAAAAATGCGACAATAGTAGTACACGTTATCCTAATAAATGTTATAATAACATAGAAGAAATCAAAACATTTTAACTGCACCTGAAATAATATTATCTACTTGAGACATTATATAAATTAGTCACTGGTGATGACGCGTCGCAGCGAAGGAACGTACGTCCACGTTCTTCCTCGGATTCTTGTCTCTAGTTTTCCAATAGGTGTTTTTTTTAAATTTTTTTTTTTTACGTACGACAGGTCTGCGTTTTCGGTATTTTGCTACGTAGCTCAGTATAGCGTATTATTATGTAAATACATGATGCAAAAAATTACCTGCAGCAGCACGTGAAAATAGTGAATTCCGGGTTTTTATTAGGGTGTGCGAGAGATCGGAATTCACGTGCCAGCAGACATCAAATATTTTCGACTTTTTATTTTGTCATATGGAAAAATATCGATCGCGCTACATTTTGTGAATAGCTTCAGTGTTTTTTGGCTCGTGGGGGTCGGCAGGCGAAGGTAGAAAAACAAAATTTATCGAGTTACATGCGTATACCGTAGATTCGCAGCGCCCGACATTAATACAGCATTCGCCGAAAATATACGTCGTATTGACTAGGACTCGGACATCGGTGTACCAAAAACATGCGAAAATTGCCAAAAATAAATACATTTATAATATGCAAAACACGAAAAAAATTCCCGCGACGTTTATAATATATGTTAACGATCTAGGTACTTGAAGAGTGCTCGAAAAATTGTTTGAATTTACAGACCTATGCACTTCGATGTTAAAGCTCGAATTCGATGACTGATCGAAATATAAAGCCCATTGAAAAATGACGCACTGGGGATTTTTCTATCGACCGGTGAAGAATAATAAAAATTCCATGTGTTTCAAACAATTACCGTAAAATTATAAAAATGGATTAAAACCGAAAATAGTTGATTCGAAAAAGTGTAAGCCGAAAACAAAACCAAAATGAACTATATGAGTTCGTAAGTTATTATTCAAAAGACTAGACGGGTTCCACGGAGCACCAAGTATGGCCGGAAGTATTCCGTAGAACACTGAATCTCACGAACAAGCAAAGGATTATATTAATAAAAATGCACACCCCATGCGGAGCACAATATCTGTGTATACAAAACGTTGCCGTCGTGAAGCATCGGCAGTGTTACTTCGCCGGAACTCAGTCGTCGCGATGTCGAGTTGATCTCATCGACCACTCCATCCAATCTCATCTGCGGACGGAAAATGATGTACAAAGTTTTTTCATCGCGCATCGTGATCACACAGTGCGCCGAGTGCGTTCTATGTAACATATACTCGCAGCACTTGAACGTAAATGAGCACGACGAATGGTATACCATTGAATTATTGAATTCCTGTGCACATATTTTGTCGTACAAATATTACGAGGCAATGGACACGTTGATGACTATTGAATTTTTGTCTAACAATCGTTCAACATACTCTCTCTCTCACTCTCTCTCTCTCATTTTCTCTCTCTTATCATCTATTTGTGACCGTTAAAATGTAAGAGAAAGGTTTTGACGAATAAATCAACAATCAAAAAAACTGCTGCAAGAGGTTATAATGAGATATTTGGAAAAAACAAAGATAATGTCAAGAAAAAACAAACAAAAAAATAAATAATGTACGAGTTATTCAAATAATTTTCCAGCATATTTTTTTAATGCTGCAAGGAATTCATAAATAATAATTCGTAATAAATGTACAAACAAATATTTACTAATATACCTAATACGATGAAAATATAATAATAAACTTTTAATGTTAAACTTTGATAAACTTTCAAGACGCGTTCGCGATTCGACTAATGATACTAAATTTAAATTAATCTTACATTTGATAAAATACGTTTTATTTATTGAAATACGTTTCAAACACGTATTTTATGCATCACAGCAACGCATGATATTTATACGTATATTTTCGAAATTTACATATTTTTTATTTTAATAAAACAATAATTTTCACTATCACATCTTACAATTATTTGCTGTGTAAGTTCTTAATAAATTCTTCCTGAACTCTTAACCAATTTTAAGTTTCGGTTAAAGAGCAAAAATTAATTATCTAAATCAACAATATAGACTGTCGATAATAATAATAATAACGACTAATGTTGTTTGGATGATGAAATAATTATCAAGAATTTAGAATTGTTTAATGTCACAACAACTAAAAAATATTTAAATAATATATATACATAACACATTATTCAGGATTATAATATGATTAATGATAATTATACTCAACGCTATCAGTTGCCAATAGATTCATTATAAAATGCAGTATTCTATCACTAATATGTTATCTCTAGAAATATTTTTCATAACTAATATCGAGAAAAATACCATCTAAGAATTTAGAATTTAATTTATTAAATATTCTTTACTGTATATTTATAATAATAACATATTATTCCTATTTTTATACATCTACAGATATTGTAAAATATTTTAATCACTACATACGATCAACAGTTTTTAATTTGAATAATTGAAATGTGATACATCATACTCCACAGGTATGTATTTCATATTAAATATTTTCTAAAAAAAATCACGACTAAATCAGACTACAAAGAGCAGATTGTTATTAATAACTGAACGTATTCGAACGCAAAAATGTCAACAACCGTAATCACTATAATACTATACAACACTCCTTTGTTTCCTTTTATTAGTTCAAAAGAGAAAATCCGCGTCTAGCTTGTTATAATGCGACACATGAATCCTATAATCATAATAAAGGATCGAGATCTCTTTGGAGTACGTTTTTTAATCCATCAAAACACTGAAACGCTGTACTTGTATTTTACTAAATTAATTATGTTATTGAATACGAAGTCAGGAAGTTAAAAAGTCAAAAAAAAACACGTTTGAGTATTATTTCTGTGAAGAAATATTAACATTTTAAAACACATGCACGCAGTTACTTTAAAGCACACCTTTCGCTTGGACGCGCACATATAAGTGAAATTTATGCGCTATGTAATATACATTTGGGCGGATAATGATTTGCTTAGATTGATGTTGAAGATCGGTTAATTGGGGGCGAATATTACGCGGCGGAGAACATTATAGCGTCTAGATGAGAAAACTTTTTCACCGGAGTTATTTATGTGTTGCGGGAAAGATGACGTGAAATAAAGTAGGCAAGAAACGAGAGCTGCAACGGACAAATATTGTTGACGTCTACGATGATATCATAATTTATGTATAAACAAAAAGTTACGTGAACAATGAATCAGCTAATTTGTCATTAAAACGTATCACATATTCGCATAACCTACGTTCTACCGTACCATATACCGTATACTGTTGTAGGACCGTGACGATGAAGAATTTCGTCGGTCTGACAAAGTCGTACGTTAAACATTCGGTCGAATTTTCAATTCTTTGCCGTCGTAAAAATAAACGTCTCTCGCATACGTAATCATATCGTTCGTACCTTCGTGGCAATTAAAATCTACAAATCTTGCACGGTATGATAAATCATTAGTTAGTTTTGTATTTTAGCGCGGGAAAATTTGCATTTCCTTGACCGTGTCAAGATCAATGTCATTTAGAAAGTAATATTAATCATTACTATTGATGAATGATTATCATTATCGACGTTGTAAATTACAAACCGTTCAAATAACACTATGCTAATTTTGGCCGAACAGTCATTATTAGTCATGTGGATTCGAACAAGTATACATTTTTTTAGAAGTGACAATATAAAACGCCGCGGCCATTATTTCTGTTCGTGAAATATACAGTACATTAGGTAAGTTATCAATGCAGAAAAAAAAAAAAGAAAAAAAAGTAAAGCCAGACACTGAATAAATCGTCAAATATTTTGAAGTTTTTGTTTCTGAATATCATTATTTTAAAAACAAAATATAATCCTTTATTTTGTACGGAAAAAAAAACGTATTTTTTTTATCCCAATGTTTTTTGCAAGCAATTAAAAATCAGTCCCTTTGATGTAATAATTACTCAATCGTTATTTTACCAAAAATATGAAATGTACTGATATTTGAATTAGCACTTTGTTCCGTTGACCTTAATTTGCCTAATATAATCTCATTATACGTTCATTCTAACGCGTAAGAATTTTTGACTAAATATATTAATCAGAGTAATATTATTTAATTAAAATTTAAATACGCGTATACACATGAAATATTATCACATGAGTAATTTAGTATTACGCGCGCGATTAGTATAATAACTAAGCTACGGGCGGCTAAATCACTTCAAACGATTTTTATGTGAATGAAAAAGTAAGTCGACGACGTGTATATACTTAAAAGCAGAAATATTCCAAATCCGTATTTATTTTAAATATAATCGCACAATCATAAATCACACATAAAAAAAAATTATCAATTAGCGTTTACCTATATATTAAGTTTCGTAAGTTTCAATTGAATTCGCGTTGAATACTTATTCTGTTCATGCAGTATATTATGAGAGATAAATTGAATTCCGTGAATCATTGCAAATTAATTAATTACTTTTTTTTTCTTTATAAAAACAATATTTAAAAAGACTTGCAATAAGTAATCATAACAAGTGCGTTCAATCATTATCGTTGTTTATATACTGATTATACTTATAATTATATGAAAAACAAAAAAAAAATATGACTTTTGATCATAATTTATATCTATAATTTAAGAAGTTCAAGGGTTATGAGTAATTAAATAACTATAGGACCAATTCGAGTTAGTAAAACGTAATTGTTTTCACCGAACGTCATAAATGGTTTTCAAACAGAATTTATTTGATACCCACTATTTGTAGTGTTTAATATTTATTGTAAAATTAATTTAGAATGAAGCGTGTATTTTTAGGTAGTAAGTATAATGCCGTTTTAATGTTGTACATTATATATTGTATATTAAAAATAAGTGTAATTGCACGCGTTAGTTTTATACATTTAAATTGTAAATGTACTAGAATGTTTTATAATTTTTCATTAGATAATTATATTTAATATTAGCCGTATTCAGTGGTCAAAGTGATTGGTCGAAGGTGAGTCCCCTACTTTTTCGGTTTTCGTCTCTCTATACTCACTAATTGTCCAAAATAATATATCTCTTCTTAAAAAAAAAAAAAAAACCAAAAATATAATTACAGCAAAAGGTTTAGTAATTATTAATTTTATTACATTTTATTTCTGTTGGCTTACTATATTTTTTACTTATTTAATAGCAATTCATCTGTTCGTATCCACTAACAAAAACAAACAAATTAACGTGAATAACACGAAATCAATACAGCTCTCCAACTCCATTCCGAATCATTTCGACCACTGCCGGTAATTTATTCTTGTGTCCGATAATTATTGTACGCGTTCATCATCGACCGCTCGCAGAAGAATAATCACCGTCGGAATCCGATCGCAAACAACGAAACGAACGACGAGTAGAGCTACTCACTATAAGTTTGAGCACCAAGCCTCAGGCTAATTGTTTGGTGTTCAACCTTACAGTGAGTAGAGATACTCTTCATCAACAATCAACAACAAAATACGCGTGTACATTTTATTTTTTATACATTTTATGTTATTTTACATGATTGTACATTTATGGTTGAGTTGTGAAACGAATGTTATATTCAAATAAAACTGTCGGTGTTTGATTAATAAAAGTTTTCGATGGATTTACACTTGTATGTATTAGAAATAAGCGTATTTTACTTATTAAGTAATATATCTTAAGTGATTCGCGGGTTACGCTGGCGTAATTAGTTGCAGCGATTGCCATGTGCGTGTGTCGTAAGTACGTATGCGCCGCATTTTTACGCCCGGTGAAAATGCTAAAATTACGCCCTATAATCAAATATCAATAATCAAATAATCTTTTCGAGAATTTCTTTCTAATAATTAACGTACAATCGTACTTATTGAGTTTTAACCTAATATCGGTATTCAACAAAGTTAAAAATATCAAATTAACTGTTGATAATTACAAAAATTACACCCTCTAACATTTTACGTCCGGGGATGAATCCCGGTCTTCCACCCCCTAGTTCCGCCACTGCCTCTGAGTGCTTGACGGGGTTTGCTCGCCCAGGCTCCTCTATGTAATATTGTACACGTCACCTGTTGGGCCGCGGTATCTCTTCGCGTCGTCCAAACACATATAAATCAATGATAATTTTTTCCAAATCAATCCGAACAGTTAGCCCGCGGATTACGGTTTCCGACCATGATGTAAGGAATTTTATTACCGTCGATTGTGCGAGCGTCTCATTTAATCGCGTGCGTTTCAAACCGCGGTTGTGTGTTCTGACAATAATAATTGAATAATAATATCAACGGTAAAACGATACAGGAACGGATAGACACTATTTCATTTCACCGGGCTCCCTCCGTCAGCGCCCACGAGCCGCCACTGATTGTAACGCTGTTATGTCTACGTGCACATTTAGGCTGTAAACAATTGACTCTAAATCTGTTGCACCGAAACGAACAACGACGGTGTTACGGTTCCCGTTGTGTACGATGAACACAAACATTATGTTCGTTTGTTGATGGTAAACAACGCGCCACGTGTACCTATTACCTGGTGTTGGAAACAATTCTATACATTTTTCGATTTAATTCCAATTCCAATGTGATCTTCTGCAGTTGTATAACTACTATCTACCGTGTGTTTACTCGGTAACGTCTTCCAACTGAACGATCGACTGTTGTAGATATTTTGGTCGAACGTGAGATTCAAAATAAATATACGTTTATTTGTTTATTTGATTTATCACATTGTACCCAGAAGCGGAAGAATACGGGGAAAATAGTTTTCTGATTCCGCGTACTTGTTTATCGATTAATATTAATACCATAATGTATAAAAATATACTATGGTTGCACGACGTTGATTAATAATAAATCGATTCTAAAAAATAAATCTAAAAAAAAAAAAAAAAAATGGATTTTAGTTTTAAGTGAAACAATATCGATATTATCATTATGAGCATACAACTATCAATTAATGATAATTAAGTAAAATCAAAACAAATAATAATAATAATAATACACTCAAATAAAATTTATGTATGTAATGTTTTATGATGCTTTCAGCTATATTCGGTTGTTATAAAAACGTTTAAACAAATAATAAATAAAAATTATTGTTTTTCATTGTAGAACATGATGTTCGTTGAACATTTTCTAAAATAAAAATTCAATAAGACATTAATTTGCGTGAGTATCACTATTGAATAAATGTATTATATCTGTCGGGATAGGATATATACACTGACATACTTTGAAGTGAATAGACTATTAATAAATTGTTACATCAAAAGAAAATTTCAAGTGAAAGATGTTAGTTTACCCTAGAAGATCTACTTCAAAACTGTTTCAATTCCTGAAAGTCAACAAGGAATATTCTAATACGGATGATTTTATAAAAAAAAATCCTTTTCAATTACCGAACAATAGCGTACGGATGGTTAATGTTACGTGCAGTGTTCAATAATGAATAACGTGAATAACGTACGGGTCGTTGCGATGACTTTAAATATTAGACACAAGAAACCTGTAAAACTAAAATTGTAAATATTTTATTAAACATAATACGCTTAAAGGGTCGAACTGAAAATGTATTATTATTTTGTTAAATAATTAGAAAAAAAAATCGCAATATTTATTGATTTGTTTATTTTAATTACATAGTCATCAGACATCACATCAAGTATTTCATGGTACAGTGAAAATAAAAAATTAAACTATATTATTAATATAGAATCAATTAACAAAATGTCATAAAAAAAAACTGTTGGGAAAATAATTTGATTCTGCTAAAAATTTAAATACCTGATCGAGGAAAATTTCAAACTTCGAAAACATCATATTTACATTAGTCGTTTAAGTTTGTTTTACAAATTCGCTAAAACCATATGCGTGTGAACAAACAAATGCACAAACGTTGCGAACAAAAATGTACAGATGCGTTGATACAGACTTTTTAAACTATTCGATTTAATCGAACTACATTTATATACGGACGCTTTATAAGAAGTCGTTTCTTCAATGTTTTTAGTTCGTAACACTTGATGTCCGAACTCAAACTCAAAACGCCCGGCAACCTTATTGTACCTTTTCGTCGGATTATTGGATAACACTCGAAAAAGGAAAAAAGTACAATGCGTACAGAACCAATCGAAAAGGAACCGGTGCATAAAAGAAAACAAAAAAATTTTTAAAAAAAAAGGCATTCACGCTGTACGGTTGCTTACGACGGAAAAAGAAATTCGACAGATTGGAAAACGATCGTTGCGATCGAAGTAGTATTCCCCCGACGCAGTACGTTCGATCGTGCACATTTTCTCGGCCGCCCGTTCGATCCCTTTTCGAGAATCAACATAAAATAAAAAATATATTATTATAATCTTTCTTGTGTGACTGTATAACTACAATACATATTATTTCGTTCATAAATACCACGAAAAAGTTGCAGTCTACTAACGCTGCATGTTACAAGAATTATGGACTTGTTCTAGCTGATTATATTTTATCACAATTGGTAATTTTTTTGATTTTTATGTGAAAGGTATAATTAATATTTATAAAATTTAAATATAAGTAATAATGTGCTATTTAAAATATACATAATATGGATATATTAGTAGTTTGTAAATTTATTGCTCTTGCATAGATGTACACTTCTGTCCTACCCGTTGATACGCTACCGACTGTAATTAATAACATATAATTTTCAATTGTAATTATATTGAGGGCGGCATATTTTAATTTGCCCCGGAGCGGCTACACAACTTAACGCGGCACTAACTAACCGCGGTAGCACGATGGCCGATCAATCGCGACCGCTACGAGACCGCCGCGGTGACGACGAGAAAATCCGTCGTAAAGTCGTCGGAGGTCGTTAAAACCCTTGCGACACGACGGCCGTGGCGACGACGGAACACCACTCGTTTCGGCATTGTCATGAAATGACAGTCATGACAATTAAAACGGTTTCAGATTAAAATTGATACCAATAATGTAACTATTTAAAATTTGTCACTATTGCGAAAAAAATGACTTACTTACGAGGTACTCAAAAACTTATTGTGTAATTTAAAATTGTGTATACATTTAAAAAACAACTAACTAAATTCTTGAATCCCCATAAGGCCCTCCCTTGGTGACTGATAAAACCCGCCCCCGGTTCCGTCGCAATCCGGACGCCGCTCCCCGCACCGCAACTCGAGGCCCCAGCCGTAGTTCTGGGCGAGGCGGCGCGGCCAGACGTGGACGGCCGAGCCAGGCAACGTGGTTCAGATTATTATTATTATTGTTATTACTGTTAAGGCCGTTGCTACCGCTACTACCAGTGGCGACGCGACGCGTGTACCGTTGAAGCAGCTGCTCCGTGACCGTTACGGGATGGGCAGGTTAGTTAACACGCAAAAGTTTAACGCGTAATCTGCGCGATCGACGTAAAATATTATTGCACGTTGTTCCGTTTGGGCCCGTGTTGATCTTAATATTTACTCGGAATCTAAAACTTTGACTCGGGCCGGGGTGACTCGATAATACGCGTAACCGCTCCGTCGGAAAATAAACTTGGCGCCGCCACTGACTACCGCCACCACCGCCGCCACTACTAACACCGTTATTATTATTGTACCGATAACATAATATACGACTCGAATGCCGCCGCCGTTGCCGCGAGGATTTGCGCTCGTTCGCGTGCGACGGAACTTGACACTTTAATTAAAACCGTACAGCGCCCGAGACGCGTGCGCTCGGCAGATTTCGTGAAACTGCCAATAATCAACGAGAACGACCGCCACGGATGTGCAGTGCAACAGATTCGGGGGAGGGGGTGAACGTTGTGTCTTGTGTAGTTTGGCGGGTGCGAACGGTAATTGACATGAAAAAAAAAATGAATAAATAAAAATCTTACGCGCGTTTTCCAACCGCAGAATAGGTGTCGATCGACTTGAAACCGAAAACGACTATACGGAAGTTCCGTTACAAACACTTTTTACATTTCCGACTACTCGAATTTATACGTTTGACGTTCGGTGAACGTTTTTTCTTCAGTTATCGACCGTATCGTTTTCGGCACGTTCGTTGTACGTTTTCGTTGGATTTCGATGTCGTCGCGATCATTTTCTAAACCGATTTCGCTTTCAACGAACATTCAAAAATCGATTTTTATTCGTGTTGATCATTTATGCTGCTGCTTCGTCGAGAAAATAAATATGCAAACAATTATAATTATATTATTATTAGATATTATCTTACGATTGTCTGTAAAATAATGAAAACTTAACACGCGTTATACCTCTCCAACGAGCGGAGCTCGTGCTCAGAGTTCAAATGATATAATATCATACGTCTTGTACGGAATCGTAAGATTGTTTGCGGTTTCATATTTCTTGTTTACCTTTCCAAACTGTCACCGTTATAAGATATACTTGGCCTCCGGACGGTTCGAACAAATAAGCGATAGTATATTTTATCGGACGAAAAAAAAAAATCAACTGTACAAGTTTCATTGACATGTCCATTTATACCGTACACGCCGTATTGAATTATTAAATCCCGTTGTAGGTTGGTCGGGCAGTGTTGCCGATGTCAGGTTGAAATTAAAAACGTTAGTCTTGTAGTACATGGCTATCAACTGTTGACACGTCAAAAATAGTCTCGAACAGCGGTTCACGCTGTCAGAAACAAACTCAAATCGCTATTAATGTTGTACATACGTTGTCGGGTTGAAAAAAAAAATGTGCAAATAACGATAATAACATATACGTAATGTGTATATTACAATACGTCCGTTGTAACGTTTTCGCGTCGGCCCCGTCTGTAACGTTTTACAACTTTCCAAAGTGGATTACAACCGGACTGCAGGTGGCATGTACTACGTCAAGTGCTTTTTTTCACGATCGGAAAACAAGTCTGCGTTCAACGGCGAACTTACGACGTTCCGCTACTTTTTCCTCGCTCCGCCTGCTCCGGTCGCGTATAAATACTCCCCGAACGAATTTAGGTACCTAATCACGTCGTTGCGTACGCCGACGCGGGTTGTAAACTACGTTACAATATATAGCGATTTGCATACGATTACCGGAGCGTAACTGCCGGGTTCAAAGGTCAAGGGGATCGAAATGTTATCAAATTTTCCACGCACACCTACCCCGCTCGCTAGCTGACGTCTGCCAAATAATATCGTTTTACGCTGTCCGCCTGACGAGACCGCTGGACGTTTGCATGCAGTCTCGGAGGCCAACCACACGGTGGACAGGAATCGTTCGAAGGGTCGTTGAATCAGAAACCTACTGAAATCAATCGTAATGATATTCTCGTGGCTCGCGAGCTACGCGTATGATACGCGCAGTAAAGAGATTTAACGACGAACACCACGTCCGCAAAGAACCCTTACGAGGCCATCGCGGAAAACAATCACTCACCAACGGGATCCCGTTTAATTGGCCGTACCGACCGGTTAACATGTTATTCATGCATACACTTGTGAGTAATTTCGCGCTTCTGTGTTGTTTACTGATTATCTCCTTGGTGTATGTTCGTACAGTGTGCGCATCATTACCGTCTAAAAGCTCATTAGAAAAATAAACATACCTCGGCGCATACATCATAATCGTATTACTGTAATGCATGTACTCCAACGAACATATGGACGTGTACACACACGTGCGTGCGCGCATAACGCGAATAGTACTCAGTAAAATTCACCAAACTTCAAGCGTGAATTCAAGTGGAGAGGGGCCGTGTTGGCTAATGTTCCTTCCCTCTTAAACCTTAGATACTTAAAATGTTTAAAAAATCATTTTAAATGTATTAATCGAAGTACGGAGGAGTAATACTATACTAATCTATACTAAAGGTATTATATTGCTCATTAACATTTAGGATTGATTGATAATCATGATTATTAGTCCTCGATAGTACAGATAAGAATAGAAACAGAGTGTCAAATTAACTTGCAAATAAACTTCGATATTTTTTTCAACTACTAAATATTTTGTTCTCATGCCTATGCTATTATGAAATTAACGCAATAAAAGGTAACTTTTTTATTGAAGTTTTTTATTACTATTTTATAATATGTATGTATGATTATTATTTTGTTCACTTAAAAAACTTAAACCTAATGTTTATGATTTTCATGTACTTGAAGTAAAATTTATCGTACCCCTTTTTGAAATTTTTCTAGATCCAAATCGTATACCAACGATTCCATCACGTTTTTACGACGACTTTCATGTTCAATTAAAACATATTAATCGTCATTATGTAAAGTATCACTACACTTTTCGCTTTCTTAATTAGAAAATTTTTCAAAACCTTTCAAAAAGTACAAAAATCGAACATTAAACGAGTAGTTAGTTATTTAAAGTTAATATACGGACAAAGTAACCGTATAAAAATTCGAAGAGTTTCCTCCCCAGCACTTTGTTCCGTTCATCTTAAATTAAAATACTTTTAAATAATTAACTACACCATTTCGATATTCGTTGCTTATATATTATGCATCGACATTTTCAAAAAATATTCTGCTTCGGAATATTAAATGAAATTCAATATATTTTGCTGTTTTTAAAAGTCTAATTATTTTAAAAACGTTAAAACATAAAATATTTAGTTTGAAAAAAATTTTGAATGTTAATTGATATCAGATTTTATAAAAATAATATTTTGTAACTAATACAGAAGTTCAGCAAGAAAATTTATATTGAACGTTAAAAAACGTAATTAACAATAAACCTATTTTTCATTAAATATATTTAAAACATTATATCTCGTAGTTTTTCAAATACAATTACTGCTCAATAATGACGGATAATAATTAATCCAATTACGTTATTGAAAATAATTTACCAATTTTAAACCTTTCAAACGATATATATTATTTTATTGGTAAACATCACACGATAATATGTTATGATAGTACGAGCGTATGGTTCGAAACGATATTTCGAAAAAATGAGAGCAATTAAATCGCAATACCAATGGGCGTATTATGTGCGCCGTAAGACGACAAGATCCACGAAAAATCTACGAATACATTGAACAACGTAATGCTATATTTTGTTATTTTACCTAACCTTATATTTTGTCCGTATCGTTTAGCCCCCCCCCCCTTACAAACACATGAAAATAATGTTGGTTATTTTTATTCATTCATCGAGGCGATGTCGCTGCAACTTTTTTGCGCACATTCAACAATTTTTACCTGAAAATCGACGACTTGTTTGCGCACTAGAGGTGACTTCAGTTGTGACTAGTGTGTTGACGATGTAAACTTTAATATGGCGTAGAAATTTCTAATATTTTTGTATCTTAGTGAGGAAAACAATGTTTTAATATTGATAATTATAAATTTAGTGAATACCGTGTTTTAATGAGTGGCTGTTCAAATTTTAGATGCACAAAAATGTCCTGCGAGTGTTATTGTTAAAAACTCACACAAAATAATAAAAGTAACCAACTCTCATAATCACGAGGAGTATAATAATCAACGGATAACAAGCAAACGAGTTCTGGCACTAGGGATTTTCGTCACAGGTAGCCAAAATATATGTGCGCAATCGAGTTGTGCATTTTTGCGCAAACGAGTTGTAAAAAAGGTAAATGTACGCAAACGAGTTGTAACCATACGATGTTGCACACTCGACGGTCCCAGTACTTGCGAACGATTCGACATACTTAGTGGGTCGACGGATTCGATCTACAACACAAACCGATAATGTCACTCGTAACCACCTGTAGAAATGTTATTGATGGTGTACTCGTGTTGTACAACTCGATCTCTGAATCGCAGCTAAAGACCGAGTATAATTGCATTAAAAATATCTTAAAGTTGCACTAAAAAGGTGGGGAAATTGCAATGAAAATGTATCAAAATTGCCGTATAAATATGTTAAAATTGCAATGAAATATACATTAAAATTACATATTAAAAATATTAAAATCATATCGAATATATGATAATTAATTACCTACTTAAATGATTTGATGGACATTAATATAATATTTACAAAATATATTATTTTTCTGAATTAAAATTTATAATTATATACAAATCTAAATTGTGTTCTTAAAAATTGTTAATATCTAATATATATTTAATACTTAAAATATGTTTATATAATGAAAAAATATGTTCATCGTCGACACTTGTTATCGATGCGTATTTAAAATAATTTAAAAATTTGGTGTTATACAAAAATAAACATTTTGTTTTCCTGTCATAATCTCAGAGTAAGTTTTAATAGTTTTAAACCCTTAATTTTTTTTCTAAGACACATTTTTATTTATTTTTATATGGTTTTTCCATTGGGACCGGGAATATTTATAGAAATATTTTCAATTTCACTAAATATGTTTAAACTAATTGATTATTTGATTCTTCTAAACTTGTGAGTTTTATGGATAACTCAGATAAATATAATTTTAAAAATCCTACACTACATTTAACTACTTGTAAAAATGTACGTAGTAGTTATATTTTTTTTGTAAAATAACTTTGGAAATATTAATATGAATATATTATCTCACGTGAAGCGTACAAAAATTGCAAAAAAAAAATTGCATTATTAAATTAATTAGGAAGACTGTTAATTAATCCGATTCGTATACATATTTGATCAGATTTGATTTACCGGTTTAACGTTTCAACGGTGATTGGATTAAAATAACGTTGACCGGGTGACGGCGGCAATTGGATTGCCGCAGTAATTGCTGTTGATCCGGTCGCCGGGCAGCGTATCGCGTCAGCTCAAAGATTGTGATGAATTTTAAAAATATTTTTCATAATCGTTCACTTGGGTGCATCATGTTAACGACGTGAGGCCGACACAGATAAACCGTGTTTGCAGATAATAGCACCTAATGTTAAAACGTTTCGGTTAATTATCACACGACTGGCACCAGTCGTACGATGATCGTTTCAGATCGAACGATATAACAGCGTTGGTCACGACCCCCACAACGATTATAATACGCGTGATCACGAATTTGTTTCGTAGACATTATCAATTGCTCCGGAGTGGTGGCGAACGGGGGTAATCGATAGGTGACCGCGTGTCTTGAACGGTTGGCGGGTGGATGGTTAACAAGAAAAGTAATTTGGTTTCACGATTATTGTGAAAAACAACTACTAATCAACCAACCAACTGTTGTTCGTGGCGAAATAGCATTCGAAAATTTGTCATTGATATGAGCCAGAGCTGGTGTCCGTAGTAGCTGGTAACAACGAGTCCACAAATACGTGAAATCGTAGACCGAGCAATACGTTCAATACTGTGTTTATCACTGTGGCCTTGCGTGTTGTCAGCACAAGCGTGCGCAGACCCTGTTTTTCAAGGGGTGCCTACATTGCTTTTGGGCCCTATCTCAACAAAACGAATGGGTACATTTAATAACATAATGCGAAAATAATTCAATAAACGTAGTTTTAATTTTTTATTCGCAATATCAATAAGTTTTCTTTGAATCTCTTATGTTCTTCTCGGATGGTCATTTATGGTTTGCATTATTGTAATCAGTTTTCATGAGAAAAATGTTGTACGACATTATAGAACAGTTTGTTTTTTTTTTTTTTTTTTATGATACGAAACATTTTTTTTTTTAACAAATAACTTAAAATAAATTGCGTTTAATTTGAGCAAGATCGGTTTAAATACGAGCCCCTTACTCTTGGACCTTAACCGTAGGGCCCTATTATTCGAAGATTTCGAAGGGTGCACAGACACTCCTCCCCCCCCCCCCCCCCGTGCACACGACTATGGTTATTAGTTATCAGGTACCAGGTTATAGGTGCACTGTTTTCACTTTATACGCAGTCATTATTCAGCAAGGGATCTCCCGTAGGTGGTTAGGTCGAGAAATACATGCCCGGAAAATATTCGAGTTCGCCGCGCCAACGATGGTGATGCGCACCGCAGTTCGCATTCGATAAAACCCAGCACCGCGGCACGCGGTAAATAGTTAAAACTTATCGTTATTATTCTACTATAAACGTATATGGTCGGGGACCGTACGTGCGATTACAATGGGGAATAGGTATCATTGATTTTCGAAACAATAGCTGTTTATTAATGGACGTCCAGGGCCACAAACGACCGGGCCGGCGGTATTGCGCGCGTATATTTGTTTAAACGCGATTCGATTGTAGTGCGTTTGGAAGAATTTAACGGTTTTGACTTTTTTTTTTTTTTTTATTACAACACATGCGACGTATTATTATTATATTATGCGCGTACGTTGAATATCGGTTCGATACCCATAAATTAATTTGAAGGCACCTACTATTATTATTATTATTATTATTGTTATTGTTATTACACCTATCATTTAGAAATCCGACTGTTTGATAAATAACGCCGAATCATTCAAAACGGTCCGGTTGAATTATTACGAATCGTACATTTTCACGAAAGACAATGTTTACCAGGTACATGAAATGACTGGCCGATGAAAATATTTTATGATAAAATGACGTTCTGGCTTTTGATTAAAGTTTTGACATGTATACACGATAAACCTGTGCGTACACCAAACGGTATACCACTTATTGTAATCAATTCCAAAAGAAACGACGAATTTCTATTGTGTCGCGTTTTTTTCAACGCTCGGTGAATCCATTTTATTACTTCTGAACGCTATTTAATTAAATTCTAATAAAAATATGAGACGAATATCATAATAATGATTCATTATATAATTCATTATTTTCGTTATTAATATAAATATTATACTGTTATAAATTTTTGTTTAACATTTTGAGTAAGACGAGGAATGTATATGATTTGTTATATGTGTGTGTACATATTTACACGATTTCGACTAGAACAGTTGTTTCAATCATCCCTAAATATAAAGTTAAAGATAAAAAATTAGTTTTAGTTAGTAATTTGGGGATGTTAATTTTGAATTTTTTCTAAGTTTTTTCAAATAATTGATAAAAACGGATTAAAAATTGCAAAACACTTCAATTTAAACGGAGATTCTAACCGTCACCTAATTGTCTGTTACTTTGTCAAACAGTATTTTGCGTGTATTTGTGTGTGTGTATGATTTGGACCAGTAGAGTTGCTCTTATCATAAGAGATTTCTGATAAAAAATGTTGTCTATTTAATTACATTAAAGAAGATAATTTTATGAATTTCATTATAATAATAGTGAACAATTATAAAACAATGGTAAGATCTATAGTTTTCGAATTTTTGATTTCATTGTAATTGAAAAAATAATAATATTAGAAACTATAAATTCTGATTGAATACTATATCAACATTTGCTATAGGTAGTATAATTTTAAAAAAAATTCTAAAGATTATTATTGAAAATTTAAATTTTCATATTATTATAACGTGTCTATTATTTTTTAATGAAAACATTTTGAACTTAATTCTAAAAAAAAAAAAAAAGGGACGAGCGTTTGAATATTAAATGTTGTAAAAATAATAAAAATCAGTTACTTTCTGTCATCAATAAACTATAATATTTTCAATTTTTATAATTAAAGCTTGAAAATTGAATACATTTTTCACAAGACGTTCTTTGTAATAAATAAAAAAAAAAAGATTACTAGAAAGTCGAAAAAATGATTTATAAGCGTTACCAAAATAAAATGTTTATTATATCAGACAATTCAACGAATTTTTATTTAATTATTTTAATTATTTAGTTAAAAAATGTTATAGTTTCAAAATATTTTAATGAAATTTGTGCAGTTTATAGGTACAAAATTTAAATTTAAATTTTTCCCAAATTTTAGATTTTTTCTTTTCGAAACGTCGACCATTAAAACCATTGAATATTAACAACCTAAATTATTAAGACATTTGATTCTACTAATGTATCAACCACCTTTAGAAATATAAACTGATCGGATGGACCTTTTTCACCCAGGATCGTTTTTTCGAGAGCAATGTTACCTTTACTTTAATCTTAAAATATTAATACAATCACACCATTCACCCATCTTTGTATCTCATTCTACCTAAGATTTTCGGCCTCAATATTTTTACATTTTGATGTTTTAAAATTATTATGTTTTTGCGTTGCAAAGGTTTGAAAACATAAAAAACGAATGAATAAATAAATTGTTCGGCGAGTGGTAAATGTATTGTCAAAGTACCGAAGTTTAAATAAGCGTTGTTTTACATTTAAATTGGTTTTTATGTGTAGAAAAACGCGATGTCTAGTAAGAATAAAAAATGAACGTAACTTATATTAGTGATTGAACTTAATTAAATCGTGAGCGTTCGATAAAGTTGTACGTCTTACGAAAGTTTATACATATTAACGTTATATACAAGATATTATAATATGTACTCTGTTTAATTAAAACATTATACTACATAGACAGCTGACAACACTTTCGGTTCTTAATAATTAACCCGGCCGATACACACACATTAGCACACTTAGCTAACCAGAAACACACACTCACGTGCGCATAGTAAACTAGGTATATATATATATATATATATACTATATATGTATACTATGTAATTATACTTGCTTTTCTGCGACGTACCTTTCAACGAGATATATGTTTATAATTGGAATATTACAAGTCTTCAAACAGTTTGAAGTATCGTGTACTTACTCGAGCGTACGATAAGCCGTGCAAACGTAACGTTCGGTGTCGTCTATACCGGTACACCGGTATTCGGTGTAACGGTTAAAAAATTGTTTATTATTGTTATCATTATTTTTATTCGAACGGCGCCGGTGCTCGGTGTACCGTACACAAAACCCGGGGTCTGGTGATGGTCTTACGTAATATTAGGTTATTGCGTTCCGGGCAAGATCGCGAGGCGAAAAAATAATTCAATAAGCGACGCGCGGGCGAACGGGAGACACCTCTCCGAAAATGATGTACCGCAGTAGTTCTGAGCTCGTCGAGTTAACGTTTCCAAACGGATTACTCCCGTGGACGTATCCGCGGGTGCGCGTAGCCGGCGGCGGTGGCGGGGCGGTACAGTCGTCTGGTGGCTCGAGTTCGTTTTGTGCGATAAAAACGGTCCGACCGTTTGTGCGTATAGCATGGATGTCTCTCTCGGCGCGACGATACTGTTACACGAACCTCGGGTGCTCGCCGCAGGATCTCAGGACCGTTGTTTATTTTCCGGGCACAGCCCTCCGTGGCGACGGCGATGATCAATCTCGCCCCTCCGCCCAATCCCGTACAACAATATATTGATATCGTTACGACCAGCTACGCGCGACACGTTCATATCAATGCATATTGCTTCCTCGTATGTGGTGCGCATAACCGTGCACGGCACATTTCCCCGGTAACAGCGCACGTCCATCAATATTTCCGATAGGAATACGTCAGGTACGGTTGATTGTTCAGCGTACTACGGCATTACATTCGAATGTATGAACGACGCATCGCGTTAGAACGTTTCGCGGGCTGTTAGCGTTTCTGTTCCTCGTCCTCGTACCTTGGTTTGCCATTCGTTCCGGTTTGAACGGGACGCACCCAGCTCTAAAGCCATTTCCCCGTGTCCCGGCCGGTCGTTCACTTTGTTCCCTTTTAACAGAATCTGAGGGAAAATAACATCTAATATTGTACGCTATACCATTATATTATGGTATTTTTTTTTATTTTTTTTTTCTAACTTTCTCATAATAAATATAGCTCAACGATTACAACATATCAGAGTATAAACAATCAATATATATATATATATATATATATATATAGAAAAAAAAAAAATAAAAAAGAGTATAAAAAAAAAAAAACCAATCAGATAATAAAGCCAACCTCCTTAATAAAAGAAATAATAATAAAAATTACCTTTTCAGAGTTGGAGTTTAAAATGGAGTGGAGGTTGAAAGGAACATTCAAGGAGTTGAGAGAAGTAATTAGATTCTGACGCTTAATGGAAAGTGAAGGGCAGTCGAAAAGAATATGTGACAAATCGCAGATATGTTCTTCCGTATGCAGAGTACAAAAAGGAGAATCATTTAAATTTAATTTATAGGCATGTGAGGGTAATTAATTATGTCTTATACGTAAACGATAAAATTGAACAATAGTGGATCTAGGCAGCAATACATTTTTGAACCAAATGTTTTTTGTAATATTGGGTACAATAAATTTAAATCTGGAGGCGAAATTAGAGGGTAGATTACGCCAGTAAACAGACCAAAAGTTAAAAAAATGACGTTGTAGGAGAGGAGTAAAGTCAGACAAAGGAATTACGGAAAAGGAAGGCCTAATTAAATTTGAGGAAGATTTGGCTAAGGAATCGGCGCACTCGTTACCTTGAATCCCCACATGACTGGGAACCCAAAGAAACTGAATATTCAAGTCTAATTGGCTAAGGCTAATAAGAATAGATATAATACGGAGAATTAATGGAGATATGTGGAAATGAAGAGAGAAGGAATTGAGAGATTGGAGACAAAACATTGAGTCCGATGCAGTTAAAAACTTTTTATCTGAAAAAGAAGAGATACAATTGAGAGCTATAATAGCAAGACACTCAGCAATGAAGGAAAATGATGAAAGGGGTAGGTTGTTTGTAAATAAAATGCGTAATTTGGGGATATAAAATGAGTAACCAGCCGAAATAGGCGAAACGGAACCGTCTGTATAAACCACAATGAAATCCATGAAGTTTTTTTCAATAAAGTCCGAAAAAAGATTATTAATAACCACGGGAGAGATAATCCTAAGCTCAGAGGAGATAAATCCTGGAAACGTATGTTATAGTTATTCAATTGACATAGTTATGTATATTTGTATTGGCTAATAAATATATGTATAAACCATAAAAAGATGTACTTATTTTTGTTTCCATAGGAACGTTACAGAAAAAAAGTGGGCCATTATGTGCCAGTATGTGTGTGTATGAGTAAATCTATTTTGCTATAAATTTAATATTTTTTGATTATAAAAATATATGATCATCACAAATTTATGAAAAATTGTTATTATTGATTAATTATTAAAAAATAAATAAAAATATATCCAATAATTAAACAGTTAAAATTATTAAACAATTATATCTATACTTAGATAAAAGGCACTCTACAAGATATTATAATGAATATAGATATTTGGTTCCTATACATAAAAATCCATTTTCAATACGTACCATTGGTATAATGTTTACAGCAGAGTATCTCAAGAAGATATGTTAAACATTGTTAGATTAAATTATATTAAAATGTTTATATCTTCGCGGGACAATCAGCCGTTTATGAATATATATGTATATTATTTTACGGTAATATTATTCGCCACAGTATAATGAATGTTGAAACAAAAGGAATTTTTAATTAAAATTTTAAACGGATCTTGATATTTTGTACCGCTTCTTGTAAATTATTTTTAATAATTTTAAATAAAATAAACAAAAATATGGAACGAATTGTGTTTAGCGAGAATAATATCAAACGTATCGTATTCAAACTTTGATAGTAAAATTAAGCTCATATGCTGAATAAGGTACTGCTTAACTCGATTTAAAAATAAAGCCTCATTTATGTTGAGAATAAATATAGAAGTATACGTATATTATTTATCTTTGATAAACTATATCTTAATATGTCTTTGATATATGAAACGTTCGAAGAACTGTGATGTGAAAACTGATGAGAATTTTTTAAAAACTATAGTAAAACACAACAAACGGTTTTAAAATAACATGACCATTATCTCTTTTCGCATTTATTGGATCTTTTCTCGGTCGACCGGGACGGGATATAAAAAAAATTAGCTACAAATACAACGCTAGTCCTTAGGGCTTATTTTTATGTTCACATAAACATAAAAAAAAAAATACCATATTGAACGAAAGTCTCAGCTGATAGCCAATCACGTTTTATGTTTTCGAGACACTTCACCTGTATAATTTTCATTTGTTGTCACCATTTTTCTCAGTGTACAATAAATGTGTAGATTTGAGCTAATGTACTGCAACAGTACATATATTTAATATTCAAATAAATGAAATTGAATCATAACAATTGGAATAATTATTCTCGTATAAAAAACTTTACGAACTAAGTTAGAGTGGAAAAATCACATTGCACTATTTTCTCACGGTGTATGACGTAAACACATACATTTTATTACGCAATGTTTTCAGCGAAAAAATATTGGAGAATAATTAGTAAAACATAAATTCCCGTTTTAGCCATAGGCTACAGAAGAGCTACAAGAACTATTTGATTCTAAACCAACTTTGCGAATATAGTGTTCTACATCAACGAGCATTAGTAGATTAGTACATAATAGGTAGTTTTTTGGGTGCGAGCAGGGTATGTATAAAAAATCGAGAAGGCGACCACCGAACGCTGTTCGATCCGGAAATCTCATGCACCGATCACACGACAGACTATAATAGCGGTGACCAACTACGGTCCGTTAACTTTGATTAATTATGTCCCGCTTAGGTAAACAATAAAATATAATTTAATTGGGAATTTCGAAAATGGCCCATCCCCAATATTTATCATATTAGAATTTTCCGCATGTTTTTCATTTACCCATACAGAATAATATTTTATGGATGATTAGAGCCCACGTTTGTTTACTATGGTAATGAAAAAAACCCTTTTTTTTTTACAATATCTTGAAAAGGACTCACGCCGGTGGTATGAGTCATTTTTGAAATTGTTTGATGTATGTTATTTCATTGACTGCCACTGCAGCCGGCCGATAGCTATCGTTATTCATCGCGATCATAACGTATACAAAAATAATATTATCACTACTCAAGAATTCGTTTGTTAATTTACGCTACGTTAACCTAACGAAGTCTTGTGTTGCCCCTTCATCGGCAATGAAATAAGTAATGGTATTTTTTCCCATCAAAAACAAAAGGAGGTTAGAATGTTAAAACATTCCTACTGTTAAAGAATTTCCACGCTACTCCTCTAAACTTCCGATTAATATCTTAAAAATAGACGATCTACAGAAGTTAAGGCAATGCATACCTGAATATCTCATAAATTTCTATAAAAGCGTTCTGAAGTTGCCGACAGATGTATCATCACAGTAAAACGTTGAAGATGAATTTCAAATTACATGAAAGCATTATTTTTTTTTTTTAATTTTGATAAATTAATTTTCTGCTTATAATCTCAAGGTATAAAAATAAAAATAAATGTATAAAAAAAATATTTTTATATTTGTTACCAATAATATGGATATTTTAAATTTTAAATCACTGCAGTCCTCAGACGAATTTCGAAAAATACTTATTTCCGAAAACATAATTAACCTCTTTTCCAATCAAATTTCACTTCAATAATATTATACACATAGACCTAATATTATATAAAAATCTGATTTTTAGAAAAAAAATAGCTAAATTAAAAATAAAATCAGTTTTTTTTTTTTTGTTTCCTGAAAAGTTTTAATTTTCAGAAATTCCCAATTTAATTTAACATTTAATTTTTATTTTGTATTTCACTTCTCGTTTTTAATTATATTTAATTTAATAATTTTTTTCTAACGCTCCTCGATAAAAAAAATAAATAAATTAGACTATTAAAATGTTATATGGTCGAAAGACTGCACTGACACATAAGGATCATTTGATGACGATCGCAATCGTCGGCGGGATTCGTAAGGGTTCGACAGACGAAGTTGATTTTCAGGGCCAAAAGTTTTCGGCTTTTCTAGGAATAAAAAAATTCTTTTAAATTTCCAATAATATATTCTTAGGTCGATCGAGTATAATCACGTGTACAAAAACAGCTTTGTCATGGTTTTCCAATTCTGAACGTTGTGTCTGCGATGAAAAATAAATTTACAACAATCAACTATCCTTGATTTCATTTTTATCGATTTTTAAATAAATATGAACCACATTTTAAAATAAAATGCCGTATTCACGGTGAAATTCATTTATTTCCCTTAAAATGTTTTAGAATATAGACTTACTAACGTTTCTGTTGAAATTGTTCGTTTACATTGAAATGACTAAATATTATGATTAAAATTCAAACACTACGTACAAGAATCGTAAGCAAAGAAAATTGACTCGCATTTCTATTTTCCGTATTTCTCCAGCGTTGTTTATCTAAATGTCCGATAGCATGGTATGTTGATGTCTATGTCTGAATGTTACATCAATTGTGATTAGAAAATCACACCTTAGCAAATTTCAGTTTTTTTTCCTGAGCCATGTTTTTGATGTTTATCACAATTTCAAAAAATAAAAAAATAAAAACAAAATATAACAACATATGTTCAACACAATCGATTTTCAATCTCCGATTTATAAACAGGTGATGCAATAGTTTACCAACTTTCTTACCTTCTCAATATGTGTATACAGATTTTTATCTTTTTTTATACTTCCTCTAAACGTTTCATAGCATCACAAAACATTCAATTTTCACATAAAAACTGTAAAACCATAAAAGTGTTAAGATAATTACTTTTTATAATAGCTTTCATTGAACATACATGTTCTTTGAAATAAATTGATATTATTGAAAATACGAAGCCGTTCAAATTAAATATTATAAGAATGACAGTGTTTGGTTTTACTTTAATATACATTTGATTTAATTACAATAAAATATATTAATATCTTTCATAATATACGTCATCATTGTACAAATAATATTAATGGAAAACTGTTTACATGGGAAAACTATAAACAATCAAACTTACAAATCAAATGAATAACATTAATATAATTGTATAAACAATATACGAATCATTTCTCGTTCAAATTATTCCGTTTTTATCTTTACTTGACTGGTGCTCTTCGAATCTCTAGCGAAACCTATGCATTTATGATAATTTTTTTATTGTCATAAGTTCGTAATTAACGATGTCCCACAAACCAAAATTAATTTAATGTACAAAAATGGATTGGAGTTTTTAAGTCTTAACATCTACCTAAACATGTTTTGATGATATTGAGTACCTAGAGTAAAACGAAATCTTATTTCGACCGTCTCGCAAACATTTTAAAATCAAAAATATCGTCAGTACAAGTAGTAGGCCCATTAAAAGCTTTAAGTAACTCAAAACAAACTTAACGATTATCATGCATTATATATATTTTCGACACGTACGCACGTCCAGCCTGAATATTGGTATTCGATTTTAACGAAGTACAAGTGCATATTAATCACTTCTAAAAACTAGTAATAATCATCGATTTTTAATATATTTTACCGAGAACTGTATTCTTATCCTTATTTCGTTTCATTTTTCGCTCTTCTCTAAATATATTACAACAGATAATGGTCGACAAAACTCGCTGAATGTCTTGCTTTTTGCGCTGTAACGTTCCAATAAAATCTGATGCTGAATAACTCGTGAAATATTTCTCAAAATAATGTAACGAAAATTCCCGTGTATCGTTTACTTTATCATATTTAAGGTGGAATTCAATTGTGAATATGTTTTAACAACACGATAAAAGAGTTCGTTTTTATCCAAAGAAGTCAAATTAATGTTCAATTATTATAGTACGAGTACGACTATTTGCGATTCATAAATTTTATTTTAATGGTTCGCCCTCAAAGTACTTTGCCCTGCTTTCCAAACATTTTATATTTTAAAACGTCATTTAAGTACGAGAAATAACTTTCATATTATGCAGGTATTCGTGTTCAAACCTGCACTTAGTTTCATCCCTCCCATTATTACGTTTTACAATGATGTTTTTTTTTCCTCGTACGGGAATATCTTTTTTGTGGACGCGTTTTTTACTCTAATGTTTTTCTTTGCCTTCTTTCTGTTACTTATAGAATATTATATTATTGCCTCATTTTTATATAGCCGTGTACATATTTTTTTATTTTTTATCACCCTAGTCCATTAAATATTTGTTGCTCTTTGCAACATAAATAATTTCGTTTTAATATTCGATGAACACTTCAAAGTAACAACTTTTGACATACAAGTAAATGCAGGTACAACATTTTACATTCGCGAAATATATTGTTCCTGTAATTCGATCGTGTCTATTTGTACGAAATGACGCATATCTACTCGCAGTTAAATATTTAACTAGCTAATACAATTATTTCTAGTTACGTTTTTATTTCTATCGCGAACTTCTCTAACGTATCTAATATTAATACCGTGACGGAGACCCGCAATAATTTAACTCCCGGTATTTTCAGTTTAGAAGTATGAATGAGTTAAGTTTAATGGCTGTTACGTGTTTCACAAAAATAATATGTTAAATCGTATCAGTTTTAATGAACGATGGTGCTTCCTAAAATGTATGCTGTACGTAATGTAATGTAAGAGTTCGCCGCTCACATATCTTAGATATTGAATGGAACGGATTGAGAATAAAAATTAGGAAAAACGGCACTGACAAGAGTGCTTTAAAATTGTTCGCGGTTTAAAAATGCACCATAATTGTTTTAAGCACTTTGATAGAGAAATAATTGAGAACTTTTTTACTAAAACACGACCAGCAGTAAACCGCTGATGATAATGATCAAATATTTTATTAAAATGTCGTCCTATTAAATTGCTTTAAACACATTTACGATTACACTTGTTAAAACCCCGTGCACGAATTTCGGTATAATTATAGACAAAAATGTGAAACGCAAAACATTTCGATTGATTACCAAGTAAATATTTGTAAGGAAAAATAAACCGTGTGGATACATTGGCAGTGACGTGGCTGTGTACGGATTATTAGTTTGAAATGAAAAAAAATAAAACCGTAATAATTTATCAGCAAGGTGTACGTTTTTATGACAAGAACAATATAGACACGTCCAGATCAGCACAGATCGATCACATGTTATTTGGCTCTAAAAGTGTATTCGAATGTAGTATACAACAATTTAAATCGAATATATTTGTTTGTTTTTGACGATGGATTAGGTACTTGCGCACTAGAGAGAACGTTTAATTAAATTTTAATAAGAATATTAGTTTAAGAATCTAAACGAACGTATTCGCATACTTTTTGTCGTTTTGTCGTTGCCGTCAAGAAAGGTCAGGGTGCAACGGACAGTACAACGGGACGAGTGAGAGTCGGACACGTAAGTACGTCACGACCGAATAAACCGTAAGAGATGCTCATGAACGACAAACGAAACGGTTCCCGTGTGTCGACAACGTTCGCAATTGAAACGCGTGATCTCCTCCTGACCGGGACGTTGTCACCGATTTTGCTGAAAGTTACGGTGCGAATTGCACCACTGCAAACGCAACAAAATTCACGACCGGCCGATTCGTATTTTTCGCGGTTATTTTAATTCTTTCCGGGCAACGTGGCGGTTAACGGTGCTCGCGAAATTCCTGGCATGCGTTTCGGCTATAAGTGTAAGGTGACACACCTCCCTAAAACAATAGAGGGAACCGTTAAAAACTTTTCGCACTCGGAAATAAAAACAATTTACCGGAGAAAGAACTTACGGTTCGCGTCATAAATTTAATTATTTTTAGCACCATGATATTTTATTCATCGTTTTTTATTTTGTATTAAAATATTATTACGTACGTGACGACTTTATAGGGTGCTTGCATATTTTTATTATTTCCGTTCCTTTTTTTTTTTTTTTTTTTTTGTTCTCTTTGACGGATCAAATGGTTTGGTGTTCGTTAAAACAATTTTGAATAATACCAATAATGTCGAAGGGAAAAAATATCAAACATTTTACTTAAGATTATTATATTTTCGTGGGCTACTTTATCCCGAGGAAACGTCCTAATATTATCTGTTATGTTGTGCGCTCAAGAGTCTTTCCTTTCGGACATGCTCCATTATTCATTTGCAACATACACTCAACATATCATATAATATTATAATTCTCGTATAAACGACACGACAAGACGCGCGAAGCCATAAATCAATATCGAATCGTGTAATTTTTTTGTCGGTTTCATTTTTTATTTATTTATTTATTTATTTTTACTAAAAAAAACAAAACCTATGAACAAAATATACTTATTCCGTGTACCGTCATGACATACCTACTTGATCCGTCACACGAATTTCGTTGTGCCGTCGTTTGATATTTATTTTAACGCGCACAATCGCGTATCACGTTCATTATAATATTCTGATGAGCTTTCGTAGCAACTAATAGATACGCGCGCACGTCATACCAGTGTAATTTTAGTAAAAATATTTTTTTTATTTATTTATTTTTTTTTTTTAAATAACCTACGTCGATCAATTAAACACGGCTTCCGTTTTTCGTATACCATATTCGACCTGGTCGATCTTTAAACAGCGACAACCCTAACACACGTAAGCGTTCAGAGAATTTTAACAACCGTTTAAAAATCAATTTATCTATATTATGTTACCGTTTTTCAAACTTCCGTTGACGTTGCGTGTAGTGGACGCCGGAGTCGAAATAAAATAAAATACACATGAGATATCTAAATAACACAGCGTGATAGAGTTAAGCGGTACCGGAAACCGCAACGCGCGGATGTCCGTTTATTATTTTTTATTTTTTACATTCACCTGGAAATGGACTTTCGAAAACGATCGGTCAGATTTAATACCACCACCGAGAACCGCTTAGTTGATATATAATGTACCGAACGCGGCGGGTAATGCTTTATTTGTTTTCGGATTCCAATCCGGATTTCGGTCGACGGAGACGAGAAAAGAACTATGACCGCGATACGGTTTTATTCGATTTATTAAACACATATATTGGTATAAGGGTTGCGGCAACGAGGCTGAGGGGACGGACGGTATTATTCTAATATGAACCGCGACCTAAAGTTTTGATCCGTTTCCGTACCGCAACGCATCGTCGGTGTATCGATGTAAAATCGAGTTTTACTGTCTAATGTTGTACGGCGACAGAAAATTAAAAAAAAATATATAAAATAAATAAAACGTACACCGGATTACATTTAAAGACACACCGAATCCACGACCAATACCAATAGCCATCTACGACGTACGTTTTACCGGACGCAATCTCGTAGCGGTTCTCATACATTTTTGTTCGCGAAGCCCTTAAGATAAAAAAAAAAAAAAAAACAACAACAACAACAACAGATCCACAAAGCACCATTATCCAGAGAGAAATGCCAATTTTAAACCACGACTCAATAATGTATCGTTGATTCGCTTCTTCGTAGTTCGCAGGCCGTGTAATGAGAATATATTTAATTAAATTTATGAAAAAATAAGATAAACCATAACACGCACATGCACATGCTATAGTCGGCAATCTACAAAATCGAATGTGGTGCGACGAACACAGATGTCAATGATTTTTTTTTATTTATCACATCAAATGAATATTTTTTTGTCGACGGAAGAAAGTTCAATACGCACGACCGTTTATGTACGATACTCGTGTAACAGTTTGACCAGCGATAGTATTCGGATTTGATTTAACTCGAATATGCCCGCGGATCCTTTACGTAACATAAGAGTAACTCTCACGGGGTCCTTTTTCGAACGACACAAGGGTAGGCGTACCCGTACAAACCTTTTCGGCCCCCGCGACATCATCATCTCGGAGTGCTTGTAAATATAGCGTTGTATCGTGTAATCCTTACCGCAGACGTGATATTTTAACCGGCCGACGGCGGTCGCGTATCGTTTGCATTGCCAAAAATGCGTCGATTTCCAAGACTAAAAATACATTTTTTCCGCCCAAACGCTTGTATTATTATTGCACAGCCGCTGATCCCGGCTGGACATTAAGTTCACGCCTGTGCAGAAAAAAACGTTGTAAAAAAACTAAACAAATATCCGCGAGATACTGAATGTTCAAAGTCGGCGCGTTGGACAGTGTGTTACTACTGACGGCGGGTGTACTAGACGCCAAGACGTGCTTCGAACTTTGTGTAGGCCGTTCGAGCTGACCGTTTCTCGCGGACAGTGCACGTAAAACTAAAACTGCACTGACGATCGTTACCGCGTCTAAACGCGCTTGTTCGTGTCCCGAAACGTTAGTAAGAATATGGTTTTGCGCCCGTAGTGAGATCTTTGATTTGGAATCCGGAGGGCGAGAATCTACACAACCGTTTAAATGACTCGTCAACCATTCTTTTGATCGGACGTTCCATACGATGTTATGGTACCACGTCGAAGAACATATTCGTTGCGAAATTCCACCTACAGAACCTATGGATGGATTTGAAAATGTTTTCTCAGAAACCGCAGTAGATGTACCAATTTTCCTTTTATTTTATCTTACGATCATTTTGTTCTTTTCGATCACTGTAATACGATACCGTTACCGTGTGTTAGGTTTCAACCATTATAACAAATATGAATACCGAACTAAAAAAAAGTATGATTTATTGTAATACATATAATACCGTGTTCAGTTAATTTTAATACTTTCATTAGAGGAAAAACATTTATTTTTAAACTATTACATCGACTATGAATGCCATATTCCTGTTTAGACAATTCCGTGTTCGGTTCCGTCCTATTACTAGTCGAGGAACTCGAGCATCATACGCATCACTCGTCAGATGATCGTTTATGTTTATGTTTATCGCGTTCATTATAACTCGTGAAAATTACTTAACAAAGAAAAACGTTACTCCATAAAAATTCGGTGCACCAATTTTGTAATTATAAATATTTTGTATGAAATTATTGAATTTTATCGTTTCGCCCTTTAATATTTAATCAATTATTAATATTTTATCACATTAAATGTTACAGTTACAATTTTTTTAAGCGCGACTATCCAAAGTAAATAAATAATAAATACATCTGCACGACGTTCGCTAGCCGGGTGATGGTTGTATTCATAGTTTTCTGAGTGATCTCGATGAAGTAAAACTACGTATAATATAGTCAACTTATTTTCGTCTTGACTGGAAATAAAATAAAAAATAAAACTATTGATCGATAAAACTTCGATAGATAATTTATGAAAAAAGATCAAAATTATTATACAGTATTTCAATAAAATTACACTGATCTAGTAAATGTTCTGAACACGATGCGTTTTTTAACGGATTTGCAGTACATCTTAAATCTCAATTAATCCCGCAGCTCTTAAAATCACAATTATATACAAACACTATAATTTAATATCTAATATAGTACGTGTATTTTAATCATGTAACTCCAATATAATTACAGTAGTACAATTAATTTTTAATCAAAATATAAATGTTTAATTATTTTTGTTTGTATTATGTTTGATTTTAGTGTATTTGAAGTAGTAATAATGTTTGTTCATAAATGTAAAATAATATTTTTTAATATTGTAATTTTTTACAATATGTATATATTATATGTATGTGTAATATTAATTCCGTTGAAAACATTCATTTAAAATTATTATTATTTATAAGATACATTTTATAACGAAATTGACGATACTAGGAATACATTTTATAAGTACAATTATTGAAACAGTCGTACTGATAAAATTGTTGAATACAAGAAAACAACTGCAGCATTAAGTGTTTAAATGCATTTAATATAGAGAAAAAATATAGCAATACATCTGGTATAAAAGAATAAAAATAAATGATCGCATGAAAACTTTTCAAAATGTAAATGCAAATAATTAGTAAATTTACCTAATATTTTCAACTAACTGACTACGTAGCGGAAGTTAATAAAAAAAAATAAAAAAATGTTTACTTAAAACTATTAACTTCATGGAATTATTTAGCTTAATTGAAGTTTATGGCTAATACAATGCATTAATCGTGAAACATGATAATTTATTTTAGCCTTCAAAAAGTTAATTGGAATTCATGCTTTGAATTTTTATGAATCATTATTACCTTTACAGAGATTTATTCAAAGTACTTATTTATTAACTTATTATTCAAATTCAAATTTAAATTTCAGGCAGATAAGAATTGTATAGTAAGAAGGAACGGAATTCCTTAAACACTAAACAATTTAAACGTTTTTTTTTTTCCTTTCGAATTAAACCATAGGCATAATGAATAATTAATGTACACCAATAGTTATTAACAGTAAAACATTTTAGAGGAAAATTCACGACGGAGTTCATGTGTAACTATGTAAACCAAACGCAAAACCATATACATATATTATCCAATATTAAAAGTAGATATTTTTGTTTTTGCACGCGTTTCGATACCCAATCTCATTTTGTATTCAATAGCTTAATTGACTGATTAAGTTGTTCGATCCAAAACAGCATTAAATTAATTGATTCTATATTTCCATACTTTAATTATACGACGAAAATAGACAATAATAACGTTACACTTAGATAATTTCCGTCTAAACACAAAGGGTATTACTTATTTTATTAACTTTTTGCGAGCATCAACTAACTAGTAGGTACGTAAAATTTGTTTTTTGCAGTAAAATGAACGCGCGAGCGCTAGTGTATGTGGGCGAGTTATAAAATGTTTACCGCTTCACTAATCTTTTATGATTATACTTCTGACGTTTATGATACTGCGTACATTATATTGTAGACGTTTAGTTAAATGATATTTATACTCTAAAACGGTAATTTCATAAAGTAAAACACATAATAACTTTTCCACTTTTTTAAAAAAAATAAAGGATTTTGACTTAGGTTAAAATAATTTATTTTTATTTCTGTGTTAAATATATTTTATACGTATACACGTTACGCGCATAGTACTTTGAAGCGTACTTCAACAAAATTTCGATTTATCCTTTCGTTAGCGACTCATTTTAACCTAGCCAATTATAAATATAAATAGTAGGTACATACTTTTAATATCTTTGAACTGAACAAAACTAAATTACGAGTATATTACTATCATCAATAGCATTATTATATTTCATGACATTTTAAAGTATATTATTGTTGAACAATTTTTCCGCTTGATCATTATGTTATCTCTTATTGACACTTAATGAAATTCCACTTAGAACATTAAACTAAATTGAAATATATGAAAATTAAATGTGAAAATGATAATATTACGATGTCGGTATAGAGGATACATAACCGTTTTTGCTCAGTACGTACATAACGGAGAATTTCACGAATTTTTATTGTAATTTGGAAAACTTCACAAAATTCTCGAGAAATTAATTTGATACTAGTGTCTCATATAATAAGTTCAAGTCATTTCGAAATTACCGCTTTTTAAATTTTTCATTTGGAATCATCCAAGTGACTAGTGAACTTGTGTTAAAGCGCTAGAACCATTTAAGCCATTATAAACCATATGTTAAGTTGTTTAAATCGACAAATTTCGAATTGATATATAACAATTCCTAAACAAATACGGTTCGAGCCCATGTGTAAATCACCGACATAGTGCCGATACGTATATTATGAGTTCCTAGTGGAACTAATAATACGTACAGCTAAATTATTATAATATAATTTATTGTTATATAACGAGCAGGTTATATACTCACTAATATAGGATGTCAGTAGAAGAATCGATCGGCTCAAATTGTATAATTCAAATCGAAATAAAAAAACACCACAAACATTATTTTCCAATGTCAAAAACTTTTTAGAAGTAAAGATATTCGTATTTACATTCGGTTAAACCCGAACCAATCGAATGCGTTTAATACGTTTATGATTCCTTCCGGGTTGGCCAACTGGGATCTGTAAAATCAAATATTTTGAATTCAAACAATATTAATAGCTCCGTGTATGATCATGTCAAGAGCCGATTTACTGGAAATTTTTCCATTCCCTATAATGGATTTTTAAAAAAGGTTTAACGGTATTATCTTACGTAAGTTTACCGTAGAGCTGAATTATCCTGACAGAATTGTCTTCTGCAAAAAAACCGTCGACAGATATAAAATAAATACTAAATAACAGTAATTGTCATTGAAATGTCATAAAAACGCTCACGTCAAAAATACATATTTTCTATGCAGATATTTTAAATTAAAAACATTGCATAGTCGTAAGAATAATCTTCTCGATTACATATACATTTAAATCGTACGTATTATACACTATTTTTAAGTGTTTACAATAATAAAATATATTGTTGAAAATCATCGTTTTTACTCACCACATTTTTAATAGTCAGAAAACGAAATGACAATTTATAATTAAATTCGTTAATACCCTTTTACCAATACTGAAATACGGAAGATTTAAGCGTGACTAACTCAATTTATCAACACATTATTGCTGTTTAAGTTTCACGAAAATGTTCGACTCGATGATCAAATATGAAACATTATTTTCACCTCGTGCGCACGAAAATCTGATTTAATGTTAAATGTTAATGAAGTTTCGCACAATTATGCGGAACGACTGAATATTAACAACTCGTTTTTCCGGCGTCGAAAAACGTAACAGTTCGAGACGTCGCAAGTTCCTATTAGATCACATCAATGCAATACATACATGATTACATCGACCGTACCCCGGGTAACGGTGCGGTAACCGGTATAAACCTGTGTACGTATAGATGTAATAGCATCGGCGTGTGTACTGAAATATGACGGTTGTACACGAAGATGAAGGGATGGGGGGGGGGGTTAATGTATTGTGTGCACGATGTGTCTACGGGATGGAAACACGTTAAAATAAATCACTCGGTGTCCGTTCACTGTCGCGGTGTATACGGAATTTATCGCACGAGCTCTGGAAGGTCTTTACTTAGCGATTAGACGTGCGCCGATCGATGTGAAAAAACCAAATCGTGTACGCCGTTACAGCTTTGTAACACGTGCGCGTTGTTTGAAACGCGTACCTCGGTGGTGCATCGGTGTTTTATATTTAAAAAATAGCTGCTAAGATACGGTACAGGTACCGCGGGATAATACGCGCCCGGCCGACATGAATACGTTAAGCCGTCCCTTGTGCCTACGGGTATCGTAACCGTTTCGTTTCGCTCGCGGTTTTACCGAAGAACCGTGTCGATTAAACGCAACTCGAACGTCGGCCGTTTTGACGTGTTCTGGGCTACTGATTCCAACGGTTAATGCTCGTATTCGTACGGAACCCGTCGAACGCGATTTCTTTCGCACAAGTTTTCGTATATCTCCAACCCTGCGCGCGCACGGGTCGGTGATCAATAATTCGCGAAAAACTTCGCGTACGACTCAAATATACCTTTTCGTTCGTCGATTGTGGTTACATGCGCTCGCATTATCCCTGCGTAGTATACGTTACACGAGGTTTCCATTGGCCTATTACACCACACATTATGCACGTCGCATTATCGGGTACGTATTAAGACCACCTGTGGGCGTTCGGGCGAACGATGCACCGGACGTGACGTTTTTTCTTTTACAATTTTTTCATTTTTTTTTTTTTTTTTTTTTCACGTCGCCTCCGTTCGTAGTACTACTACACCGGAAACGGTAAGAACAGTCGATTACACGATTGGATCACCGAAAAAAAAACCGCGTCACTACTGATCAACAACTGAGGCGTAGGTGATTTGTACCGGAATCAACAAAAAAAAAAAAAAAAAAATTACACGCAATCCGCGCCACGACCGACACCGAGAAAGTCTCCGAACCAGTTCGTGTAATCGATTGACAATCGGACATCATAAACGATGATCATCAGATCGCGATAAATGCGTGACGGGCGTTTACCGCGAGTTCATCGCAACGTCAGGAAATCTATCGAAAGCATAAATCGCGTGAACCAATCACGCTGACTGCAAAGTTCACCGGGCTACGAGTGGTGGTACAACGCGATGGTGCTGTACTAGGAAGCAATTCGATCTGCGGCCGTTTTCCTTCCGTAAAAAATATTTCCCTGCCCATAATAAGGATTGATCGATACTCCCGCGTAGAATGCGTATTAACGTGTGCGAATCAATCGCCTACAGTTCATAACGATCCATTTGGTTACGGTGACGGATTATCGTTTTGGTAGAGTACATACAGTGGCGCAGGATACACACGACGAGGAGACTAACGGAAACGGAACGAAATGCACACGTAACTTTCACTACCCCGTAGGGGTGGCGCGCGAATTAACCGGTGACGCGTTCATCGTCGACCTGCAACGGCCTCGTCCGTCGTCGCACTATTGTCACGTCGTATTTACAACCGTTCGTCGCCAACAGCCGAACAATGCCTTAACTAGAAGTCGGCGGGACGAGCGGTTGCCGAGGGCGCAACAAAGTTCGAGTTAAATTAAATTCTGTTTTTTTTATTTTGTATGCAATAAGCGCCAAAATAAAATTCGCCAAAGGCGCCACCGGAGGGCACTGTAGCCGAGGAAATAATCAACTGCGCCCGTCTTGTCCGACCAACGGAATCATTTTCAGTTCAATCCACGTAATACTACATAATTAAGGATGGTGTGCAGGATGCAGGCTCTCGGGAGGCGCAATTATTTTTTCGAAAATCCTAGCCCATGGTCCCAGATCTTTTTCCGAAAACAAATGTCGGTTACGCACTTCCTTCCGAGTTGTACCGTTCTTCTCCTCTTGTTCATGCCATTCAAGCTCGCTATCACTGACCATAACGTTTCGAGATGACTATGGAACCGTTTTGAATTCACGGTATTTTCCCGGTATGAAACGCGCGTCCTCGATCCTTCTTCTTAGTTTTAATTAAAGCTCCGGTCCTATGTGTCCGTTTTCAAGCGGAATAACCGTAGCGGAAGAACGACCATTAGTTCATTAATGCTACGTGCGTGTCACGTTCGGCACGAAGACTGCGACCATCGGTATAATAACGGCTACCATCTTGAATTTTTATTATTTTCCGAGCATATTATATCATTAGATGCTTAAATGCCAGTCCCGCACATTGTGCGGAAAACAAAAGAAAATTGAAATGTTATTGAACGAGAGCGATAGGAGTGATTGAGAGAGAGAGAGAGAGAGAGAGAGAGAGAAAAAACAAGAGATAGGAAGGAATAAACTCCGTACCGACGTGGCACTATTAATATTATAGTTTTTTCCTCTCTTCACGTCTTCTTCTTTATTTTTTCATTTATTTTTTTTTTTATTTTTTCCCCCTCGCCACCACCGACAAATACGCGAGGAATTTCAATAATGGCAACGGTGGCGGGTACCGGCGTGGCGCACGATGGTCGATTTCAATTTATATTTTTCGGCACATGATAAATTCGTCCGTTTCGCTTTTATTTTTCATTTATTCCGTACAATTCTTTTGGTTTTTTTTTTTTTTTTATATTTATTACACTCCCGTCCTCGTGCATTTTTAAGTTTTCTCACCGAACACTGTATGTATATGTACAACACACGTGTATATTCCCTGCACGTGTTCGCCACCGAATTGGCAATTCCACGCACTACGAGCGGGTTACACATACGATTACTTTTTCCCTCTGGTTGCCCCGCACTTGCGCGCGCGAAAATAAATTGCCAAATAATATAAATATAAAATAAATAATATTAAACACCGGAAATTTATAGACGCACGAGTCTCTCTCTCTATATATATATATGTGTGTGTGTGTGTGTGTGTGTGTGTGTGTATGTATATGTAAATTTATTTATATATATATATATATTTATATCCGTTTCCACGGGTATAAATAAAAAACTGAATAAACTAGTTGTACATAATAATAAATATCTTAAAAAAAAAACGCGGCGCTTGAATTACGACATCACAGCGTAACGCAGTGAAATATTTACACCTTCGACAACCCTTAGACCAATCGACGGCGTGTCTCGTAAATAATAATTCGATCGTGGGCGAACCCCGTGGCAGAACGGTGTGTTTAATTGGCCGAGTCATCGGATACGGCCCTGTACGTAGAACATACGACGCGTATAAGTATCGTCTGGCCTCAGGTACAGCGGCGCGTCGTTGAACTGGCGCACACGCCAAGCTAATAAAAACCCTTCTGGTATATTTCATACGGTTATAAAATAATGTTAGGGGTCCGACGTCGACAGGCGAGACCGTTTATCATTGGTCTATCGCTTTTCGCTTGCGAGTACAATGCACTGCGATGGTCTTTTCGTTCCGTATTGTTTCGTCCGTAACAGCAGTTCTACATTAGACCGGCTCCGTAAGCCCGTGATCGTGGCCAATACGTTTTCCGTTGCCCTGTACTGCCACCCGATGCGTACGGTTCATTTTTAATCGATCATTTTTTACGGGTCGCGCCAACGTTTGTCAGCCGATCCCAATCCGTTTAGCCGCGACAACGAGAATCGCGTCCGAACAATAAACGATAATAATTAAATGTAACAATTGTTGTTCGCGTCGCGTAACAGTGTTTATAATATCACTGCTATTATTGGTTGTTACGTTTGATTAAGCTGTTGATGCCGTAACGGGCGAAAACCTCGTCGTAATGATTATTGATTGTTATGTTGTACTCGTATTATAGATCGTTAAACCAACCGATTGTTGTTTAGACACCTCTCTCTCTCACGACAGCGATTTAAGCAGCGGCTGTAATGAATAGCAGCACAAAACAGACTGATACCGGTGATTATGGGCTGCAGGATCGTACAAGTCGGACCACGCGAGTGGAATTGTTTTCTAGAACCGACTGATGAAACACATTTATCGACGTCTAACGATTTTGTTAAAACGTATAAGTGTGTGTGTGTGTGTGTGTGTGTGTGTGCAAGACCGACGGCACTGGAGTATTGTAATTTCGAGAGTCTATCGTACATTGTCGCGTCACCACGTTAAAACTTTGTTCATCCTGTTTGCGCACGCACGCGGAAACATTCGTGTCCCGTCCCCCGGACCCCTCGTCGACGTTCTTGTTGCAAGCCGGTGTCCATTGTTCTCCGGGTTGAGAATCGTACAACGTACGCTTGTAGAACAATATTTTTTCGAAAACAAGTTAGTACCGTTACGCGTGCACAACCACTACGGCGGCAACGCGAAACAGAATCGTGTTACACGACTACGGGTCCCCTGTTGTCCCTGCCCTTGGTTCCGGAATCCTAAACGCATTTGCATAAGAGTTTGTCGGAACATATTTTCCCCAGCTCTCCTCGCCGCTGTGTCCGCTCGTGCCGCACCTTTAGTAACTTACCGCGCTTTAGAGCGCTCTTTCGGTGCGCTCGTATTCATCAGTGTTCCAAAGCGAACTCGCGCCCACCCGTACCTTCGAACTGCACCGAACGTTACGAATTTTACGGTGTACAACCCCGCTGAAGCTAATCGGATCCCGGGGGTTATTTTGAGACGCGATAACAGCCGCCGTGAGCGCGTGCACTCGAAACTCGCGTCCTTACCAGCGGTTGTTGTTATTATTATTATTGTGAAACGAAACATTAAAATTACCGTCTGACGTCACTCTCGGTTTTAATCGCGTGATCGATACGGCGCGACCCGGCGAACACGCATACTTCGAGAAATCGAGTCGAGAGGATAAGATACGTTTCCGCGAGGATAAATGAATATTGCAATGCGCGGAAGGGATTGCGCGATACCGTTAATAGTACCGAAGTAACAACTTGGTCCGAACAAGTGGTGTACGTGCCTAGTGCGAGTGCGTCATAGAAAGTGCACCGTAAACGTGAATTTACACGCGATTATTTTTACGATAAAACGTATATTCAACGTTTAGTTAAGCTTGGTTAACGCCGGCAGCACGCGTAAGGTACGGGCACAATTTTTTAACGTATTATTGAAATAGTATTTTAAGCAAAATTATCGCATCTGCGTATCGGCTTCAGGTTTCTACGTAGAATACGTAAAGAACTCCTTGTACGTGCACTGCACTCTGCTGTTCGTGTCATGCCAAAAAAGTTGCCACGGTCACCCGTGTCGAAATTTTACATTTAAACTGAGAAAAGACAGTTCGATATCTATCAAATCAGAAAAAAAAAAATGTGCACACACATTTATAAATACGTACATCATTTTTCCGCAACATTAATAACAAATCTGTTATTAGATAATTGTATTTGAGCACTATTATATTTAATTAACTATTTTTTTTCATTGGATCCTTTGGAAAACATTAAGTCCCAATGATTAAACATTATTCTCTCAATAATTGTTTTTACGGTTCTGTTCAAACTCTTAACGTAAAAAACGAAACAGTCGACATATTTCAACTTAAATATGATGGTAATACTCTCACAGAAAAAAACAAAAATGCGAATCTTCAAAGTTACTATACAACAAATAATATTTTTTTTTTTTTCATACTTAATTTTCTTTATACATAAAATGATTCGAAATATTGATCGATTAATGCGATATTAATCTTTTGAATCTATAAATTTGCTGCGCACAAATGTTAAATCAATACGTATTGATTTAATGATCATTCACTTGCAAACATTAAAAATTAGACTATCTTTTTACTCTCCTATTTGCGGTCTACAAACTGTCGATTGTTGCAATTTACAGTTACATCTATGTACATTCTGTCAAACAAGTATCTTCTTACTCATATTTTATTTTCACAGTAAATATACACGTGTAACGATTTTATTTGCAAAGCAAAAACAAAACTTAAACTGTTCTACCTTCGTGTTCACCTATTTTTTATTCCTCTCCGTTTTAACGCAATATAATAAAACCGATCTCGATCGCACTGTAACAGACGTGTATAAGTTAGCAAATTAAATTTCATATTATATCGATCGCTTGAATTAATCGACAGCTAAAACAGCACGATATTCATGTATAGTACGTGTTATAATACCGTAAATAGCAAATATTCCAATGCAGACTGTGTTTGTTTAATAATTGAACGTTAATTCGGCGACGAATGTATAAATACTGTATAGATTTCAACAACCGCTGACTATTGGTTCCCGTCGTCTGAACATTTCAATTTTTATTTTATTTTATTTAGTTTCATTCGAACTATTATTATTATTATTATTATTATTATTATACTATTATTTATTAATTTTTAATCGACGACCTATTCGTTTTTATTCGTTTTTTCGCACACGAGATTTACGTTTCATAATACAATACACCGCCCACACGGCACACAAAGTCGGCTTGTCAAAAGGTTCGTCGTCCTTTTTTCCCCCGTTCGTATATTACGGTGCGTTGCACAGGATATGTGACTCAGGTTCTGCGATTCACTGCAATTTCCAGATAAGCGAAAAGTTCCCGGATAAACGGCGTGGACCGGATTTCAACCGTCATGATTGGCTGACAGTCGATTTCCCATTACGTTCGCGGCCCACTCTTTGATCGCGTCTCGTCGTCAACCTACAGCTTTGGTGTTTTACATTACTGTGGTTGTTGTTTTACGCTTTTTTATTTTTATTTTTATTCTTTTCTTTTTTTTTATTGATTTCGTTTTCATTTGTCGTCGACGATGACCCATAACAGCACGAATAATACGCGTAGTGCGCGTTCACCTGATCGAATGATGAACGAGCTCGCGGTAGTGAACAACTATCGCAATTGCTCCGAACAAATAAATAACAATCGTACATCCGAACCCTCACTCGTTCAACACGAACGCCGGACGGACGCATTGGTACACGGTATTATTGCACGCATTGCTGTACGCACGCGCGAGACGAGTGCTCTTGACGATAAATTATTAAATACACATGGGCGCAACTAGGCTTTTGGGCAGCCGGTGTTCAGCGATGTTAAAAAATGTTAAAAACGCGACGACGTTAAAAAATAATTTCTCGTCTTATTGACCCCTTTGATTACAACTTTTAAATAGTCGAATAAAAATCGTGCGTATCTATTTCAGAATACTTAACGAAAGAATAATTAAAAATAAATAAGAATTCTAGGCTTTCCTAAACGCACAGATTACCGTAATCGAAAAACGATTTAATCGATCAAACAATGACTTGAATAATAAAAACAATAGTAATATATCGTAGTATCATAGCACTAAAAAAAAAACTGAAAACTGATAAAATAACGATTCAATGTTTTTAAAAATTAATGCACAACTATACACTGTACCCAAAATACACCTCATCACTTCGATTATAATAAATCTACGCTCTAAAATATTATTAATAATTCAGATGCATAGAACATTTTGGTAGTCACCTAACTGCAATCACAACCAATGATGTATAACATGATTCACACAAATAATATTTAATAAATTACCACCAGCGGTCACCAAATAGTGGCCCATGAGCGCATTTTATCCAGCCCGCAGACAAGGAAAACAAGTTAACGAATCGATAATAAAATACGTTGGTTTTATACGGGTGGAAACCGATATTAAACTTGTTTTAAAGCATATCTTATCGCTCATATCTTAAAGTTTGAATGGGTGACTGTCTACGGAACGTGCCGATTACACTTCAACGACAGACCATTACCGCCGTCCTGCATTGACTTAATTCCCGTTGTATTGCGTTATTACTTGCTTTGTTTTAATTCATGTAAATATTTTTTTTTTTCTTGTTTTTATATGATTATGAACAAGAAAAAAATACCAGTCGAATTTGTAAACAGATCGTTTTTGCCTGAGTAGACGGAATTATGTTGTTTTATTTACCCGGCCACTCAGGGGCCTTGTCAATTTATTTGATTTACCACCAAACGTAGTTGTTTTTTTAATGTTTTCAATATTAAACGTCAATATGAGACTTAAAATATATCATTTGCCAAACTTTTTTTTTAATATGTTATGCTTTGAATTTTGATAGTCCCCGAAAATTTTCAAAATTCTCAATGTGACCCTCCAAAAATATTAATTGGTGACCTTTGAACAACACTATGCAAATTCCAATACCAATCGAAACAATTTCTTCTAACACTGGATTAAAATACTATACAGCAGTATAGATTGAAATCAATCGACATCAGTAAAAGTTTTCAAAATTATTTTTATTGCTATCATTTTTTTTTTTTTTTTCTTAACGATGAAATAATGCAAAAGCTCCCTTTGTTTCTATAAACACGAATACGTATGATACTTATACAAAACCATCGTTATCCAACGCGGATATTATGTGTGATATTACCCACCCAGGGCGTGCGGTATGATTCCCTTGTGTAACACGTGCAAATAATTAAATAATTTATCTGTTTGATTTCATAACCATATGATATACGCGTGTGGGATGCAGATGATACATCGACGCCGTGTATGTTTATCAGGAAATTATCCAAGCTACTTTGTTCAAGCGATCTCTTTGCCCTACGCAAATGTGTCTATCCATTGCGTCGTTCATATAACATTGAATCACTAAACTTAATTAAGTCGGTACCCAATTTATATAATCAGGTTAGTACACGTTTTTTGTTTGACTCCAAGGCGCGCGCACGAAACGAAATTCGATCCGGAAATCAATTTTTTCCCCTCTCCGTAATCTCGTACGTCCGGGTGGTAAATGTGAATATACTAAGCGACCGGCATCAGTACTGCATCAGAATATTCACATTTGACAACAACAATCAGGGAACAGCCTAGCGTGTTTGGCAAATAGACGAACCTGGTAAAAACCCTTTTAATTAATTCGCCCATGTTGCGAGATGACCCGTTTCGTGCGTGAACATGACCAACGGTAACGGTGTTGGAGGAAATTTCCAAAAATATCGAATTAAAAGTATAACGGAAAAAAATTATAATCCATCTCCATGACCTTATTAATGATTATTTTTAATGGGTACACAGAAACATACAAAAGAATTTTGTGTTAGGATTAAAAGATTAGATTTCATGCAGAAGCTATTATTAACTTTAAAATCTAAAATAATGACGTCTATCCAAAAGGTGTATTTTCATTATATGTATACGACGGAATAAGTTTCCGAATTGTATGAAAATATTGATTTGACCGAACTACTATGTAAGTGTGTGTATCAGTAGGTTTATGTACACACATACATGAGGTGTACTTACATATTTATGCTGAATAACTAAAATACGCTGTGACGAAACACTTAGGTATTGCTAACTATCGTTCGGAAGCACAATATGAATATTTTCATCATGATTATTTTACCTTACAATGATCGACATTCACAGATAAATGCATGCATTATTCACATACTAATGCAGTAAATAAATGTAATAAAACCAACTCTAATGTGGGTATTTTTAATTTGTGCATTCTAGTTCATAAAAAAAAATTAAAAAATTAATAAAAAATATTAACCCTATTTTAGTATTAATCAAAAGCTGTCAACCTTCATTTAAAAGTTTGTAGACCGATTTTAACATAACATGCGCACGCTGTGTTTGTGATAATACTTTATTATTACAACAACGATAAACAATGATACACCTGTAAAATATATAATAATGTTATATTTTATAACTTACCTAAATTAATTTCTATTTGTAACCATCCAAATGTAAACAATTCTTTTTAAATGAACCGTTCCACAACACAATGACTACCTACAATACTAATTCATAGTTAATCTAGTTTAAAGATTATTTCTACTTTTATCTTTTGCACGTTATGTAGATTAATATTATAGACGTATAATAATAATAACGAACATTAGTTTTATGGCTTGGTACTAAAGTTGTTTCGTACTATTGTTTGATTTCATAATCAAATCCTGTGTTTTTTCCATAATTAATACAATTATAAAATAAATTTATGTTGATCTCACCACTTTTTATTTGAAGATCAATATACGGTATTTAAATATTAAAACACCTATAGACCGATTATTAAAATTAACTCCAACAACAAATAAAAATGTAATACAATTGTTCAAATTAGAATAATTTCAAAGTAAGACATATTATCATAATTAATCGAAAACAATTCGCCATAATCCTCCAAGCCCAAAGTATTTCCCGCACAAATGTGTTCCGCCAATATAAGGGATATTATACTTAGAATAGTTTAACCACGTTTAACTACAATTATTTGAGCAAATTGACGAAAAATGATTGAGACGAAAATGTCGAAACCTATATACTGCAAACAATTAACCTATTTCATTATTTTAATTTTTACGTGTGCTTAGTTATTTTTAAGTGTTTCTATAAACGTACGTTTTCTCTTTATAGATGATATATGCGAGGAGTGGCCACATAACTTTCAGCCGGCTCCCGGTTATTGGATCGAATGTTCCCGTCAGAAAATCACAAGTGAAACTGGATGCGTCGAAGAATCTGGATCCGACGAGCGAGAGTTAAACAACGGCTCGAATTCAGACGGTGCGGATGGCGCCCAGGAGTACTTTGGATCAAGGTACGGACGGCCTAGGGGTTCGGACAGTCTGCTACTGGAAGATGATGAATATTATCCGTACGATGACGATTACGTCATACCGCCGCCCAGGTACTCCGACTATATTGCGAACGAAATATCGTAAAAACGAATTGCTAATTTATCATTTTGCAGACCAAAAACCTCAATCGAGGAACAATGGGAGAAAAACCGATGTTTCGAGTTGACCTCCGTAGAACAAGAAACGTTCGAGAGGTACTTTTATCAAAAAGAACATTGGAATTACTTCACAAATGATGAGGATCTGGGTCCAATTATATTGAGTCTCAAGCAAGAGACCATTAACGGCCGAGATCAATTCAGGTGCGCAACTTATTTTCAATAAAAATTGAAAAAAAATTAGATTTATTTATTATTTTGTAATATAAAATGTTACATTCTAATAAGTATAAATATTTGTATTTGTTTGCGTGTGCGCGTGCCATTCAAATGTTTAAATGAAAATAATTAATAATAATAATAATTATTATTATTTTCCTTCCCGTAGGATATTGGTCAGAGCTATTAGCTACACGGTACACGGCCTAATACCAGCGTCCTGTGTGTTCGCCGATCGCTATAACCGCGAGGAAGTGGTTAGGTCTTTAGGTAAAGAGATCAATTTAAATCCACCGTTGGTGCTCGGTCAGTTACCTGATACAGCCGACGAACTGCTCAAGTTAGATCAAGTGTTCATGAAATCTGAACTCAAAGTTGGAGTGATCTACGTCAAAGAAGGTCAAACTACAGAGGAAGAGATATTGGATAATAACGAAAATAGTTTAGCATTTGAAGAATTTCTTGGACTTTTAGGAGAGACCAAAAGACTTTGTGGTATGGTTTTGCGTAGTGAGCAATCCACATTGTTTTTATTGATTCATTGCACCTGTTTTTAGGGTTCGACAAGTACCGTGGAGGATTAGACACGGTACACGATTTAACTGGAACACATTCTGTATATACCAATTGGAGAAATATTGAAATCATGTTTCACGTGTCCACTATGTTACCGTACGAGGCTCACGATGCCCAAAAAGTAAGCTAAAAATAAAACGTTAAATTATTGACAAACGAAAATCAAAAGAAAAAGTGTACAAATATATAATTATATATTTAAAATCGATTCCACAGCTCCAAAGAAAAAGACACATTGGTAATGATATCGTGTGCGTTGTATTCCTGGAAGCTGATGATACCCGATTTTCACCAGCTTGTATAAAATCGCATTTCCTGCATACGTTTATATTGGTCAGAGTTAGTCCGCGAATCAGAAGAAAAACGGAAAGAACCAAATACGAGGTAAAATATATCTAATGGTTAATGCGTGCTATTTAATCGAATCAAATTGCTGACAAAATAATTGTTTTCTTCAGGTATCCGTCGTGACCAGGGATGAAGTCGGAGCATATAAGCCATATCTTTGGGAGCAATCGGTGTTCGAAGAAAAAGACATGTTCCGGGAATGGATCTTGACAAAGATAGTAAACGGCGAACGAGCTAGTTATTCTGCACCGAAATTCGCCAGGATGCAAGAACGTACTCGCAGTCAAATGCTCGAAGACATTGTTGCTAATTTACAAAACCATTGCGAGACCGGACAGATACCTAAGCCGTACAGGTAAGACTTAATCTATACTGCAATGATTGCGTACGACACTAACATAAAAACTTACAGGAGGGGTTCGTGGAGACCGATTGGGCATATGAGACCGTCTAGTCCGTTGCTCGATTCGGTTAGGGATCGGTTCGAAGACTATGACACGTTAGCCAAAGACTTCACGAAATTCTTTATTAACTCCGAAACAAACGTCTCCTTGAACGGTCATTTGTTTGACGTCGTGTTTTTGGTAGGTCAAAGTAAGCAAAAGACAAGATTTATCGGCGTACGAGCAATTTTAGGCGTAAGAAGTCGGTATGTATTAATTCAAAAGGATTACAATTAAAACAGTCGAAAGTACTTTTACGGAATTGTGTTCCAGAGTATTCCAAGAAATGTTGTATGGGATTTCCACTGGTTTCGGATCACCTCAAATGCCAGTGGCTGAGTTGCTAGCCCGAGGTCTTCCAAGTCTGCCCTCACAACAACACCAGAAAACCAAAAGCAGTAACTTTTTACAAGTTCCCGATATAGAGACACCAAGGTAAGTATTTTCACATCCGGTTTTTGTTACCAACGTGAAACGTGGTTATAAAAAACAAAACCAATATACTGCACAGGGCCAAAAGTGTACCGAGCTCTCCGATGATGCGAAGAGCATTTACGAGATTAGGCACGATCACTGCTGGATGGAGTAAGTCGATAAGAAAACAACAAAACCTCTCGGCCGACGATAAAAAGAAATGGGCTTCTTCTCAAGACTTCAGCCGTAAGTAGATTAATACGATCAAACATTCCTGGAACCCGGAATAATTATCACTGAAATTATATTAGCAGATAAAGAAAAAGAAAAGGACAAAGAAAAAGAGAAAGAGAGATTGGCTCAGTTGTCCGTACCGAAAGTCAGTGTTTGTCCGAATAACGGCGGCGACAAGATCGATCGAGCGAAACTCAATCAAACCGAGGTACTGCTGAATACTGGATAAACATGTTTGCGATACTTGTTCACTTATAAAATTAATAACGCAATTATTTACCTTAGTTTTCCATCATCGAATTCGATCCCGACACATTTCGAATATTACTGGATTACTTGCATACGAGCTCTTGTAAAATCACATGTGCCAACGTTCCTGGATTGATATGCGCCGCGGAACACTATGATTTGCCAGAACTGTTGCAGGCGTGTTTCCATCACACAAAACAACATTTAAGGGTGGACGTGGTGAGTACATTGTGTTTAGAACGAATCATGTCCGGTGTGATCATCATAACAATCAATTTGTTTCAGATATGTCTGATGTTAAACAGTTTGGAAAACTACGTCTGGCGGTATAATTCAGCTGTGGAATTAGTAAATCTGATATTTACGTACATCGAACAGAACGCGTTGCGGGTATATATTGTTTTTATTTCGCACGTTATGCATGTATATGATTTATATTTTACCCGACGTACGTGTTTAGGTATTGAATCACTGTGACTTCCTCACACTTTCCGAGTCGCTGGTTCAACAGATAATGAGTAGGCCGCTTGAAGTTTCCGAAATTCGTAAGTTCCAAGCGATGATAAAATGGGCGACCAACAAAAGTCAGTCAAAAACAAACGCTAAAGAAGAGTTTCATCATATCATGACAAGGCTGAAAAAAGATATCAATTTGGTTAAAATCGCACCCAACGATCTCATAAACGTAAACATAACAATATAGTTATAAAAATAACGTATAATATAAAATATTAAATGTTTAACTACAATTTTTTGTTCAAAATCATTGTTCCAGATCGTGTTACCAACGCGAACTGTCGATAATCAAGACATTTTGAGCACTCTGTGCAAGCAAGCTGGCACTGGGGAGTACAAAATCGAAAAGACTGTATTCGAAAGGCTCAGCAGACATAGATCTGATTGGGACCACGTCGAGCCTTACTTATAAAAAAAAAATCATTTTGAAAAGAAGACCGCTAAAAATAATAATACAATTTAGTTTTTACAACAAAGATGTGTATGTTTTGTGATTAGATTAAGATTTATAATTAACATGATGTTTTGTTATCATATCGCTGAAAGCTTTCGTCTTTCACATTAAAATGGCTATTTATAATAATAAATTATAATAAGTACTTACATAAATTAATAAGTAATTAAATACAATATTTAAACTAATAATAACAATAATATAAGAAACAATCAAGTTTTTAACTGTTTATGTTTGTGTTTATAACTTATGTGTACATTTAAGATTCCAAGGTATTTACATTGTATGATTTTCGTAAAATATTAATTTAATTATTTATAATAATATGATAATATATCATGATAAAATAATAACACATAATTATTAAAATAATAACAATAACAATAAAAATAAAAAATTATAAAAATAATTTAAATCGTAAGGTAAAAGTATAATTTATTAGTGTGTGAAGTGTTAACGTTTATATTTATGTGTAAATAATAATTCGTCTATGATACTCAAAATAGTCATGGACTCGTGGTGTGTGCTTAAAATAGTTTTCATTTAATCTCCAACTTATTATGATATAATCGAGAGAAAAAAATTATAATGATAATTCGTCAGATCCGTACAACAATATTACAACACGAAATAATCGATCGGCATCGAGTCGCGTTTATACGTCCCGACGCGTTGACCAAAAACTTGCCCTCGAAAACCTCAATCATTCCGAACAGGTATGACTCGATTTTCCGATTTAAAAACGGTGGACTTTTGTTGTTTTCGGACCGGTAAAAGTCTCCTAGGTATCGGCACTGCCATCGTCGTGCGACGCCGATCGTCGATGTATATCATCATTTACAGTTAATACATTGTACGCACATGTTTTTACAATACTTATACCATTCCCGTAGGTTACGGTATTACACGACATTTCTTTGGGTATGTAAACATTTAGGATTTTTACCAAATTAATTTCCACAACAGCGTGTTTACGACCGATTATTTAAGAAATGTCTGCGGGCGCCTCTAAAAGAAAAAAAAAGAAAAATCCACTTCGATACGATATGTTTTAGCACTGACAATGTGCTCTATCGACACATTAAAACCTCCCTATTTTTCTCTATGTACCTACCGAAAGCAATAAATCCCCACATGGTTACATAATTTTACCGCATTTATTTTTCTCGTCCTCTTTCGACGAATCTATCCCGTACGCTAATAAATGAACGTATAAAAACGTATTCTGTGTTGTTATGAATCATACGTAGAAAACCTTTTGCATTTCCATCAAATTTAACGCATTCAAATCGTAGCAAACAAACCGTTTTCGTATATTATTTACAGCTTTTAACGTTAGTCTCTATTCGCGTACACTCTGTAAGTCGATTATGCCCTAAAGCAGTAGAAAGAAACAATTTCGGAACCGGAATGTTATTATTTTCACGAGGCAACACAACAACACAATTATTCTCTGTACTGATTCTACGTAGATTTCAAGTTACATGTAAACATATAATGATTAAATTTTTAATGAAAATTAAACAAAATCAATGTTTGTAAAAAATTTATTAAAATATAAATTTTATATATTACGTACCTGATGATTAAGATTATCATATTCATTTAACGTTTTATTTAAAAAATAATAATGATTTACTCCCGCAAAGCGATCGTTCAAATTATCAGTTTCATGAAAATTATCCAAATTTATCGATTTTATATAGTTATTGATTTTTTGTGTTATTTGATTTGGCGTATGTTGTTTATTGCTGTTTTGTTTTTTTTTTTTTTTTTTTTTTAAAAAAATAACTTTAACATTCTATAAACAATAAAAAATTTTAAAGTTTATTTGTTTCCATATTTTAATGGAATACGGTGTTAAGTTTAAAAATGTTAACCAAGCGCATTGTCGCATACTTGTTTTTTACTGTGATTTTATCAGAATTCAGGGACATAAAATATTTCTGTATAAAAAGTAATTAATAAATAACAACGCCAAGGCAGAATGAAAAAATTACTCGAAATAGGTATTGTAATAATATTGGTGTTGTTTTCGGTGTTTGTAAACTTTTACGTTGAATAATAAATTATATATTATATAAGACATATATATATATAATATATTTAGACTAGTTACATTGTTATGATAATGTTTTTAATGTCAACCCTTCGCGTGATGAAAACAAAATGTTCACCAAAAATATGTAATACCTACATATTGTTGGAACACATTATGGTTATTATTATTATTATTATTATTATTATTATTATTATTATTATTATTGTAAAATGTATGAATGTATTTTTCCTGGTGGACGTGAAAATAAACAAAACGTTCTATACGATATTTTAACGGAAGTAAATTGTATTTTATTGGGAATAAACAATTACATTGATTAATAAGGAAATATATTTCACATCTATTACGATATAAGCAGACAAAAATTTACGAAAATAATCGAATCCATAGTGCAACGTTGTTAGTTATGAAAGATTAGAAGAATAAATAGTTTTTTTTTTTTTTTTGTTAAGTAATTATCAACGCTATGGGCAGCTCAATCGACTGCAGTGTAAAAAATCGTTAATTAAAAAAAAAAAAAATGAATTTACTTGAAGAAAATATGAAAGATATGTAAAAACCATGACATTTTTCATAACTACTGTTTCAATATTTAATTATTCAAGAGATGGTAAACTGCGGCAACAAAAAAATTAACATTATACAATCTGCGACTAAACCAATAAGATATAAGATATATTGTACAAGTTGCGGCAATTCATTTTACGTACCTAAGATATTATATAATATATACCTGTGTGTACATAGGTAATATATACCTACGTATATCGTTTAATTATCTATGTTATGTTGCGTCTTGCGTACAAAATGACAAGGTAAATCCAAATGTATTTCTAAGTTTTTACGAAACACACTAAATATTAGTTCCTCTACTTTTGATAATACTAGTACCTACTTACTAGTGTTGGATGTCAGCGGAAGTAGTTAAAACTTTAATATTTAATCCAACGTGATGGAGTTTTCAACAGTGTTTAGTCAGAATAACAAACAAGTATTAGTGTCAAATAATTTTAAATTCAAATTTAAATATGTATCAAAAATAAGCGGTAATAATACATTGGAACACGGAAGACGGTAACATAACAATAATTAATTAAACGATATACGTACATAGGTACACATAGGTAGGTGTATATGATTTAAATACTATATAAAGTATATGATACCGTAGGTATATAAAATTAAATTGCCGCAGTTTACATATCGACTTTTAAAAAAAAGGTTCATTTTGTTGCAGTTTACATATAGCCACTTTTTCAAAATCTGCATACACTAAATCGTTTAAATTGTTAAAAAAAATAAATACTTATAGTACATTAAGTTGGTCCTCATTTTTGAACTTTCAAAAAGTTGATTCGCCGTCTCATTATTTGGTCTATTATCACGAGTAAAATAAACCACGTAACATTTACATATGATAACTTCAATTCTTCATGAGCATTAAAGGGTTTAACAATACCTAAAGTGGAAATTTTAATAATTTACCCAATTCAAGTCTAAAACCATAGAATTTACTATAGAAATTCACTTCATATTTATGATAAACCGTAATATTATTGATAGTCGATATTTTAATACGATTACGGAAAAATAATCATTGTAAACAATGCCCGAGCTTCTTAAGCCATACTATACCATTTTTATATTTTTAACACAATTTTTTAGCCATTTTGTGCCTGTAGACAATTATATACATAGAATAAGCATTGAATACAATTTCCAGAAGTAACCAAGACAAGTGACCGTGTCAAGTGGAAAAAATATATTATAGCTTAACTTAATACGAACAATAAAAATGCTGGATTTCAATGAATATTTATACATTTGTACATTGATGATGCTATTGATTAATTAGAAATAAATAAAAATAAAAATATAAGTATCATATTTAAATACTTATATAATTTGACATGTATTACTATTATGTCTTTTTGAAATTCCAGCAGCTTTTATATCTGTGTCAACTTGTGTAAATTGTATGCCCAATGACATCTTTACCCCAAGTTAGGTTAGCCCCAAGGGGCTTCCTACCGACGGAAACTTCGAAAAATATAATTTACATCATTGCGTTGTAACACATTGATGCAACCTAACTCAACTAAATATTTGACTGTAAAGCTTAAACAATAAGTTATAATTAAAAAATAATATTTAGTACTATTCAACTAAAAATGTAAATTCTTTAAATACCTACGACGATTACTTCTTTAGCGATAAATTTGATTAATAAGTTATAGACGTACAGTGATAAACTAAAAAGTTATTTATTATTATATTTCCGTGATAAAATAATATCATTGATACAAAAAAGTAGATCTAAAAATATCGTTTCGAATTTCAAATGTTTATTATAATTTAGAAATCAATAGGTGATGTGATATAATAAACGTATTTTTGTTTCTAAAACAGCCCCTAAGATCTATGTACCCAAGGACCCTTGTATAATCAATAACTGCTCTGGTTATGCCATAAGTGCAGTGGTCCTAACCTTGGCCTCGTAGATTATAAAATGGTCTAGTAACTTGTTTCAGTGTGTTTTCTAGATAAATAAATATTCTAATAATAATGCTGACATTAACTTGTACGTTTGTCGCATGTATTATAAATAGTAAATTACATCCGATCACCGTATCAGTTTTAGCGTTGACCAGGCATATGATTACAATGACAAGTCCACATTTAAAATAAATATTTTCGATTAAACGTTGTTCAAATTGTACTCGTTCACCATGCCAAACCTGTGTTTACCACTACCAGATTTACCTTTAAACCGGATACGTATATGTACATTTATTTTATAAATTCTATAAAAGCACTGTGACAGTAGTAAACGACAACATTTATTTCGTGATAACTTTTATCTAACGCGTCGTTCGGGTTTATTATAAATATTGTACAGCGTCCAACGAACGGTTCAAAAACAGTTCGACGTGCTCCGTTGATGCTAACACGTTTGTAATTGGTGTACTTCAAAAAATATTATAGCAGTATCGTTTTAAAATTAAGTGCACCGAAATACTTGTAGCCGATAAAACGAGTTGAAAAATACAATTGTAATTGCAACGAATACCGTTGACGTAATGCCCTATCACGTGGCCATGCGGTGGCCGTAAATATTTTATAAACAACCATAACCTCCAACGACTCGTTTGAAATAATTAGTACCCCATTAAAACGGCGCGCAGTGTCGTTCATAATTATTTGCGCGACTCTTGTTGATAACGGTTTCAGTTCTAAGGCTTAACGCGACCGAAGTCACGTTTATTACTACACCGACGTTGTCGTTGCTCGCAATGAACGACACGGGTGACTACGGGAAAGCAATGCAATAGTTACTCTTACAAAGTCTAACTGGTCGGTTTTCTCGTGAAGCGTTTGCGCTCGTGGTGGTAACTTGATCGCCGTGCTCGAGACTCGGTTAAGGACTTAAGGAATCGAACGAAATACTCGTGCGAGCACGTTCCGCACACAAACCGTCGGCCAATATAGTAACGGTTGGTTTGCTCGGCCATTGATTCCGTGTCGCAGCGATAGCATTTTCGTAACGTTAACGTGTACGAACGTCAATGTATGTTTGCTTGTCTACGCTTTACCCCTTGTACCGATTCGGTTCACTTCGCGTGATAAATTTCACGTACGCGAAAAAAAAGGGAGGAACGCCGGGCGCAAGGTTTTTTTTTTAAAAAAAAAAATAACAATCGTAACAATAAAAACGAATTGAAACAATTTAAATTTCAAGCGGTTTCACCACGCTGTAATCGTACGATAGGTAACGAACACAGATAATTTCCCGTTAAACAACCGTTACAACGGTCCTCGAACGAAAATAATCTAAGGGGCACGCGGGCACATCTGAATTCAATCAAACTACTCGTATAATGAGTGCAATTCTTGCATTTGTAAAGATTATGTTTTAATACAGTAGTAATTGGACGGAACCGTTTTAAAATAACTTAATAAGTTAATAGTTCTGATAATGCTGACCTAACCAATACATACTATAAATACGTGCGCATTATAAAGGAACAAATTAAAATCAACAAATCATCGATGCACCATTGCTGTAGAATTGGGATTAAAGTGTTGGCATTCCTGGTTTTCGATAGGGAGCTTTAAAGAGCACCACTGCAATAGAATTTTACGACACTTAGAAATTCGACATTCGGTAACGGACATCGAAATAATATAATGTCATCACTGACCCCATAGATTGACTATCAAAATATCAAATAATATACTAGTTTTATAACAGTTTTATATCTTAATAGTAAAAAATTGTAAATTGTTCACTTAACTATATTTATCGTAATATTATTATCATGGTCACGGAAAAATGTTTATGAACGTTGTTAAAAAAAATTACATTTTATTAATAAATAATTAATACTGTTTCTTTAGTGATTATTATAAAAGCCCATTTGGATTTAAATTACCGTCACCTAAAGTTCAGCCAAACCTAAAGATCCCAAATACTAACAAAACCATCTCAACATTTTACAAAAAATTCCACATTAAAATACAGTCTCATCAAGTTCCACTCAACATCAAGCTGGCCTTGAAAACTCTACCGGAAAATTATACTAAGCCTCTGAAACGGAACTGGTCTAGAGAATTTCTGTAAATAAACCAAACCTAATCAAGTCAATTTCAGATTTTCCCTCCTGGTCAAACACTCAAGTTACAGCCCTTCTAAAACAAATACATGCTTGTTTTACAAATCTGTATAGATTGTAAGTATCAACAACGAGATATTTCATAATGATATTAAAGAAAAACTTACATTACCGCGCGTTATATGGTAATACAATCGATTTCGAAGGGACTTGATAACCCCGAATTTCTAGATCAGTGGTTCCCAATTAGTCTGAAGCCACTAGACACAGACCCCTAGCTATAACTTAAATTGGTCTGGGGACACCTTTTTTGAAAATATTTACATTTCAATTTTATTTAATTATAAAAATGGAAAAAAATGTACAATTTATTTTTATTTGACAAATCTTTTTGTAATATTAAACACATACATATTTTAAAAAGAAAATATATATATATATATATATGTTACAGTAAATGATGTTAGAGCGGAAATTAACGTTATTCGCCGGTTATTAACGTTATTTACCAAATACACAGGTAATTATTATTATAATTAATAATTAATTATTATTATTTTTATAATTTATTAAACTATTTTAAATATTTTTTTAGATGATCGTCAAGAAAATATTTGTATTACACGTAAAAATTCAAAAAAAAAAAATTAGAAAAACGAGGAAAGAAAATTATGAAACTTTCTAAAGAAAAGTTTCCTCGTCTTGAAATAGGCACAACTGTACGTGTAACTATACCAGACGTTGATAGAGCTCGTGGTTCTCCGCGAAATATACTGGCAGTTGTCACCCAAGTTGAACATGACTTATACAAACTCTGTAAGTTAATTCTTAATGAAAAAATATATTATTAAAATTAAAAATGTTTTAATTATTTTATAGGCAGGGAACATGGTTTTTTTAAATACAATTACACACTCCGAGAAATAGCTACTTGCGAAGAAAATCTATTAGACATGGACAATGTGATAAAACTAGCAGGTAGTAGACAGTTGACACTGAATGAAGCAGCTAGTAATAGTTCAGTTACGGGCCCTCAAGGGTATCAGCGTTGCCATTGTAAGACTGGTTGTAATAATAAGCGTTATGTTTGCCGTGGGGCTGAAAAATTATGTAATAGTAAATGTCATAGGAGTATAACTTGTAAAAACAAATAAAAAATAATAATGTATTTTTTCTATTTTTAAATATAGGTACCTAGATACATCATTTTTCAAATTGTAGTAAGTATTGTTTGAGATTCACGTGCATATCTGGTATATTACAACAATTACCTGTATATTTGGTCATTAACGCGTTATCCGGTTTATAACGATAATTACCTGTGTATTTGGTAAATAACGTTAATAATCGGCGAATAACTTTAATTTCCATTTAACACCATTTACCGTAATATATATATAATAGTTTCACTAAAATAAAATATAAAATCGTTACAGTACTACACGACCGCGGACCCCCTAAAATAAATATGCGGACGCCAATTAGAAACCACTGTTCAAGATATTATTAGTTCCTAGTGGATCCGTGCTTACGCGCATACCTGCATACGATCCCTGCTCCCATTCCCCCATTCCTCACGATATCCTTACCGCATCGTCGATCTCGACGTAGACCTGACCACCAGACTAGATGGTATTACCAAAATAGAAAAAAAACATGGTTAAAACCGTTTTAGACATTGAACCAATATTTTATAGTTTTTCATGGCGGTATGGTTTTGGACAAGACTAATAAAAGCTCGACAGGATGATTTTCCACCGTAATGAAGTAGTAAACATTCCGTTTTCGTGTGGCGTCGGACAGCTTCGTTCCCCACGGTACCGCGTTCTGCTGCCGCGCCGCGGATCGTCCCTCAGCCGGTGATCGCGGACACGATCCACCGCACGTTGTTGGCCACGGTCGCGTAGACCCCGTACTTGGCCCGCCGGCCGCACCCGTCGCCGAAACTGGTCACGCCGACCACGGTCCATCGGCCGCGCATCCTGCACAACAGCGGCCCGCCCGAGTCGCCGGCGCATGTGTCCGACCGGCCGTCCCTGTAGCCCGCGCACATCATGTTCTCCGTGATCAGGTACCGCCGGTACGCGGCCCGGCACGTCCGCCGTCCCACGATCGGAACCTGCTGGACAACAACAAAACGATTATCGCCAACGTAATCCGTGCCCGTGGGCGGAGGAAAAGGTGTTTGCCGCCCCCATTTCCGTACGTTTAAAATGTTTAAGATTTTCCGATTCGGACGCACGATCGCCGACTGTTTCGAACGCGGAGCGATACGGATGGTATAAAAATAATACCTGGAATGTGACGTGCCGGTGATTTACCATTGCCAGGGCCGACGCTATCCTTTTGCGATGCCCTGAGCAAAACTTATTTTACCATTAACCATAGTCACCTGTAGACCTGAAGGCCGTTATTAAATACGGTAATATGTAATCAGACTCGATGACAGGCTGCACGCCGTAACGGGTAATAACTAATTAAATTTAAGACATGCGATAAGATAAACTTTCTAGGTATCCCCGAGTTTCATACCGTGTGGCGTAACATAAGGGTCATCGTTGGTGCATTCATGACTTATTAAATATAATATAATATTGTTTTGTTAATTTGCTTTGTTATATGCCAACGGATTTCTAAAGAAATCGCATTCGCCAAGCGATCCACGCGTTTCACGTTTTATTTTATGAGATTTCCATACAAAATATTTTTCAATTAAAATTTTAAGCGTGAGGCCCTTGAAGGTACGAGGCCCTGGACAAATGCCTCGCTTTGTCTCTCCCTAATGACAGCCCTGATTATTTCGTACGGTTTCTCTACATGGCCCCTAAAAACATTACGACTGCGTACGAAAACTAGTGTCACGTGGCCAATACGCACTGCAGTAAAAATAACGCTGTTGACGCGTATATTTCACCAATATTATATTTGTAATCCGCAGTGGCGAAGCACGAGTATTTAAATTGTGGAGACATTAAAATAATACGTTACAGCCCCCCCCCTATTTATAACGTTATATGTATTTATGATAAAAGGGACACGGTCTTTTATTTTTTATTTCATATTTTTTTTCGTATGAGTATTTTACAATTCCATCATTCAACATTTCATTAATTAAATCATCAGACATAGTGGCGAATGACAATAGTACAATATTTTAATATTTCGATATGAATATCACGCCAGAAATAAATAAATCGTTAAATAAAAACCAATCAATAACTACGATAACAAAATTGCGTTGAACGATAACGCATCAACGCGAAAAGCAATGACGATTACAATAATGAATATTAAAATTAAATAATAAATACGAACGCGAGACATGTCTCATAGCGCAATGATAATCCCTACTCAATAACCTATTCCCCCCTGCAAACCGTGCCTTGAAAAACGAGACGCTGCAACGCGTCGTCTCATAATATTAATTTTTATATCTGTATTCGGATGTTTATAGAATTAACCACTACGCCACAACGGACGACAGCTCGCGTGCACGGTCCGCAACTAATCTATTTTAAGAATATTAATACGGTATAGCACATAAGTAAAACTATGATAAATATTGAAGTATATATCATATAAAAATAAATAAAATATAATAAAACCAAATTATGTATCCGTATTAAAAGTGGGTAGACATTGCCTCCTATGACGCTTCGACACTGGTAATCCTGATTGTTGTCACATATTATTGGGCTCGGAAGTTGTTGCATTTACGTGTTTTTTTTTTTTTGCACCATTGGATTTATTGCTAAGTGAGCTAAAAATTCATTGCAAGACGCTACGAAAACAGTGCATATTTTTGCATATTTAGTGATTTTTAGATTTTATAGCATATTTCTTAATTTTACAATTTCTTAGAGCATATTTTACGATTTTTGAAGATTCAGTATGAAAACTCGAAAAATAAAAAAATAAATACATTCATATTGAAAGAACTTTCTTGATATTCTTGTATCGTATTTTTCAAATTTCCATTTGACATTAAAAACAATGTTTTCCTCTATTGGTTAATATAATATATATATTTATAAATTATAACTACAGTTAGCTTCATCTAAAATAAAATATTATACAAATATCAAATAGGAGCAGTTGCTATCGAAATACAATGATTTTCTATAAATATTTTTCTAGGAAAACAGCTCAATGATTGTTGAACATTCTACAAGTGCATTTTTTCTATTCAAGAAACATTTTTAATACTAGTTTATTATTATTATTATTATTATTTAAATTATGATTAAAATTTAAAAATCAGAATTATTTTCATTACTTTGCTTTTTCTATATTTATAATTTTAAAAAATATTTGTGCAAATGAAAATTTTCTGTACAAAAATAAAATATAAGTGCATATTTGTACTTTTTTAAGCGTATAAGTGCATGCATATTTTGTATTTTTTAAATGCATTAAGTTCCGAGCCCTACATATTACACTATGAGTAAAAATACCAACACGTCAAACATGTAGTTCACAAATTTCCTGAAATAAATTGCATTACGGGAACAATGCACTAAGTTGGGTAGACAGAACGTGCGCAATCGTAACAGTGAAAAAGATCCGTACGCAATCGTGTCGCACCCCGGTGCGGATGACAAAATAATGTCGTAGTTCATCATCATCCGGTGAAATAAATAAATACTCGATTACACGCTGAGAACAATATCTCCCTCTCCTCCTGCTCGGAACGTCCTTCGAGTTACGCCACTGGTGATAATGATGAAATAGTAGCAGTAACAAGTAACACGGAATATGCTAACATCGGTTCTGCACTTCTTCTTCTTCTTTATCTTCTGCTCCTTCACCTTTCTCAAAACCATTTGGGGTCGGCTACCTTTATCTTAAACCTTCACCCGTCTCGACTATACCATTCTCAATAGTATCCAACGTTTTTGGTGTTCCTCTTTCTGTTCTCCCTTTCACGATCGTTATCATAACCATTCGTACTGCTTTTGTTTTCTCTCGCCTCATCACATGCCCAAACCGTCTCGGTCTATTTTCTCCCATCTTGTTCATTATCGAAGTCACACCAATACTACCCCGCTCACATATTCGTTCCTTATTCTATCTTCTCTTGTCACTCCACTCATCCATCTAAGCACTCTCGTTTCATTTAGTTCCACACTTCCGCTGCAATATATTATGTAGGGGCTATTATGTTTAAGACTATTGCTGTAACTTAATGTAATATCTTGTCAGGTGGCACTACTGAGGGTCTTCCTATTCCAATATTTGTAACGTTAAAAAAAACCTTGTTATCACACTTACTGATTATTGTAAAAATAGATTGTAAATATATTCTTTTAAATAAAAAAAAAAAATAAAAAAGGCTATTGCACTGACACATCGATTTTTTTCGTACGACAAAATATCGATATTTAATCGTGAACCATTGCTTGCACACCTGATGACTTTTTACCATTGAAGGTTTTTCATCCTCACTTTTTACATCGCCACATCCAGTCAAATCGACAATAGCACTCGCGTGGTATTGTGCGAATGAAATACGCGGTTTGTGCAAGCGTGCATCCAGTCACGTACGCCAACAAACACGACGGCTAGTTGAGCTAGATTAGTGGGCTTATGAGGTTCAAGAATTTAAATAGTTGTTTTTTAAATCTATATAAAATTTTAAACTACAGAATATGTTTTTAAGTCCCTCATAAATAAGTAATTTTTTTCACAACAGTGACAAATTTTAAATAGTTACATTATTGGTATCAATTTTAATTTGAAACAATTTCAAAGGTATATACATATAATTAACAGCAAAAATGAACTATTTGTTTATAAAAAAAATATATAAAATAGGTACCATATTCATCAATGACGATTGACGATATTTTATAATAATTAATACATCAATATATCATAATACTTGGTTTTGTAAAATAGTTAGTTTAGTCCCAATGGGGGGGGCTAATTCCCCCTTAGAAACCCCCTTAAATCCGCCCTTAACCTTGACGCCAAACAAGTTTCTCGTCACTCACGGATTCGGTGGCGGTCGAAGAGAAGATACTCGCGGGATTTCATTTGCATGGCTAAAAAACGCAACCGTGGTATCGAGCGCATTCTAAATCGATAAGTGCCGATGCGGAAAATCTTCCTTCTCCCCCAAGAGTTTGCGATCCTCGAATATATTCGTCTTTTTATTTTTTTAGTCCCGATAGCCACCGCTTGCGTGCATCGTTTTAGCATAAAATATTGTACGCCAGCACCGGCAATGACGCTAGTACGTCCGTCCCCCGACCGTTAACATATACCCGAGCGAAACACTCTTTTCAGCGAAGCGTGTGACGCAGCTTGTGTTTTTGTGTTTTTTATGTGTTTTTTTTTCAATTTTTTTTTTTATTTGAAACAAAATTTTATTTACAAACTGTATTTACAGTGTTATACAATGAATAAATTGGATGAGATTCGATTGACAGGAAGGGGAAGACGTCCATTAGCGGCGCCCCATAGAAAATGTTTTAAGAAGAGAATAGGTCTCCACACTAGGTCCTTTTAGAGAGCCTGGGCGGGTCACCTGAGATTTGTTTGGATGAAAGATGAGTGATTACAGTCGAGTATTGAAAGTTTTATGTTTTTTTTTTTTTTTTTGTAAGTTAGCGTAGCGAGATTGTTTGAAGTTTTAATGCAAATGTCTTTATGTAGCGAGTCATTTGAGATGTACCAGGGAGCACCTGATATTAAAGTTAGACAAATATACTGAAATGCCTGTATTGTTCTAATATTGGATGATTTGACTGAGTGGATGTGTTACGTCGAAAACCCGGCAAAGATACGATTGTACGTGTTTTTAAATGTTATCATTTAAGAATAATGTTCTCGGTAATTGTTTCTCGACTATCCACTCATCGGCTTAACCGGACAATAGTAAGTTCCAAAAAAAAATATGTCTCGATTGAATAGGGTACTTGAAATGTTAGAAATTATAGAAAAAAAAAATATAAGATCAATGTACATCATTAGGGAATTTAAAACGAGAGTATTCAAATATATTTCTGTACCCAAAAAATAGTGCCACTAATCCTTGAACACTGTAATTATTATTTTTTTTTTACACTTCTCAATAAAATACTCTACAGCTATGTTAATATAAATGTCGCTATATATATGACTTGTGTGTGTGTGTGGACATGAAATGTCACGGAGTTCAAACAACGATAACGTAAAGTCAATATTGTCAAAACGTTTACCGAAGTTCGTGTGCGATTAAAGTGAAAAAAAAATAAAAAAAATATTCGAATGTGCGCAAGTATGTACATGACGTGAACCGCCCGGGTATAATAAATAATAGACAACATTAATAAGAAATGATTGCCTCCTATATCGCTGTGCCCACTCGTTTTTATGTTTTCGAACACGGCATTTGCATTTTGGTCCGTTTGGTTTTTATTCGACGTTCACATTATTATGCACGGAAAATCGTCATAGTACACTTAGAGTCGATCGACGAATACGCGAACGCATTAATATTTACTACACGACTGTTTTGTTTTCGATATTTTCAATTTGAATAAATGATTCCAACACAATATTTAGCACCACATTTGTCACCCTTGTGCGATGATATAATATACACCACTTCCGTAATGGATATTTACAGTTCAGTACTACAGCCTTGAAGATAAAAATATTACGATGGATTTTTACACAATGTGACGCAAGGAGGGTGTATGTTTTTCATAATACACATTCTTGTGACATCTGTAACTTGCTATCCAAACGATTTATCCTGTTACGTGCGTGCACATGTGATGAGGCTGGACGTGTGTTAATACCGTGGGATCGGTATTAATGATAATAATGATTTAATGGTTTCTGAATAGTTGATGTAGAAATAGAACAAAAATGTACCCTCACCGGTTGTTATTATTTATTTGACCGTGTGTTTATTATATCGTCGGTTTTTATAGAACAATATTGCCCAATATAACGCAAACTATATTTATAGACATTTGAAAAGTATGCATGGATTTCAATGTTTCATCTAGAAGGAAAGAAAAATAACGATAAAATATTTTATTAAAATATGTAAAGGGAATCAAATACACTATTTATCGACCCATCAAAATAATTGTATAATATTTATAAGACATAATTCGGTTTCAATTTTCCTTACGAACACATTATTATTATAGATATTGGAAAAAACGAAGGAACAATAAATGTTTAAGTAAAGCTTTTACGTATAAATTACATTTTAAATTAAATTTCTAACTCATGTTTGCTAAAGGTGGTTCGTTTAAAACGATAATCTGTAACTAATGTACTCAGTTTTAAAAATATATTTTACTTGAAATAAGTAAAAAAAAAAATATGTTAACTTAATTCTGATTAAAAGTGTAAAATATTATAATAAAAAATCTCGAGCTATTCTAAACGTTTTGTTATCAATAAAACCAATAAATAATTCGTCCGCTGTCTTGAAACCCTAATTAATACAATTGAACTGTTAACTGTGCAATGCATCAGCAAACGTCATCATCGTGAGTAATGATTCGATTTCTAAGATCTAGTGACACAGGATTTGCACAGAATTATCAGATGAAAAAATCGTTTGACAAACCACATTGATAAGAAAAAATTATAATTATTTTTACTTCGTATTCTACACATTTTATATTTCTAAACGTTTAATTAGTTATTAAATATAAAAACGAACGTAACACGATTGTATCCCATGTTGAGATTTAAAATGACCGATAACGTATTCGGATGCTTCTAAGTACGTTCTTGGTTTATGCAACATGATCGCGTTGTCATAACTTATTAGAGTCGTACCGCGATGATAAATGTATACGTAAAATAATACTGACAAATACTTTAAAGCTCAGAAAAACACACATCCGCATTATAACGCAATGGTCACAAGTTTCGAGAAGTTAACAAACTTCGTTACGCGTGCGGTGTGTTTGAAACGAGCGTACGTACCCTAGCTTCCCGGAGCACGTGCGATCCGTACGAGTGTTGCGAACGTACTTTTCCCCATCCGAGAACCACGCACAGCGCGGGCTTCCGTTTCGTCTGGTGAAAATCGGAGACCGGAAGACAAGCCGGTTGCGGATGGTAGCCGCCGTTCGTTTCCGTGTCCGACGAGCGAAGTTTCAACAGAGCCATATCGTTATCGATCGTGTTCGGATTGTACTCGGGGTGTACGACGACACGGTCGACCTTGACGGGGATGACATCGATTAACGACCAACGACAACGCGATTTCACCCGGACGTGACGCGCGCGGTTCAATACGTACCCCGACGTCGAACTCGTCGCCCTCGTCGACGGATAGATCGTGTTCGTTCAGCCGCACGGATAACTTTCGTCTCGTGCAGTGCGCGGCCGTGAGCACCCAGCCGGGCGCGACGAGGGTACCGCCGCAGACAAGTTTCTACGGGAGGGGGAGGGAAAAAAAATAAAAATAAAAAAAAAAAAAAATACGACAGCAAACAATCGGTACGCGACCGATCGGCGAATAATTTTCACGGTCCGTTCGCACCTTACGCCCGTTGAAGACCGCGACTTGCCAAGGCCAACGGAGTTTCTCGGACTGCCGGCCTCCCATTATCTTCACGGAATACCGGGGAGTCTCGAAAGCGTACGGGACCGCCGCCGCCGCCGGATCAACAGATGCGCCGCCGCACGTCCAGTTCACGGCCGCGTGCCCTGCGACAATACGACAAAACACAATGACCGAAACCGTTGTTGTTGTTGTTGTTGGATTGTGCGCGACGTCTTTCACACGGTCGGCGTATACCTTTGTTCGGCGCGGGTGATTCGCGATCCATCGCTAGCCCCGGGCATCTCGACGTCGTGAGACAATACGACCGTTCGGTGACGACGCTCGAACCGCAGACCGTCGACCGGATGCAATGCCTGAGGAGCCCGGGACACGTGATCGGTAAAAAACAGAACAATGACGGATCGTTATCAACAAGGCTCGGAACTTTATGCTCTAAAAAGTACCAAAACATGCGCGTACACGTGCGTCGAAAAAAACGTCGGGACACGCGGTACAATACGCGGCGGTAGAGAATTTGTAAAACAATTGCTCAAAAAAATAATAGGCCGACTACTGACTGGTGCACGCTGTGCAATGAAGTCGCTCGCGTGCGGACGTATGCAGTATTGTAACGAACAGAAATAATAATTGTGTACAAGCTGATAACCTAACGGTTGAACATAATTGTTTACGAATTACCTGTGGTTATACGATTTGTTCATGTCGTGTTACAGAACATCAATACGGTGGTAAATTTGTATAAAAATAAATACGGGCCAGTGGTGGCCACTATTACGAATTCTCGGCACTACGAAGATTATGATATTATTGTTAAGTGCATTGGTAGCTGGAGCAATACAAATAATAGCCGCTGATGACCAATTCATCAATAAAATAGTTTAATGATTATTGAACTATACGGTTTTTTTAAAAAAATGTTGTTAAATCTATGAAGTATGCATATAAATGTTCTTAAACCCAAAATATGCGAATCGGTACAAAAATTAACGAAATATGCAAAATTGTGCAACGAAAACGTTCATATCTGAAATATACATAATATGAATCGAATTCGTATCGAATCAGAATTTCAATATGCACTTTCTAGACAAATATGCAAATGCCTAAAGTTCCGAGCCTTGGGTTGTTAACGGTAACAACGAAATCGCGACCACCAACCTTTGTCTGACCGTCGAGCACTTCTCCGAACACGGGCTCCAGTCCGACCAATCGGAATAGATACGTTTACGGCGGTGCCGACCACGAACACGTTCCGTTTGGAAACCGTTCGGAAACGTCCGCGCGCCGTCCGAGAGCTGTACCAGCGAAAAGAAAAACAGAAACTTAACGCGGGGTGAAAAAAATAACTTTGGGAAACAGCGTAGAGGGAGGTTACCCTGCGCGTACCGCGTTACGGCCGTCCGAGGCGTTCGAAGACGACGTTCTTGGCGAGTAGTCGACCGCGTAATACGACGGCGGTCCGCTGTAGTATTGTCCGTTGGCGCATAGGACGTCCTACGAACACGCGGGCATTCGTCAAACGAACCGTTTTGAATAAAAACCGCCTTACCATAGGTGTCTGGGTGAAAAACAATAGAAACCAACGTAGAAAAATTGCCGTCCGCATGTTTGCCGTGCCGTCAATCCGCTTGGTCGTCGAACGAGTCTTTCGGACGTTCTCGGCCGGACGAGATTGTTCGAATTGAAAAAACATGACCACCTCCTTGCTGTGTTATCCCGATGAAAGTGCGTGTTCGTTTTACACGTGTTCTGGTTTGCTCTTCGCATACATTATTGCTATTATTATTGCTATTTTTTTAACAGTCGGTTTTGGCAAGCCCGTTCGCTTTGATAAACACACAAACCCACATGCCCTTTTTCGAAAACCCGTAACGTGTTATTATGCCCAAACATCGAAAAAACTTAACGATCATTTTATCGCGATACCGACGTACAATTGTTTTCCGAACGAATCGATTTCGTCCGACGCGCATAATGTACATTATAATTTGCATTGTATTCTCTGAACAAATGTACACAAACGCAAAAGCGCGTATTGTTACAGCCCATAACGACTCGGCAGTTTGAGCGTCTGCGTAGAATATTAACGCACCGATCACAATGGCAGTGGATACTAATAATATCGTGCATTAATGTGTAAGTGTTCTCCACTGGCCGCGTTCCATTTAGTGATAATTTATACGCGAAGCACTTCGCGAACGAATGCTGTGATTTTTTTTTTTTTTTTTTTTACGGGAAAAAATATTTTTTAATGGGCACGCGAGTTTTGATAACTCCTCTTAGTAGTTTTTAATCAAGATAGGGCTTTAAGGATTTATGTGGTTTTTCACGAGCGGCTGCAAACATCAGATAACTTATATGATTTATGGTTTTCATGTTTATAATCATTTCTGTTTTGTATTACAGTAACGCCGTACGTTTGACGATTTATTAAAACGGTCGAAATTGAATCGCACCAAAAGCCCAGATAGAATTCTACCGATATTAATCGGGATGCAGAGAATAACGTAGATCGTTTAGAAACACCTGAGGCTGTACATAAATTCAATTGAAATCAGACCAGACACTTGATAAAAAATTTCCACAAAACATTATTTTATTCAATTATCTTTATGCGTACCTACCTATAATATTTCTGAGATTTTATCATAACTATCTAAATTTTTTTTTAACTCTCTCCGGATAATATATGGTATTCATAATTTCATAGTTATTTTGTAAGTCAAATATAATTATTATAAACAGTACATTTTCGTTTTAGTAAAAAAAACAACATTTACCTTTAGAATTATTATACTTATTTAATTTAGTAGTTGATTTATGTTTTTATTTATATAATTTTATTAAGTATATTATAATACAAATAATATATATTACTTAAATAATAGCTTCACTATAATCTTCATATTCATCCACCACTTCAACGACGTCTAAAACGCGACCGTCCTCACGAACTAATTAGTTAAACTCAACCTCCAGTCTCTAATCTGTATATGTTTATTGTTGTTATATAATTTTGTATTACTTATTGTAAATCACATAATTACTTAGTTCACTTATCTGTATACATTGTTCATTTACTAATATTTTATTTATATTTAACTACCCTTTAAAATTACCACAAACTAATGTTCTTTATTATATCTATAGATGTAGATAGCCATAGGCTAGGAATGTCTTATTTATTAAATAAAAAAAAAAAAAACTTGAATAATAATTCATATAATAGTTATACTTAAAGTAGTGATTTAGTGACATTGTTTTCAATGTTATCTTTCGTATAAGTATAAACAGAATCGTTTAAAAAAATATGGACATTTTTTTTTTGCATCATATAAATATAAGAATGATAACAATTATCTATCAAATTATATTTGAAGAAATAGACTGATTATACTTATTATTGACTATAGATTAGATTAGATAGTTGAACAATTAAGTGTGTATGATTAAAAATAATTAATCAAAAAACAATTGTACAGGTACAAGAAAAACAATTCAAAAAAATTTATCATGTATAAATAAGTAAAAATTATCGAAGGAAGACTTGTGAATTTTTATATTCTCTACGCAAAATAATTTAATATATTTATCTATGTTATGTGTAAGGTCTTACCAACCTTTGGTGGGCTAAATATATATATTCACTATTCGATATTATACATAGAACACGATTTGATCGCACATAACAATTAACATTTAAGTTATAGTAGCGCGGAAAAAACGATATATCCGTGAATACATTTTTCATGCCAATTTCTTTCCTTGTTTTTCTCTATACATTTCTATCAAATTCATTCGTGTTTTATTCATTCCAATGTTGCTGATCGTCCATTTAATATTGAACTTTCTTTTACGAAAACCCGTGGGAAAAGTATTTATGTTAGTTTTGGTCTATATTGTATTTGCGATAACACGTGTTTCGCGTGGATTCCGTAAAGGTAGGTCCCGCGAATATAATCAATACCCAACAAGCAATATGATTATGTCTGTACATGCTGCGCGCACGGCATCTATACTGATTTCCTTCGGTTTATTTCTTTTTTTTTTTTTTTCATAAAGAAGGTTAAAACTAAAAATAAATGCACTCGGACGTAGATGACCATTATACCGGCAATGCTGTGTCGACATTTATCATAAATCAACCCGGTAGATGTACGCATGAAATCCGATACTCCGCAAAGCTTTTAATGATTAATTTGCGCACTATCCGAGAATTCAAAAACATATGTCCACGGTAAATTAGTTCTAAACAGCGAGAAACAAATTACAGTACCGACCGATCGCGAAAGCACGAGACGTTTATTCGTCTAGAGAGTTTATGTACAGATTTCCGTTCTGCTTTAAAACATCTCCTAACATTGTTTTGAACATAATGAAAAATGATTCTGAAATCTCGATGAGATATCGTGACACATTCTTCGACAGCAAAAGAGCCCACTCGAACGAAGACGTGTAACCAAACTTTTAAGAGTTCATCTACACGACATTCTGAAACATTTGAAAGTGAAATGGATTATAATATGAAAAAAATAAAAAAAATAATGAAAAGGAGATTCGGCGAACATTCATTTTACCGATTTAACCCGTCACAACTGGTTCGGCTATTACTGATATTACTAACAACGATAATAATATTTATATTCATTATAATTACACATAAACCCGTAGTCTTGAACGTAGCAACTAAATTGCTTATCGTGGAATTGTATTTAATCTGTCATTCGGCGATACACTTATATTTATTATGCATAATTATTTAAATTGAACGATACCATAAATATTTTCCGTGAAAACGAATAACATTAAAAATATTTAGACAGCGCATTGCAGAAATCCAATCATCGAACCTTATTTAAAAGTATTTACTTTTTTTTTTCGTTGTTGTACATACATTTTTTAATACTTATGAATGTACAAATAATAAAAATATATTACAAAAAAAATCACCCACTAAGTGCTCAAAATTCCTTTTTTACACTTTAATCAGGTTTAATATTATAATTCATCAAGCACTATAAATGTTGATACAAACTATTTATTTTATTTAATTGAATAAAAACCATGTACATTTTTTTTGAAAATAATTTTCCCAAATGGCTAATATTCACACGAATAATAAGAAAAAATGAATTATAACAATTCAACTCTTATTTATTTAGAAACATAAACTAATATTTACTCAAAATTTGACTCCCAATAAATTTTATGTATATGTAAAAATCTCACGAGGAAAATATAGAAAAGAACTGATTGTAGTCTACAACCGATATAGGTAACATAACTAACATTAAAATACCTATTGGTCGTAGATCCACATTTTAACCCATCATGTAAGCGATAGTTTAAAAAAAAAATCAACATTGAAATATTTAGATAGAATATTCACTTGGCCATTGGACTCTAGTTGTTTAATGTCATATTTTATATTATCATGAATTCTAGGTTGTATCAAATCAACTATACTGGTTTTATACGATAAAAATGTGATCAATCATTACTATTGATTGCAATTAGCTTGGCGACACTATCATACATAATTATAATATGTTAAATTATAATATGAACCAAACGAATATAATAATACATTGAGCAGTATAAATTCTATTTAAATTTTTGATTACCTATTAATTGTCACAAAAAAATAAAAATAAAAAAAACTGGTTGTTATGATAAGCAGTAAAAATACTGCCCTTTTAAAATAAGTTCTCTTGAAGTAACTCTATCACGTATAATCTGGAATGTTCATCAATATAATATGCTCTCCGAAAGATGAATTGTGTAGGTACTACTTTGTATATAATATTGTATAGAATGCTCGTTCCGTATAAACATTCTTAAAACGTTTTTTTTTTTTTTATTAATTTCAAAATGTTCCAGAGCACCTGATGTTATTACAAAATTAAAATTATATTAGTTATATTAGTTGGTGAATAGTAACGTATAAAAAATATGTGCGTTCGGGTTCCATATTCATCGAACAGTTTGTGTACACAAGAGCCAGTCGACGGTAAATCAGCCGATGTTGGTTTCACGTTGAAACGGTATTATTCCGTGCGCATAAGTCTGTACCCAACAAATATCACTCGCATACTAAATCCCCTAAGAGGCTCTCTTTGTGTGAGAAATTCAATGCTTACAATGGGTAAAGACCACATGTAGGTACGCCCACGAGCACATTGTAATATAATAAAAATAATTTTTCTCTCCTAAAATATTACGCGACGTAATATATATTTTTATTACACATATTCATATATATATATATATAAGCTCGCATAAACGGCACGTTTTGGGAAATATGATTTATTAGTATATTATTATCGAACACCGAACAAACAATTACAACGGTTTAGACGTATATATAATAAAATGGCGAGGCCTCTCGTGCGATAAGAAATACTACAGCGAAAGTTAGATCGTTCGATGGTTAATATCATTTAACATTATTTTCCGCATAGTTTTTCGAACATTGATTCCACTATATTTTTGAAAAAAAAACTTAACCGTATAGTATGTAATTAAAATTATATTTCGATCTGCGCTACTGATCTACAACAATAAACACCCTGGCTTACACTGTTTTAAACAATGTTGTAAAGGGCCATCGGAACTATTTGATACGATAAATTATTCGTGCATATTATACTATGTGGCTAGCGATTCATTATTAACTCTAGCCTGTATATATGTAATGAGAAAACTAATCAATTGATTAATGCTATAAGATTTTATGTACTTACAATCTGCGTTTAAAATATTCGCTTCCTAATTTATTTCGTTAAACTTTGTCGAATATACCAATGTTCAAATAATTGTTCCTATTCGTTTTTAATCGTAAAACTACCAAGAGCTTTGCTAACGTTTATTTAAAAAAAAAATTCAATTTTTTAATTAACTTTACTTTCATCGGTTTTCATTAAATTACTCAGGTCAATCATTCGAGAAAGGGAAAATAAAAAAAAAAAAAAACAAATGTTCGAAAAACCAAATAATTAAACTTTTTTTTAATAATTATTATGTACCTTTACCGAACTACTATTGCCAACATTATGGCCAACTTTGAAAACTACATGGTAAACTACAAGTTTTTTGAACACATTATCATAAATTATCCATCTGAAACAAGGCGTACAAGTGGTGTGATTTATAAGATATATTTAAGATTGAATTAAAAACTAAAACGATGGGGAAATAGAATATTAAAATATAATCTCAAGTTCATCGCAATCTGTGGTGGGATAATTTTTTTTCTAGTTTCTCATAATTTACCCGGTATATATACTCGTTTCTAGTTTGAATCGAGACGACCCAATCGGTATATTATTTATGCTTTGCAGTTGAACACAATCGTTTTTAGTCTCTGGTAAGCGCTACACAATGATGAAAATGTACAATATTAGGAATTTAGGATTTTAAACGTGTTTAGCAGCACGTATACACGACGCTACGTTTGATGGCATACTGAAACGAAAACGAATATCAATATTTCAACGTTAAAAACTCGTTTCAATATGTCTTCTGTAGAAAGTTAAAGGTGTACGTTTTGAATATATATTTTTACACTATTGTACACTAAAAAAAACCCGATTTTTTTTATGCGTGGAAAAAAAATTAAAAAAAAAATATATTTTAATTCATCCGTTGGCAACCGATCAGAAAACTGCGTACTACAGGGTGTGGCATAATGAACTCCACTCCCACATTTCCTAGGCGAATTAAACCAAACGGTACATGATGTGTAAAAAAAAATTATAAATAGAAAATATATAATATATGGGTTTATTTTTTCTTATATTTTTAAAAAATCATATTGCCTTGAAAAGCGATGCACGTAAGAAATCACTCCGGCTAGCACTTCAAGCGGAATCGCAATGATTTTTTGCCGGTTAACCTCCTTCAGTTTTGCGATGGTTCTAGATCGATAATTTTCAGTTTTCCGATACCTCTTCCCCCACTCATAAGAAATAGTCCCACGGAGCTCGAATCAGAGTAGTGAGAAGGCCACGTGATGTTCTTCCGTAAGGTCAGGGCCAAGGCTGGCGAGAGAGTGGAGCAGGTAGGGTTAGAACCTCGAAGCCTGTACGATACATTCGAGACGGCATGTGGTCTCGACCTTTTATACAATATTTTCATTACACTAAGTATAATATAGTAAGTATATAGTAAATAATAGTAAGTATGTACAAGTAATACGTGTATCACGGCTAAACCAGTGCAAGGGGGCTTGGAACCGATCAGATCCGGAGTCCTGAAAAGTTCTTAGCGGCCCTGGTCAGGGCGAAACAGCGAGCCGTACGAGATGTGGCTCCATCTTATCTGAACCCGAAGTCATTATCTAACCTATCGTGGAGTCATGAATATCACTTAAAACTGAACATTTACTGGTCTTTTTAGATTAACTGAATGAACCCAGTGTCACATTTACATTATTTTTTATTCTCCGTAGAGTACGAACCTAACACATGCGACTTCTTAAGCTTTCTATATTCAAAAATATTAAATGGAATAACAGTACGCAAAGTAATACGATGAACATTAACATAGGCGTGCTCTTGCTGCCCCTGGACGGTTTAAATATATTTGTAAGGGCCGAACTGGTCCAAGCTGTGCCGCCACACCAGTAATGCTCAATACAAAATAAGTTGGTTATCCAAAAAGTGTATTGCTACCAAGCTAATCTTTTCTGTGTTTAAACTTTAAATAGGTTTTGAAGCTTAAATTTGAACTCAGTACTCATGTATGGGCCGGTAAAAATATTCGCTACCCCCGACTTGAAATTCTGCGCACGCCTATATACAGTAACAACAAGACAACATATGTGACAGAATACAAAGTATTGGTGCGCTTGTCTTCGAGAAACACACCTAATGCGTACGCGAAGCGCAGTGCGTGATCATGTTCCAATGACTGCAGCTTCTTATCACCGGATGAGCTCTAATCGAAGCGAGTACGTACGACCGTCGTATTCGCTGTTATCGACGAAATAACATTGACGTTGATGTCGTGCCCCAGGTGAATCCGACAAATGCGATGATCGTTTATACGACGCCACTGGATACAACTCACGTTGTCGTCCGTTAATACGATTGTCGCGGTGGTGTCCAACGTAAATACGACTAATCATAGACGCAATTTCAATAAAAAAAACTGAGGGTGCTTAAGCTCTGTACTTATCGGGTATTTAATTTATGTTAAAACTATAAGGATTTAATGAGCCGATTTTTAAAAAAATACCAATAAAGGTTCCGGTAGTTTTCCGGTTTTAAAATTAATTTAAATTAAGGTTTCGGTTAACTCGACGAAATGTGAATTGACGTTTGTCGAGTAACGTTGTTTTCATTTATATTTCATTAGAGTTTTATACTCTAATAGTCAAACGTCTGATGACAAAAATAAGTTTTTTGTTACACAAACACGAACATTATTTGGGGGTGTTAATTGTGAAACAGGGGGTGCTAATACCCCCTAAGCACGTCCCCTATTTGCGCCTATGCGGCTAATACGATAATATTGCGGCGATCGATCGCACTAGTCACACAGCGCAGTAAACCTTCGTGTCCCATGATAATACATAATATTCTAAAGCTTTATTATTCCATCGTTATATCTCTTGTGGCGTTTATTCCATAAAACTTTTCTTTTTCGTACATCCGCAATTCAAATCTCCACGACGCATACGACGCATCGGTCGTATTAATCGTGTCACGTAGGCCGCTTCCGTTTGTTCTATTTGAGAATCGCATCGGTCGCGTCGTACAACGATCGTCGGGTTCGCCTAGGAGGACACGGCGTACCCGACCGAACGGGAAAACCGTGCGCCGTCCCGTCGCGGGTCGTGGGGACGTGCACGCGCGCACGGACGTACCGGCGGTCCGCGGTCAACGGTACGGCTGGCGCGCGGGGCGCCGGTGCGCGCAC
>NW_020272972.1:325533-368560 GCF_003268045.1 Sipha flava | reverse complement strand
CATCGGTAAATAAAAATCTATTTCTGCTGCCGCCGCCGCGCACGTGTGCCAGCGGATGTCCGTCGTCGTGCTACCGGTGGTGGTGGTGGTGGTATGCGCGCGCGCATGCTCGTACCGCACACGGGTACACGCGTCGGACACGGCCAGTCGCGCGTGGGTGTCGGTGCGCGCGTGTTCTCGGCCGGTTCCTGCCGGTGTTGTTGTTGTTGTTGTTGTTGTTATCGCACTGTTGTTTGACCCGCGGTCGCGTTTTTCCAGGGCCGTCGCAGCCGCGCAGACATGGCCGAACAAGAGATGCAGCACCAGGACCCGTGGAACGGGCCCGCAAAGGACGGCCTGTACGACCCGCAGCTCGAGAGAGAAGCGTGCGGCGTGGGCTTCATCGTGGCCATCGACGGCAAGCGCTCGCACAAGGTAAAGTTGATGCGCGCGCAGGTATTCTCGAACGCGTAGCACCGGTAAGGGACGCGTGGGCGCGGGTCACGGGGACCGACGATCTACGGGGGCAACCCTTGGCGGCACGTCTCGCCCGCGCGCCGTACGGGTAGAGTGACCGACAAACCCTCCGGCCACGCCCACCGTGCGGTATCTTCGACGGTAACCTTCCCCGACGCCGGTGGCCGATGTGCGTTTTCGCACGTTTCGGTAATTGCCCGCGTCACCCATCGATTTTCCTCTAGGCACCATCGCCGTTCCTGTCGCGTTGCCCGACGGTCGACAGAGATCTCGTGGATTTATGATTATTCTCGATCGCGTTCCGTGTCGCTATGGCCAATGGTTAACCAATGTAACAACGTCTATATGTTGCTATCACACAACTAACTCATAACTGCCCACCCACTATCCTGCGGGACGAAACACGTTCGCATCATCCGCCACATCCGTTTCTTGCAATGGTCCGCTCACGAAACCCGTTCACGTTATCTGCCACATCCGTTTCTTGCGATGGTCCGCTCACGAATCTCGCCTAACACTTTCCTACAACAATGCCCTGCGAAAAGGTCCTGCCGGTGTAATAGTTAATAAATAGCACACAAATCTCCTATAGCCCGCTTAGGGACAGTCCCCTCCCCGTGGGGTGGTGGAAAGTACGTACGTTCGGTAGGGCCTAAACAAGAGTGGTTGGATATAGCCGTATTGATCGCGCGTTTCTTGTTCGACGCGCCTGTAATAGTACGTATAGCGTCGCATAAGATTTCAACTGTACCGCAGGACAATGCTACGTGATACTTATTACTTCGCGCAGTTCTTCCGTACGATCAGACTTCTCAAACCTCGTCCTAATGTAGGCCGTAACATTTCAACTGAAAGTAAAACAATTACTCGTAAGTAACAGATACATATTAATTGGATGATTCGGACGCATTTCATTTCAAACAAAACCGTTTTATATGTATAGCCCAGTAGCGGCTCGTAGTAAATACTCTGAAGGGACTTAAATCATTTTACATTAAACTTCAACGAACAAGAAAAACCATTTTACTGGAAAATTAATTATACTTAATACCTAATTTAGTATTTAGTTAATATTTTTAACTTAATTTAATACTAAATTTTTTTATAAACTTATTCAATTCTACGATCTTTTTTATCTGCAAACTTGCATATAAACGTAGATAACGGCGCACAGTGACTATAGTCATTATAATGACGGCACGGTGACACGGAAATTATTGTCGTAAACCCAGTTTCAATAGTGTCTATAATACGCGGCTTACTCTCCCCATCCCTCTCCGTCCAACGAGCCGAAGAATTACATGTTACGGTTGAACCTGTCTGGCATCAGTTTGACTGAAACGATGACCGTTGCCGAAATTATTAAAATAGTATTTCCATTGAAATAACTATAGATTTTAGATTTTGTGGCTATCAATTTATAATAACAAAGATAACGATATAACATTTTTTCAGTTAAAATAAAAATATTTTAATACATTTTTATTTTTAAATAGTTATTACTTACAAGTAGCTGTTTTTTTTTAAGGAGAGTCTCAAACTCTCCCACTTTTCGTATTTGTTGAAAAATAAATTGTAATAATTATTACGTATATAAAACCGTGATCTGTTATTAGTACATCGTTAAATTAAATTGTTATGAATGATAATAGATTCATATTCATAAAATAGGGATCAAAAGCTCATCGATACGTTTTGACCTTTATCTGATTGGTCTGTGTATTGTACCCGTCTATAATAACAGTTATCGAATGCTCAAAAAAAAAAAAAAATTCTAATGATAAGCTATAATTTAATCCAACGATTGCGTGGAATTTCCAAGGGAATTACATTAATAAAATAATTAAAATCTTGTATAAGCGAACACGTTTGTGTGTGTATACTACACTCGTACTACACTAACACTACTACATTCGGACGAGAAAAACCTCATGTAATTTTAATACAGGACGAACGTTAAAATTATAATTTTATGTAGATAAATTTTAACACGTCGCATAATAAAACGCAGTTGCTCTTTATAATACAACTCTATGTAATATGCATTTAATTATAGTATGCAATCTGCAGGTACCAGTCGTCCATGTAATAGACTTTAAATTTATAATCGAGTATCGATATTTTTACGGAGACCGAAACTGCGGGTTTTAATTACCTACATTGTTTTGCAAAATTTTTATGAAATCAACGAACGGATTGGGTTAAGTTTGAATGTTAAATTATGGTATTCGAGTTAATTTTGTTAGCAGAGAATTTTAACAATTTTTTTTTTTTTTCATGACTTTTCGGTCATAATACAGACTGTAGCAACAGACTGTGGCAATACGCTGTCACTGAATCATCGGTGTACTCTTAATTTAGGTAATGGTTTAACAATATTAATTTGAAAATCTTTTCGTAGTTCAATATTGCCCCGTCTGCAACTTTAGTGTAAATAAACTTTGTATTTTTATTATAATCATTCATATTATATTTTTAAAAGAGTACATAAATCATTTGATTTTTTTTTTACTTTCTTGAAAAAACACGTCGTAAAATGCGTTTGTAAGAAAGTTCTCGCGTCGTTTATAAAATTTTGTAACAGCCATTATTCAATGGTGTAGCCAGAAAAATATTATGGAAGATAGGGGTTTAAATTTTCAATTATCTCTTACATAAGTATCAACTTTTAGTTATAATAAGCCGATTAACCATAAGTTAAAATATAAAATGTGTCAATATTTAGTGTATTAAAACTGTGAAAATTGTTTAATTATGACTTAACATTATACCTATACCTTAAAATAATTGTATATTTTATAAAATAAGAGAGACATTTCGAGGGTAGGGTGGTATAACTCCCCCCTCTGTCACCGCCACTGCTCTTATTAATAAATACCAATAAATATAATGTAAAGGTGGACACATTATTGAGAACCTATTAACTTATGGCAGTTTCGTATCGATAAATAATCGAATGAACAAGGTTAGAAATCTGTGATTTACATAGATGTTGAACCAAAAGCATGCGCTCTGAAGGTACCCACACTCCCGAGAACAAGGGTGCATGTTTAATGTCGTAAATATTTAGACACCGATGCCACTGTAAGTTAGCGGTTTCTTTCTTTATTTTACTACATTGCAAACTAACAAGGCGTACTTCTTTTGCGTGTTATATTTTATTGGCAACTCATTTTTGACCAAATAATTTATAATTAATCACGTTTTGTATACTACGTATCTACTGTTTATAAATTAACAAAATACTTTTTTTTCTTTTTTTTTTTTTAAAAATAGTTTTTTCTTGGTAGTTTAATTATATTATTTAAATATTATGGTATTATTAAGACTGTCACAACATAAAATTTTATTAAACACTATATAACCTTACAGTAAAAAAAACTGTCAAAACTGGAGGTTAACCTGTTTGCGGGCTCATTATTATTCACCAAGAATATTCGTTAATAATAATTTTTTTTTTTTAAAGTAATCGATTTTACATTTTATCATCAGTATAATATTTAAAACATCAGAAAAACTAATATTGTATTTTTAATGTATAATGTTTGATTTATAATGTAGAATTAACATATATGTCCTTCTGTAACATTAACAAATCATATTTTCTAAGTAACATCGTCTGTCCGTAGTTCAAACTCTTTGGGTACTTTATTGATATTTCAACACTCGGACGATTTCACTTGCATATTTCTATTAAGAATTCATTAAATGTGATTATATCTTTGGCGTACATTCCTTGACAAAGTAAACATGCATAATTTTCAACAACAATTTCGTTAATTAACAAATTAACAAATATGTGTATAAAACCAATTTTGCACAAACTATACCGTATATAATTTGATTGTTTCATCAACACGTTCAGTGCTTGTCCATTGTATTTTTACTTATTATAATACATATATTATAACAATATGCAGAGCGATTTTTAGGGTTTGTGAGGCCCTAGAGCATTATATATATCTGGGGATGGGGACCTTTAAATACATAAATTGTGGTACATGTATTTTTTTTGAACACATAAATTATTATTGTAAGCTATTAATAAACTTAATTGTATAAAAAAAAATGTAAAATTATGATATTTGTTAAACTTAATGTAGTTTTTGTAAATTTGAATCCCTTGAAATCCCGTAGTCCCTGATCCGGACTCTTAGTGTCTATGACTTGATACGGCACAGACAATACAAATATACGAAATTTATGTAAGTATAAAGTGACATAAATGAATTGTATGTATATACCTATTTTATGACCGTAAAACTAAATCATTTTGCAAATTTGCAAAAATTGTTAATTTGCATATATTATAGGTGTACTTATTATTCTGACCTAATAATGAAACTGTTAAAATTTTCCGTTTTTTCATATGGATTACAATTAAAACTTTTTAAACTGTACGTATGAGTTTTATTAAAATTAAAACGTGCATTGTTTCATTCAATGTAAAAACGATTTAATCAATTTGAATATTAATATCGATTGCTCGAAACTCAAATTTATCAAACACTTATAGACGTATATTCATGAATGTTATCTCATTATCTTTTAAAACCTTCCTATAGCTACTGTTTTGATAATCCTTATCAAGATCGAGAACAAAACCATGAATGTGCGTAAAGTCGAAACGAAATTCCTCTGGTTGAAAAATCAAAAGTATCGCTATGCTCTTTATAGTTTTTCCATTGATATACGTGGTTTTTTTCGGGCTCAAAGTCCAATTCATTCATGTCTTATTATAAATATATACAAAAGTTGGCGGTTCTTGTCGCGAATAAAATAATAATGCATAAAACATCACCGTCAAGACGGCTGAGACATAAAATCGTCATAATATTCTAATTCGGTATTTTTGGCACATTCCAAAGCTAGACGGGTGACGCCGTATTATGTAATGGACTGTGAACCTGCTGTGTGGTTTACCCCCTCCCCTATCCCACATCGTTCTATATTATAACACTTGTGCATGGTAGCGTGAATCCAAAGCATTTAAATAATACATTTTCAACCCCCTTTCTATCGAAGTGGACGCTTCACGCACAACCCGGCGTTATTTTTCGTTAACATATAAATGTTTATTCATGAATCATGTTTTTCATGAATGTTTTTTTTTTTTTTTTTTGTTAATGAATCAATGATTTCGTCGAAATTCCATATAAGTACAATACGTCAGTGATAATTGACAGATTTTGATTTGATTTATTTTTATTATTTTTTTTTTATTTTTTTTTTTTTTAATAGCTCTTCTATTTTCGTGTACGGCTATTTGCGTGTGTTGGCTTAGTTTCAAAATTTGCATGACCAACATTCTAGTTGTCAGTGCGTACCCGCACTATACATTGTTTACTTGTATAACACCTGTTGCCAGTGTCTTTATTTATGATATTGGACAAGAAATATAGTATCGATTTTCGAGTCATTGAACGGTAAATAAAGCATTTTTTAAGAACGTCATAAATAGCTGGTGTCAGCTATTAAAAAAATTATCCAGAAAAAAATGCATATTGAAAAACTCCGAAATAAAGTCTACGATTTTTTTTTTTTTTTTTTAATAAATTGAAATCTTAGAAGAATAGAAAATTTCAATTGATCAGGAAGAAATAATGAAAAACGTTCATAACTCTTTTATATAATATCTATTGTTGAATATCATAATAATTATTTGAATCTAAATTAATAAAATACAAATATTATATACTTTTAAGTATGATTGAACAAAACTTTTTTAATACAACATGGTGCAATATTTTTGCACGGTATAGTAGTTCTTTTATATATTACATCACAAAACGCAACAAAATTCTAACTTCTACTGCACAAATGTTAGTTATTTCAATTTTATGTGTAATGTTTAATAGGAATGTATATATACCAAATAAAAGTTTTTAAAAATATCTTTGAACATTTTTAATAGTTACCTATTTTCATTGTTGAAATAGTTTTCATTTGATTGCCTTATTTTAAATTTTCCGTTTTGAAGATAGTTTTTAATGTACTTTTAATTACCGTATCTAACATTTAAGTTGAAATTTTTATAAATATATTTGCATAGTCCAATAATATTCTATTCATTTTTGTCAAGATTGTTATTTTGGTGATTGTAGATCTATGTTTAATCATAATCTGTATATACGAGAGGTCCTATTGTAGTGTATATTATGTATTAAAATAATAATAAAATCTTTATAGTTTTTTTCTTTTGTTGTACCTACATAATATAATAGAAAACGAAGAATACAATTAAATATTTGTAGTTATTAAATGAAAATGTGCTTCTAAAAAATGTTTGTCTAAAATCTTGTGTTCATCAATCATGTGATAGACCTTAAATTAATTTTAAATAAAATCTACATTCACATGACAAGAAATTAAGAAATATTAGTTTTAACATATATTACGATAACATTATTACGTCGCTTGATTCGGAAATAATTACTAACTGTTTGAGGTTGCATTCTCACAGATACATGTATAATATACTATATTGGTGTCAACATTAAAAAATTCAAAGGTTTCGAAGAAAAACTAGAAGTATCTATGGAAATCACTATAATTTATGGTTATTATTCAATTTAATACCAAGAAAAATTTTTTTAATTATAAATACATTTTTTTGGCATATTGACACTAAAGCAATAAGAATTATGATTAATATCCATCCTTTTAACTATTATAGCTATAACTTTGTGAAAAACAAAAACTAATTGAACATTTATTTAAACTGTCTCGTAATGAAATAAAACGTATATTTTTATACAAATGGATAATTTATGTAACTAAACCATTTTTTTTTTCGACAGCCTTAGCTATAAATTTATTAGTTGAAAAATTTGATTTATTTTATACTTTTAAAATTAAAATGATTCCTTATAAATCTTTAATTTTTAATAACTATTATTCCGATTAAGAGTTATAAATTTGAAATAACAAATGAAATTAATTGTTTTTTTGTCAACATTTTGAAATACCAAAAGTAAAATAATGTATGTCTCACTCGATTTATGTATCACGTACTTACTTGTATATACAGGGTTAATGCATTTTTATTATAAACTTAACATTAAAACTTTATAAACTTTAAGGTCAAATTTAAACTATTATATTAATATATATATGAATAAAATATAACTATTATAGTAAAATGTTATTAATCGTAAACAATTAATTTCAATATTGATATACCTAGACATTTCTGGCAATAATAGTAAGCATAAGAATGGTACGTAATAACCATACATGGTTACTTGAATGCAAAATTAAATTTAGAGAAAATATTAATTAATAATAATTAGATAGGTGATTTTGATTTATATATATAAGAGTTAAACTTTATTATTTACAGTTCAAAAATATTTAGATAAATACTTGCTTTTGATTAATCAAACACTATAAACGTAATAGAACTTCAAGACCAATATACAGTTAACACTAGTATGTCCAAATATTTTATATATGTAATGATATTATATTTAAGAAGATCAAAGATTATCATATTCATAGCTCAAACAATTTTAATTATTTAGTAGTACACCGATATAACATTTTTAATTAAATTAAAATAATTTCATCGAAAAATTAATAAATTAAATAGTATATATCATATTTAAAAATAATTATAAATTAAAAATGGTTTGAAATGTCGTTGATTTAATTATTAGAGTAACATATATTATATATACATTTTTTCATAAAAAAATCAGGACTTTATTGTTAGTTCAATTAGAAAGAATTTGGTTATTTTATTGTTACAAATTTATAATATTTTGTGAGAGTTATTAAAATTAATTAAACAAGTACATAATCTATATTTTAAATTCTTGATAAAGTAAATTAAGATTAAAACATGCTTTTGCATTTAAAAAAAAAATGTTAATGGTCGTTACAAGTAAAAATTAATAAGTTATATCACAAGAGACGTTTTTTTACAAACCTCGTATTAGACAAACTTGTTAATAATATGTACTTTATATTTTCAAATAATTTTTTTTTTTTTTTTTATTGTTTAGAAGAAATATAAAATCTGTTCCTGATTGGAACAATAAGAATATGTGATGAAGGATAGTTTTACATAAAAGTTTGATGGGATGAGTTACCCAGTGGTAATACTACCCTAACTTTATTATTATTCTTTTAATCGTTTAGAAGATCGCGACACTAATTTCTTATGAGTTATCTGGGGGGTTTCCAAGGATTGTGAGTGATGCAAGGTTGGATATGAGGGGATTGATATGAGAAAGAAGTTTGGAGTGGAATCTTTTGTTCCAAACAAATTTCAAAAATTATTTCATTGCTAAAATTATTTTTCTAAAAACGGATAATGTGATTTCAGTTCGTATATGCATTTAAGCGTCTGTTGTAAATCGATAAGATGTGATAATTATTAATAATACGTTTTCAGCCTAAAAATTATATAAATAAATAAGTTCGAATAATGGTCTATCGGGTGCATGTAAACTCTGACACAAGTACCAAATATCTTTTTATACTGTATACTCCGCCAGAAAAAAGAAAACAGTTATAATTGGTTACATGTAAATTCCGCCACTGAAAAAAAATCAGGTAAAATTGAGTTCCTGCAAACTCTGCCAGTAAAGAAAATCAAGTAGTAGTATAAAATTAATATAATACATTATTAAAAAAAAATTATTATATAATATAATATCATATCGTACACATTAAATATTTAAATCATAGTAAAAAAATCGTAATAAAAAAATCGTTATATCTAATAATATAAAATCATATTTTTCATAATAATAATTAAAAATTGTCCACATTAAATATTTTAATCACAGTAAAAAAAAAAATCAAAATAAATAATCGCTATACATAATATTCCAAAAATATATAGTTATGTCATATATGTAAACTAAAACGATGTGATACAATTTATAAATATTTTAAGTCTTGTATTACTCCATTAGTGTTGCACCTATCTATAGCATCTTGTAACACTGTCTTTTTTTTTTATTTCGAATTTTTTAGCTTATTTACTTAAGATATGCCATTTAGTTTTATATAAGTATTGGTTTGAAATCCAGTAAGAACTTTACTAAAAATATGAACATTCGGTTGACTTTTATAAAATTAATTTCTTAGATGATTATGAAAGGATTCACAGACAAAACACAATAAATAAAAACTGACGGAGTTTACAAAGCCTGGTCTATCATCAAACTGTATTAATAATTTGAAGGATATTTTATGTTAATTCTAATTTACTTTTTTTTGAATTTTACATTAAATTATAATTGAAATTAATTATTTTATATCATTAGCTAATTAAGTTGTTAAAAATCTTAACAAATTAAGTTTGATATTAAAATAATTAAGAATCTTTGTCTACTTTTCACTCAACGATTTAGTTGTATCTATTTCTAATAAAATAGAATATTGGAAAATATTTATCAACTTAAACTTAAGTTTATATCCCTACAATAACATACTCGTATTGTCACTTAAATTAAATTTATTAAAGTAAACCTAACAATAATTTCTGTTTGTGGTTTAATTAAATAAATATTTATTTTATATATTATATATAGTTGGCAATATTTTATTAAAGTAAATTTGGCAGTTGATTTTTTTCAAACCCATTAACTATTGGTTAGAATAAAATCAATTCTTTAGAGTTATGTTAATATATTTATTGCTGTAATGGTTTATCTCGCGTCATCGTTTTTCATAAAAAAAAAATGGTATTAAGTTCTATTACAGAGTATACCTTGTTTTGGTTATTGAATAGAAAAATAATTATTTATATGAAAGTAAACTATATTTTTAAATATTTTACGAACTGATGAATACGACAATAAAGCGGTATCCGTATTATTATCCTACGTTAATGCTTGGAGTTTTCTATGAAGTATAACAATACGTTTTCTTTCAATATTTGCTTTAGTATATTGACAGTTCTTTCGTCGAACTTGAGTGTATATACTATGTAAACCATTATACTTAGACTCTATATACCAGTTAACTAAAACATCCAAAATTACCAAAAATCTGTTTTATTTTCTTGTTAAAAGCTAAACTATTAATATAACATTTGCTTATATAATTATTATAACAATGTTATGATGTTCTGCCCAGAAAATTACTTGTTCAATACACATCAATAGAGGGAATTACAAGTTTAACGATAATATACAAATAGTTGTATAAATATTTTATGTTTAGCTATAAAATATGTGCTATACAACAATGTTAGATCTATGTATATAAACTTACGATCATTAAAGTCTATTACGGAAGTGCTAAAGTCAATATCATTACTTAATAGTGTATATATTTTGTATATTTTCTTATGTTTAGTAATTTCTTATAACTTGTATTTTCTGCAATCACATGTAACGACTATATTTCAAAAGTATTAAAACCAATGATTATAACTTTTAATATATATATATATACTATAATTGTTAACACATCTCGAACTGGATCTAACACATTATTTTTTATATCATGTTTCTTAAAAATCAAGGAGAAATTTAGAACTTCGCTTATATTATTTATTTTTTCCAAATTGACAACTTTTAACATTTTCTTTGGTAAAAATTATTTGTAATGTATATTTATTTTTTTTAAAAAAAAAAAGCTGTTGAGTATTACATATTTAACGAATATTCACACATACAATGCTTAGAAAATGTTGAACTATAAATAAAACAGGTATGCGTATCATAATGTAAAAACGTGTCCTTAGTGCTTGCCTAAATGGATATAAAAATTGTTGAAGTAAGAAGTATTCAATCTACCTTTTTAATTTTTTGATGACTTAAATTAAAAAAAGTGATTGAGATTTCATTACACAAAAAAAAAACTCAAGAAAACTTTCTATTGACATGCCACTTGTCATACACTATATTTTTCCTAATAATCGATCCATGTTTATTTTGGTTGGAAAATGTTTGAATTAATTGAATTAACAGCGGTTCGCACAAATTGCGTCCTAAAATTCCTTTTCCGCATGAATTGCATCCCAAAGTAATAACATTTTTTTCCCCCTTTTCATACAAATATAGAACTGTCAATAACAAATTATTACTAACGGTAGGTTAAACATATTGTTTTATGTCGTTTTTATACAATTAGAAGTATGCCAATTAAATTATATTAAAAAAGTATAAGACTGGTGAAAACTTGAGCGATATCTTTTTAATAAAATCGAGACGATTTAATTAACCATTTTCACATACCTCATGTAGTCGTTTAGACAAAGTCGGACACGATTCGTGTATTTACTTATCAATTTTTTTTATTTTGGGGCGTAATTCTTATGTAGCCATTAACATATATCTACTGATTGGGAATTGTAATTATTAGGTAATCTATATATTAAACTCTATTTTTTCGAATTGTCTTATAAATAAAAATCTAATGAATATAAAAATAAAACTCATTACATTTAAATTAAATTTATATGATGTAATGTTTTTTTTAATAAAAGCAAATTAAAAAAAAAAAAAAAATCCGTTTAATCTACTCAGGTTTTTTATGTTAGTTTAAGTTAATTTGGAAAATAATAACTTGAAATTGCTCAACTATCAATGTTATCTCGGCGAACGGGTCCTTATTGAAACAAGTTCATACTCGTAACGTCACTGCGACTTTCCTGATAGGGTTTATACCGATTTTTAGTAATCTGCATACAGCTTAGGCCGCTAAGCCATAATAAATAAAAAAAAATCTATTCCCAAATTCAAACCGTACAGGTAGATATATATTGTACGAACATCATTTTCATTTATGGATACATGGTTTGAAAAAGATAAGCCTTAAACTTTTTCAATTAAATTAATAATTTAACCAGCCAATACTACTCTATTTGACTCTGGTGAAACAATCGACCAAAAACATAAATTAATTTATATATTACTGTAGATTAAAATGTAATATTCGCGATTTGTATTCATTCATAATACTTTAATGATTTCCGAGTACGAATCATATAAACTTAATAATGTGCAATTTCTTTCTGTACGGAATGGAAATTCAATTAAGTTCATAAAATAGTGGTTTTCAAGGCGAAAACCGGTGTTAGGTTCAAGTGTTTGTCGCTGTTTTGTATCTCCATGGCTTTTGACGTTACCCGAAAAAACTTCAGAAAGATCATTTGCCGAGCGTCTCTCCCGTATACCTGTGTGCGGACGTATTTCCGGTCATGCGTGGTTGTTATGTCGGCAATCACGTATAGGTCGGAAAAGACCGTACAGAATTAGTAACACTCTAAAGCTGGTTACACACTATGCGTTTTAGACGCAACTGTACTCGTTTTAAAAACGCGGCATTCAAAACGCTCGCGTCAGGTTAGTCACACACTATGCGTTTTAGACGCTTGCGTACGCGTTTTAACAACTTGTTTTTGAAACAAATATTATCGGGAGCGTACACGTGGGAAATGGTGTAACCTAACCTCGTCCAAAATACTGTCGTTTGATATTTAAACGTACTCATATACACATCTTACTACGTCTCTGTTACTTTTTTTATTTAATTTGTTTGAAAATGACATTAAACGGATTATACATAAATACATTAGATGATGTGAAAGCAGCTTGCTTAGTGTATGTATTGTATAAAAGATTGGAACAACGTAAGGAGAGAAAAAAATAGTAACAAAACAAAGTTATAGCGCAGCAAGTCGGCGTTTGGCAACCAAATAAAATAAACTAAACCGGAACGCTGCAAAACGCGACGTCGCAAACGCCCAGTGTGAATACAACATGGAAAATACATTGATAAATTTAAGATGTTGCAGCGTCCAAAACGCTCGAAATTAAACGTACGCGTTTCGAAGAGTTCAGACGCTCGGTTTTTACCCTGTGTGAACATGACTGACCGTATGTTGATGCGTGTTTGATTTTTGGCGTTCGAACGCCGCTTCTAAAACGCTCGAAAACGCGTAGCGTGTAATCAGCTTTATAACTTTATAACTTTATTGCCGCCGCCGCAGTATTCGCATCATATGGCGCAATAATATGACCATCCCCTGGCGTTCGTTCAGACACGAAGCATTGTTAACGTTACCACGTCGAAAGTCGGTGGGACGGCGGGTGCGCAGTGACGTCACCGGGCTAGTGAGTTTGTGGTTCCACCGCGAGAGCGAGTGCGCGGACGTGTTTGTCTACGATTTATTCATATTGTATATGTATGTATATATATATATATATATATATATATACGGCGACGTGCACACGAGGGTTCGGACGAGGATCCGAAGAAAACAAAAAATCCCCGTCCTTTGTTATCACGGCTGCATAACGTTGGTTTGGGAAACTTGTGGATCGATCGGTTGTTAACGGCACACGGATAGAGGGAGTTTACCAGAACGTTGCCAACTGCGCTTTCTGTTATTCCGCCACGTCCACTGAAACCAACCCCGACGGCAGCGCCTCGACGATTTTCCCGGTTCCCTTGCCCCGCCATGTACACTTGACCCACTAATTCGGCCGCCGCCGTCCATTTCCATAAGTTCCATCTAATTTGCACGTCGACAGTATATACCTATGTTCATTTTTTTTTTTCCAATCAGTTATGTTACTTCGGTTTGTGGTTAGAACAGATGGGGTTGTGAATCGATAAATGGATCGTGCCCTTCTTCTCCAATATTGATTTTTCTGAACTTATCTAAGGTCTAAGCTTATTGGTCGTACGTAATTCGTATATCTCACTGTAATGTTTATATATTTTCATAGAAGTTTTGTGAACGAAACTCGGTGTATGTAGAAATACTGAAAATTTACTTTTTTGAAAAAGGATTTTATATTTTGGTCTTATATCGCTTCTATCTGGCGAAAATAAATTCAAAATATCCCCTAAAGTAGCAGTTCAACAAAAATCGTTTTTATTAAATATCAAAATACTATCTATACACGCCGGCAGTACCAGCGAATATAATAATTTATCGTATAAAACCTTCTATCATGTATTAAATTGTTTTACGGCTTTTTCCTTTGGTCTCGCCACACGCCCGCTACAAAATCAATGATTGCCACTTAAACAATAGCTAGAAATTAAAACAATGGGCATGAAAAGAACCGGAGACGAAAATCCGTAGGAACAATATAATATGAAATTAATTTTTTATCTCTCGTAAACGCTCAAGTGGCGTTCGTCGAATTTTTACGTGTATAACGACTATGTATTTATGCGTTTATGACTAGTCTTGAAAAAAAAAAAACCGGGTACGATGTCTTTCGATATAAGTTGAATCGAAAAAAGTTCTTATCATCAGTCAATGAGATTAATAATATAATAATAAGAAATGTGCTTGGAACGTTCTAATACAAACGAATTTGTGAATGCATATCCAATTTTAATTCATTCCGTGCTATCTTATACATTTTTAGCTATAATAATATTTGATTCATATTAAACGTTTTCTGCTCAATCGTCGAATAGTTATTTCTCGCCCAAAGAAAATAATAGTTATTAAATCAATTTAAAACTAGAAGCCAACAAAATACCAGCAACTTGTGTTCATTATATGTACGCGCGCTTGATCGTTACACAATTTAAATGTATAGGGTATCAATTATAACCTCGACTAATGATTGGCCCTGAAAATCGAACCCAGATGCTAATGAAATAATTGCATTATTTAATTATTACTTTCGGACTGCTCCGCATTATTATCTAATAGGTGATTGAAAAGTGACAACCAACGTATATTAGTATTGAACGCATACCGTGATGAAATTTCTCTAACAACTCGAATGAAGATTTATTGTATCTAGAGAATTTCAAAACCTAATCTACTTGTTCGACCTAACCTTTGTGATACGTTATTGCATGGTTTTTGTAAAGCTCACTGAAATTGCTACTTTCGGAATTTATTTATTTTCCTCTTTTAGAAGGCTAAACTAAAAATTCCATAACCTATTTCGTACACAGCATTACATAATATTTAATGTATAATACTGTTTGAACGGCAATGGCTTTGACACGAAAAGTTCTTTGTGCCGTACATAAGAAATCAATTAAATTTGTTCGATCCTTAAACTCGAGTAGTATATGATATATCTTAAACAATATGTATTCACGCACGAGGTACCCATCTTGATCATTATTTGTACGATTTAAAAAGAGCAATTTCAACGTGAGAAATTTTCAATTAAAATTATTTCTACCTATGATTTAAACAACACATTTATCTTTATTCAATTGGCATTTTATTTACATTTTGTACATTCCGTTCAAATTATTTGTGCAATAATTATTATTGATGTAATTAGAATAAATACTATTTCAGATAGCCGTTTTTGCTATGCAAAATTAATAACTTAGATAACATTCAACATTAAATCGTGTTAGACTTCGATAAATTAATTAAACATTATGATATAAAGATTTTGATTAAATGTTACACATAAGTTTGTTAAACATCATTATGTAATTATTGTTACCAATAATTATAATTGAAGTTTATAACATGTACTGAGATATAAAACGTAATACCGTCGACTATAGTTGGCAATATACCACTAAAATGAATAAACAATCGATGTGGTATGAACATGGAAGTTCTAATTAATCTTATTAAATGTAATAAACTACAATGTATTAACAACGTTATGTCACACCTATAATATGGCGCATATTAACACTCGACTTCATTTATCTAGCAGCTAAAATTTTAATTCGATATATTATATAATTTATACACCGTGTAGTCAGTAGGCGCAATGATTTGCTTCCGAGTGTTTATTATCTCTTAATAATCCTCCTTATTTTTACTTATTCCACGAATCCGTAATTATTCATAGGATTAAGTAGAATAATTACTTTTTATTTTATACCTACTATTTATTGTTTTAGATGTCCGTCTAGTCGAGTTAAGTTCGGCTTTAAGTTGCAGCATAGTAATACTTAATTTATTCAATAATTATTCATTGTGAACTTAATATAAAATATAAAGAACGATATAGTACTTTAATGGTTCAATATCAATGATTGAAAATGACTCGTTTATTATGAATTTTATGTGATAACGCCGACCTTTTCCTTCAATTATAGATAACATCTTTACTCTCAATTACTTGGATTCATATCCACTAATTATTTGTTAGCGGGAAATAAGATAATTATTATATACATATTATATATCTACACAATTTTCGTCAAAATTGTCATGTACGAGAAAAGCAGACGAGATAAACAGATTTTATGTACAATTAAAAAATAATATATGTAATAAGCCTGGTCATAATATATTTTCAAATGGTTTAAATTATGGAGAACGTTAAGTGTTTTCACCAGTTTTTAAAAATGTCTTGAAAACTATTGCTAGAGAATTTAAAAATATCCATTTTAATAGACCACATACAGTGTACTTGTGTTTCAGATCAATTGATAGCACCACGCTATTTAACGTATTAGAGACACCAAAAGTATATTAAACACAAGAAAAAACATCGTATTATATTTATGTACAATCGAAATATTATTCCACTCTATACTCAGAATTTAAAATATGCTCCGCAGCCTGAATGTTTGATTAAAATATAAAGCTCTATGGCTATTAAATTAGACATATGAATATACTACGGTACACTATTAAATTTTTCCGGTGTTATAAATTTCGGTTCTTGTAACGAAAATTCAAATAATGTGATTTCTCATGTCCTTCGTTTCGCTCGTTCAGCATCATTACTTAAAATCGAAAATTTCATCCGATTGACTGCAAGACATTGCATAATTGTATTTGACTATAAAATAAAACAAATCAGTTATTTGCAACTAAAAAAAAAAAAAAAAATTGTTAGATAAAAACGTTATTTTATTACAAAATAATTAATAATAATTCTCTCTTTTATTTTGTATGAGCGAAATAAACTACTGTTTTAATAATGTCTTACATGGTTAAAATTTCTGTTAAAAATACTAAAGGAATTTGATACTCTTATTACATAATAAACTATCTGCATTAAATATACCAGTCTTAAAAAATGATTCGTTGTTTACGTTCTAGTCATAATTGCATGTATTACTATTAAAAATAATTTATATTAAGCCATCATCTTTCTTTAATTTTGAAAACTCGAATGCTTTTAAAGTTGCTGGTGTCTAAAGCCATTATTTTTTTATTTTTATTTATTTCCTTGTACCAATAAGACAGTAGCAACACAACTAAAATTATGATTGAATTTTACTTTGACTGGGCACTCACTAGCATTTTAAAAACTAAAACATTTTAATTTTCCCCATATCATTCTGAATTATAATGTTTGTGTTTCAACATTACAAACTTAAAAATATGAAAATGCACATAATTTAACGATGGAAATTTGATCTAGCATTATAATACCAATGTTTGCAAATGTATTTAAAACTATATGTCCGATATATTTACTTTGCTAAAGATTCAGTCTTTTAGTGTATTCATATTCTTGATTACCAAAATTAAAAATTCTATTAGCCTTATACTTATTACTTTAATCTTTGAACTAGAAAAATGGGTAGTGTAGAAACTCAGTATGATTTTTTTCAGTGTGGAAACAAAATATATGTATGAGTTAAATGAAACGCAGTGATCTTGTGCATACTCATGTACAGACAAAACACTGTAACTCGCGTCTAAAAAGCGGAAAAATAATTAAAAATATCAAGATACGTTGATATTAAAGTACTTGTGGAGTGATGCGAGATATAATCCGGAGTTCTATAATTGTGACTCGACCGTAAATAGTACTAAATATAAATATATTAACAATTTCACCAGAAAACACTTTAATAGAACGCGAATAATACTGTAATCTCCTGGATAAAAGTATTTCCATTATAATTATGTTTTTGTTATATTTTCCAGATCGTTCGCGATGCGCAAAAATTGGCCATAAAAATGAACCATCGAGGCGCATGCTCATGCGACAACGATTCTGGCGACGGCGCGGGTGTATTGACAGCAATACCACACTCGTTTTACGCCCACGAACTAAGGTTTGCCATTATTATATTATACGCAATGCTATGTATAAGTAAAATATAGATTTTTCCCCCTTAACGATTTCAATACACCGACTTAAATATAGAGCTCAGGAGGCTGTGACCATAAAAATGGTTCAAGTAACTTACTTACTGACAATATATAATAATGTAATTCACCAGTGATTAAAGTGTAAAAACGTTCAATGTTAAAATTAATTGAAAAATATTTTTATAATTAACAGGTAATTGATTGATTGCGATTACTAGTAGACAATAATTAAAAAGTTATTTATGTATAACACTCATATTACAAGTACTAATCTAATATACTATATAGACTATATGTACTAATCTAATCTTTTTAATTATTTTCAAAGTGCTTCCCTGATGGTTAAAATTATGTGACAAATTATGTGGAAAGCCAACATTGATCAAAATAATTTTATGTATAATATCGTATGAGAACTTACGTTCGTTAAGTAATTGAAAATGTTAAGAAAAAATAGCTTAGTGTTGATAATTATTAATCAATGAGATAATTGTTGATTATATGATCACTAATTTAAATTATTATTATTTCTTATTATGATGTACAATTTTAAAGTACACCATAGTAAAGGATTGATTGAAATTCGTAGCTGAAATAAATCTAGACTGCATGATTATTATAAAGATCAATTAGTTTGCTGTACGTTACTCTAAAGTTTTCAATGTATCAGAAAATATAGGAAAAATTAAACTTTAATATTCAAGAAATGAATATAATTGTTTAACGGTTAACCCAAAAAAAGGAGTATTTAATGTTTTAAGTATCATTACATTTTTATCCTACACTGACAACGTGACTAAGAACCGAACCCATAACAACGGCTTACGCCATATTTGAAGACCTCGCAAGTGGATAGCCTTAAAAAATAATTAGAAGTACAAAAGAGCACAATAAGAAAGAATTAAAAAAATGATAAAAGTTTCTTATAGCTAAGAGAGTTACAAGTCAGTAACAACGTATTATTGTGTTTAAAAAAAAAAAAAAAAATACTGAATTCTTAATATTAATTACTTCTTTTAGTATTTAACAGTGTAAGTCTACTTGATATTAATTTATTTTTTATTTTTCTGCTCCACAAAAGTTAATATAAAGATATTAAATAACCGTTAAAATTATAGTTTCATAATAATAAAATCGTACGTAAAAAAATGTAATAAAGTTGAATAAACATGAACTTAATTACGTAAATACTGTTTTGTAATAATAATAACTACATAATTATTTCATTATAATTATTAAATAATACTAATGTATAATAATTTTATTTAATATCCACATTGATTCTATTATGAACATACAAAATTATTAATATAATTGTTATATTTCAATCCATTCCAAAATATGATATTTTTACTGGATGTCATTCACTATTAGTTCATTGAAGTTTCATTGTATCATTTTTGTAAAGTTTGTGACAGATCGATTGGGATAATAGATGGATCATCAATTAAATTAAACGATAATGAGTGAGTTAGTTAGTTGAAAATTAAATTTTAAGTGTCCAATAGAACTCCCACTGTGACAGATCAAATTACTTTTAGCAACAAAATTAATTGCTTCAATGTTTTTTTATAACATTTATCAGAAAACCATAGATTAACAAAAACGTAATTCGTATTCAATTTGAGGTATAAAATATAATGATTATTTATTTAAAGCTTCTATAGTTTCAACTTGGATAATTATGCTACAATAAAAAATTAAATTATGATTAGTAAACGCCACACGTTACTTCCACTTATGTCGGAGTAGTATGAAAATTTTGTACATTCAAATAGTCAATGATAACATTGAAATTGATCGTTGTGTTCGAAATTATAATAATCTGATTCTTAAAATATTATCTGAAATATAATAAATTTTAAAAATATTTTTCAGTGTAGTGTAATATAATGTTAATAATTTCAGCCTTATGATATTATGGTCATGGTTTATCACGTAATTACTGTGTATAAAAATTACTTATTAATTATTAATATTACTCTGTAATCATAAGTTTACAAATAATATTTCTATATCGATTATTTCACACCCGCAGCTCTTAAAATGTCTTGTGAATAAAAAGTATTCACCCTTTCTTTTAACTAGATACCCAATCACAAATATTTATAAAATATTTTCAAGCAACCTAAAATATTCAATAACATCTTAATAATACTAACCCGTGATCGAAAATAACTTGTCCATAAATTGTACGCAACAAATCAATTTTTTTTTTATCATTAAACACTTAATTAACCATGTAAAATATTTATTTTCTAATACTATTATCTATTATTATACAAAAATTAAATTACCAACAATTTAATATATTTTATTTACCTTCAAGGACAATTTCTTCTTAATCATCACGATATTTTATCTTTTTTTTTTCAATGTCGAAATATATCTAAATTTTTATTATTTCAATCCTTGTGCATTTTCATTATTCATAATTAAAGCTTATCGTTGGAAACTTTCCAATAGATACATTTTGAATAGAACTATCAAAATTGCCATAGTAAATAGTTTAATTTTCTAACATCACAGCTGTGCACTAAAATAAATTCGTTAATCAAATAATATATGATGAACACTTGGCAATTTATCGAAATTTACTTTTTTAGTTATCGGATTTGCCAATGTGCAAATCGTACATTGTTTGTCCACGTATAATTTAAATACTAAACGTCTCTTCTTTATGTACATACTCTGTAGTCTTACTCTTACTAAATATCTACTCAAATTTGTCGTTTTGGAATTATTATTAGTATATTTTTACAGAAGATTATTTTTATAAGAGTATGTAAATTATCAATTGATATATATACATCGGTCAGTAGAGTTGAGACGGAGAGTACAAAAGACTCATAACAGCCCACCTTCCCCAAACTCAGAAGAAGTGCTTTTTAATATGAGATTTGATTGCCGTATAGAACAATAATATCACGGACATAACACAAAAATAAAATATTTCATCATCATAATTATAATTATACAATCACATTACTAGACAAGCAATCATATAAGTATTTAAAAATAAACAAGTGCGCATAAGTGCAAGTTCTGTTATTTTCGATTTCATATTTACGTACCTATCGTGTAACGATTTAAAATCCCAAGCCCTGATATTACTTAGCTATAAATCTAAACGTTACCCCATAAAAAAAAAAATCGTATCCATGCACACCAATGACATCGCCTTCGATTGAGACGCTTGGCGAGCCGGTGTATTTCCACTAATCAATCTTACTAGGGAATACACCGAGAAAAGTCTTCACAAGATCTGTAATAAGTCGATTTTTATTTACTGTTACAGGGAACAGGAAAATGTAGAACTGCCGCCGGAGGGCAAGTACGCAACTGGCATGTTTTACTTGGACAAGGCGCATCACGCCGAGAGCGAAGAGATGTTTGCGGCCATTGGTTTAGAGTACAAAATCAAAGTGAGTTATTGACGACGTACATTATAATGCGTGTGCATACGGCCAATCAAATACTTTTTAGCACCATAAGCGCAATACGCGTGGCCACAAACCGTCCGTCCATCTGCCCGCAGCGCGTAAGTAGTGAAAAAAAAAAGGTTTTCGCCTGCGATATAAAAATCGGCAGCGATTATAATATTGTATTGGAAAACTGTTAAAATCAAAACTAAAAGTCAAAATTTATACGATAATGAAACGTTATAAAAACGAAATAAACATGTTTATAACGATCAACAAGTGAGCCCCATCCTCTTAGTGTGAGCATATGTGAGCTAGGTTATGATATTGTTTATTGCAGAACGGCCCTGGTCAATAATATACAAATACCGACGGAAACAAAATAGCCGAATCGATCGATAGACAACCACTGCACGTATCCGTCGTACGGTAAATTTATCATCTGTGTCTATTTTTTTTTATTTTTTTAATTTTTTTTTTTTTTAATTTACATCACTATACTTATATAAATTATATGTATATGTACGTATTCATAAATATAATAATATATAGTACCTATATACAATGTATATTGTATATTTTATATATATATATATATATATATATATATATATATTATTATTTATATTTATACATTATTAATTTTATACCAAAACAAATTTTAATCATTTTCATTTAAAATTTAGGTTAACATTATTTAATGGTTTGGTCGTTTATGGTTCAACAAATAATTTAAACATTTTTTATGCAACACGTTCATTGTTTTTGTAAAAAAAAAAATGTTTTCATTGAAATCACACATTATTGGCACAAATTGTATAATATTTTTAATATTTTCAAACCCAAGTAAATGTTACCATTTTTATACGACTCTTGTTTTTTATCTATAAAATACGGTTTTATATTTGATTGATTGAATTGCAAAATATGTTTCCAAGTTTTATCTTTAGTTTAAACGTAGTGAAACTAAAACAAATATGTTATTTATTTAAATTAGCTAGAACTTATAAATAAACAAATATCGATAGAAATCGAGCTTATATTAAAATTTCAATTATTCTTTTAAATTTTGAATTAAATCAATTAAATCAATAAAAAATTGGAATATTGGAAAAGTTATATTATACAATTTTTCCTTTAAATTCTATTTTTTTAAATATCTTTTTCATAAGCGATAAGATCTACGTATTTTTTAAACGTAAAAATGTAACACAATTACCAATATTAGAGTATATAATTATATGTATATAATATATTATATTGTATATTATAATATATTATGTATGTATATAAATATATTATATAGTAACAAATGCATAGAATTACCAATAGAATATTTATTTTTAATTTAACAAAATAGAACATTTATAAGAAAAATACTGTATTTTAGAAGTTAAGCTATTACGCGAAAATAGTATTTAAAAACAAAAACAAAATTATCATCTGCACTGTTTAAATATATTTATTACGTATTGTACCGTGTATTAACTTACAGGTGCTGTACTTACGAGATTTGCATGTTAATCCTATATCACACACATACACACCAGTGGCGTGGCGTACCGATAGGGTGGCATGACGGGCAATAATCCTCGGGCCCATGACTCTTGAGGGTCAATCAAGTAATCTTGAGAATCCTAAAAACAGTTCTCTATTATTGCATTTAAAAAAAACCATGATCTAACAAAATAAAATTACTTAATTTATTATAATTTTAATTAATAAAATTAATTTACTGTTTAAAAAAATGGTTGATACACCCTTATAGATTATTTTATGTGCAGCGTTTGTTTGTCGGTATGCGGCGTCTGCGATATTAGTATATATAAATATTACAACCATTTTAGAAGAGAAACAACATGGAAACGCACTCTACATTTTGAGCACTAAAACCTCTAGTCTAGGAAATCGTGTAGGCGACTGTCGATTACTCGATTCGTCATCGATTCGTGTATAAAATTGTTTAAGTGGTCTGGCATTACTTTCAATCGAACAAGAAACCGTTCGAGAGATTAAATTCGAAGATTTAATCGATAAGTTTGCTGAAGCAAAAGCAAGAAACAATATTCGTAAAACTGATGGAACATTTCTTTAAATATAAATTAAATATTTTAAAATTTGTTATTGCCTCATTTATATTATTCGAACTAAAAAAAAAATTGGATACATATAATGCATAATGCGTAATAATAAAAAAATGACCATATTCATAATTGTATGTTAAATATGTTTTTAAATGTTTATTATCTATTATCAGGGGTGGATCTTTGTAAGGCCCGCTGGATTATTTGCCACGGACAATCTAAGTTCTGTTCACGCCACTGACACACTAGCATACACTCACTAACACACACACACACACACACACACACATACACTATTTTTATACACCTTACACGGCCTATTCTGTCCTCTCGATGTGGAATTATCCTTACTTAGTGCGACCATTACGCGTATACATCGTATATAACGGATACGATTATTTGGTACCCGCGGGTGGCCACCACCACCGGGAGCCGTGTGAAGTCACGAAGTAATCTAATTGGGGCGCGGGGCCGTAACGTTTCCAGGTGTTGTGCTGGAGAACGGTGCCGGTGCGCAACGACCAAATCGGTGAGGTGGCCAGGAGCAGCGAGCCGTTCATTCGTCAGGTGTTCGTAGTGGACGCGGCCGATGCGTACGTCGAGGACGACTTCAAACGCCGCGTGTTCGCGCTTCGCAAGCGTTCCACGCACACCATACCCAAGCCAGGCAGGAGATTTTACATTTGCTCGTTGTCGCATACCATCGTCGTTTACAAGGGCCAGTTCACGTCCGACCAGCTGTGGGCGTATTTCACCGATCTACAAGTAATCTTATTTCTATCGATAGCTGAGTGATCGCACGACTCTTGAAGTGCTGTACGCGAAAAAAGTTCAATTTTTCGAAAAATCTCCCGAAAAGATTGATCCTTTACGAACGTTGTCGTAGAGCACTGCTGTCTGCTATCAGCGCCGCGTACACACTCGTATAGTACACTAATCCGTATTGTATTTGCAGAGTCCAAATTACGAGACGTACTTAGCGCTCGTTCACACCAGATTCTCCACGAACACTTTCCCGAGCTGGGAGAGAGCTCATCCATTGAGGTGCGCATAGTTCTACCGACCCGCTGTACCAACCCCATCCCCGCTCCCCATTGCCATGCCGTTTCGACAGCCGATAATAACGTTTGTTGTTGTGTACAGGGTGTTGGCGCACAACGGCGAGATCAACACGGTACGCGGTAACGTGAACTTCATGACGGCCCGCGAAGGCGTGATGGAGAGCAAGCACTTCGACGACATCAAGAAGTTGTACCCAGTGGTCGAGCCAAATCTTTCCGACTCCGGATCGGCCGATTGCGTTTTGGAGTTCCTGATCAACGCCGGAGAGTGCTCGCTGCCCGAAGCCGTGATGACCATGGTCCCGGAAGCCTGGCAAAACGATCAGACCATGCCGTCCGAGAAAAGAGATTTCTACAACTGGGCCGCATGCGCAATGGAACCGTGGGACGGTCCCGCTCTTCTGACGTTCACCGACGGGCGATACGTGGGCGCTTTGCTGGACAGGTACTGCGCAATCGCAATGGCTTGCCGTTAACGAAACAAAATTGATTATTGTGCTTACGTAAATCGCGAAACGATAATTGTTCGTAGGAATGGCCTGAGACCATCTCGTTTCTACGTCTTAAAAGACAACATCATGGTCATGGCGTCTGAAGTCGGTGTGTACGAGACGGATCCGGCCAATGTGGCTTTGAAGGTGAGAGCAAAACCGCAGTGTAATTTCACTTCGTGCGCACACGCGTCATGTGTTCAAGCGCAAATATATTGTAATAATTTTGCAGAGCCGTTTGAAACCAGGGCGCATGTTGCTTGTTGACACCAAAGAGAAGCGCATCATACAAGACGTTCAGCTCAAACTGGACATCGCGAGAAGTAGACCCCATTCCGATTGGCTCAGAGAACAGGTAATAAAACAATTAAGTTCTAAAACTGTAAACATATAACATAGTTATTATTCACCAAAATTTAATGACGAAAAATTTTGTTTGTTTATCCGCGGCCGCAAATTGTTTCCTGTACTGACTTTATAGAGGGTGAGTTATATGTGTTGATAATTGGTTTGAAAATATGCTTTTCTTCGATCTGCACATACCCTTATCTTACCCGTGTATATTTCCCCTATAACGCCTAGCTATTACATTTTATAAGATTTTATTTACATGTAGGTATGATATTGTAAATAATTACAACTATAAGAGGTTTTTGTTTTCTTCGTTTTATCTGTACTTAAAACTTACATAGTAATTGTATGTAAACATGCCTTGCTGTTTAGTTTTTTAAGGTTTTATTTACATTTATGCTATTATTAATTTTGATGGTTTTATAAATTTATTTTATTAATTTAATGAGCTAATAAGTATTTTAGATACATGTATATATACTCTAGAATTAACAACTTTATTTAGTATATTGTGTGTACATATATGTATGTATGTTTAAATGTTGTATATATCTGTTTGTATTTTTATTTTTCATTATTTCCTTGAAATAAAATATTTTTATTTACTCTGTAGAGGATTACAATAGAAGATTTACGAGAAGAAGCTGTTGCTAAAGGATTTGGTTTGGTGAGAGCCAAATCAATTGAATTTATAAGTGGTGAACGTAAAAAGACGCTTAGAGAAAACATTCCAGAACAAGAGATGACTCGCATATGGGGAGGAGATAGACGCCTTTTGTTATTTAGTTACTCAATTGAAACCATCAATATGTTAATCATTCCAATGATTAGAACAAAGTATATATTATGAGAGTGAACTTAAATAATTATTTCGTGTTTAACATATATTTATATTATTTTAGAAAAGAAGCATTGGGATCTATGGGAAATGATGCCCCACTTGCTTGCCTTTCCTTGTTTCAGCCATTGATATACTCTTACTTTAAACAACTATTTGCCCAAGTAACAAATCCACCTATTGATCCTTTCCGTGAAAAAATCGTCATGTCATTGATGTGCCCTATTGGTCCGGAAGCAAACATTCTGATACCAAGCGCCAAACAGTGTCATAGATTATTCTTACCAAATCCAATACTGTCTCTCTATGATCTGGAAGTCTTGCGCAATAATCAACACCGTGGCTGGAAGGTAAAAATTTGTAAATTATTAATTTTCCTGTATAATATAATATAATAAATCATAATACTAAATTGTTATATATTTTACAGACCAAAGTTATTGATGTTACATTTAGTAAGGATGAAGGTCCATCAGGATTTTCAAAAGCACTCGATCGCATATGCGAAGATGCCAGTGATGCTGCTAAAAACAATTATCAACTCATTATATTGTCTGATAGATCGGCCGGAGCTGAAAGGTAAAATATTTATTTTAGTGATTTCAATAATCATAAAAAAATCAACCTATTTTTAATTATTCTTAATTTTTTTCAGAATACCGGTCAGTATTTTGTTGGCCTTAGGAGCAACGCATCATCATTTGATTGAACTCAGGTTAAGGATGAAAGTTGGGTTAATAGTTGAAACCGGTGAAGCTAGAGAAGTTCATCAAATGTGTGTCTTATTGGGTTATGGTGCTGATGGGATATGTCCTTACCTTGTATTTGAAATGGCCAAAACTTTACGTGCTGAAGGAGTTTTGGATCCATCATATACCGATAAAATATTATTTGAAGTTAGTTACTAAAATTAATCTTTATTAGACTCAAATTTATTTTTACAATGTCTTAATTACACTTTTAGAACTATTGTGAAGCAATGGAACGTGGAATATCCAAAGTTATGGCAAAAATGGGTATATCCACATTGCAATCTTATAAAGGAGCTCAGATATTTGAAGCTGTTGGTTTGGCTGATGAAGTAATCAACAAGTGTTTTAAAGGCACACAGTCACGTATTGGTGGTATAACTTTTGAGCGCTTGGCCAATGAAGCATATGAACGTCACTTCTTATCTTATTCTTATCGTAACACGGATATGTTGGTTTTGATGAACCCTGGTTATTTCCACTGGCGTTCAGGTGGTGAAAAACATATTAATGATCCAATCAGCATTGCCAATTTACAAGTAAGAATATAAAAAAATAAAACTGTTATTTATATCTGTACTTGCTCACAATAATTTTATACAATAGGAAGCAGCAGTTAACAAAAGTACCAACTCATATGATAAATTTTGTGAATCTACTATGGAAAGTGTACGGGCTTGTACCCTTAGAGGTCAGTTGGAATTAGTTCCTACTACTAAATCGATTGATATTTCTGAAGTTGAACCAGCAGCAAATATTGTAAAGAGATTTGCTACAGGTAATATATTAATAATTAGCTTATTAAGAAAATAATAATAATTAAATTTTTTTATATTTAATATGCGTTTAATTAATGCAATCAGGTGCAATGAGTTTTGGTTCAATCTCTATTGAAGCTCACTCAACTTTGGCAATTGCAATGAACAGAATCGGAGGAAAATCAAATACAGGAGAAGGAGGTATTAATATCTTAGATTTATCAATAAATTGTATTCTAATCAAAATATATTTTTACAGGTGAAAATGCTGACCGCTATTTAAATCAAGAGACAGAGACCAACAAGCGATCAGCTATCAAACAAGTTGCATCTGGTAGATTTGGAGTTACCAGTTCTTATCTGGCTCATGCTGATGACCTACAAATTAAAATGGCCCAGGGTGCTAAACCTGGTGAAGGAGGAGAGTTGCCTGGCTATAAAGTGACTAAAGACATTGCTAGCACTAGACACTCAGTACCTGGTGTTGGATTAATATCTCCACCACCTCATCACGATATCTATTCAATTGAAGATTTAGCAGAACTTATTTATGATTTGAAGTGTGCCAATCCTAATGCAAGGATATCTGTGAAACTTGTTTCCGAAGTTGGTGTAGGAGTTGTAGCTTCAGGTGTAGCTAAAGGAAAAGCTGAACACATTGTAATTTCTGGTCACGATGGCGGTACTGGAGCTAGTTCATGGACTGGTATCAAAAACGCAGGACTTCCATGGGAACTTGGTGTGGCAGAAACTCATCAAGTCCTTGTATTGAATAACTTAAGATCCAGAGTAGTGGTACAAGCTGATGGTCAAATAAGAACAGGTTTCGATGTCATTGTAGCTGCTTTATTGGGTGCTGATGAAATAGGCTTGAGTACTGCACCGTTGATTGTACTTGGATGTACCATGATGAGAAAATGTCATTTGAATACTTGTCCAGTTGGAATTGCTACACAAGATCCTGTACTGAGAAAGAAATTTGCTGGTAAACCTGAACATGTAGTGAACTACTTATTTATGTTAGCTGAAGATGTTCGTAAACATATGGCTAAACTTGGTGTTGCCAAATATCAAGATCTTATTGGTCGTACAGATCTTCTTAAAATGACAGACAACAATAATAATCCTAAATCAAAATTTTTAAATCTTGCTCCTGTTCTACGAAATGCTCTTCATATGAGACCTGGTGTTAACATAGTTGGTGGATCAGAATCACAAGTATTAATTGCACTTAAGAAGTATATAATTTATTTTTTCTAATGCTAATAATATTGTTATTATAATTTATAATTAGGATTTCCAATTAGAAAAACGTATGGACAATATTGTTATCGCTGCAGCTCAACCAGTAATTGATGGTACACAAAAAAGTGTAGATATAGAACTTACTATTAACAATGAATGCCGTGCTTTTACATCAACTTTAAACTATCATATTTCTATGTGAGTATTTTTATACTCATCAAATCAATTTTTGTTTTCTAATCAATTATAATTCATTAGGAAATATGGTGATGAGGGTCTACCAGAAAACAGTATAAACATAAAATTAAAAGGTTCTGCTGGACAAAGTTTTTGTGCTTTTTTAACCAAAGGAGTACATGTTACTTTAGAAGGAGATGCTAATGACTATGTTGGAAAAGTATGCTCATTGACACAGGTTATTTTAGAGTTCAGAAATACTTATAATAATATATCATTTCAGGGACTTTCTGGAGGTGAAATAGTAATTTACCCACCAAAGTCATCTACATTCCAATCTGAGCTCAATGTGATAGCTGGAAATGTTTGTTTGTATGGAGCTACTAGTGGAAAAGCATTCTTCAGGGGTATTGCAGCTGAACGTTTTTCGGTCAGAAATTCTGGTGTTATAACAGTTGTTGAAGGAGTTGGTGACCATGGTTGTGAATATATGACTGGAGGGTGCGCACTTATTTTGGGTCTTACTGGTCGTAATTTTGCTGCTGGTATGTCCGGTGGTATCGCTTATGTTCTTGATGTGGATAAATCTTTCAAGAGGTAAAATTTATTAAATTTTCTTCAAATTCTCTTTTGCATAATATCTTCATCATCTATTTTATAGTAAATGCAATACAGAAATGGTTGAACTTCTTCCTCTGGACCGCCAAGAAGATCTTAACTATGTTCAGTCTCTTTTAGAAGAATTCGTTCTTAAAACTGAATCAGTCATTGCATCTAAACTGTTGGAATCTTGGCCACATTCTGCTTCAAAATTTATTAAAGTATTCCCTTACGAATATCAAAGAGCCTTGAAACAATTGGCTGAAGAAACTAAAGTAGCACAAGTACACACAAGTCCAGTAGAAACAATTAATGAACCAAGTGTCCGTGACATTGAAGAAGTAGTTAATGACCAAACATTTGAAAAAAAAAGGCTTGAAAAAATTCTAGACAAGACTCGTGGTTTTGTGAAATATTCAAGAGAAACAATGATGTACAGACCTGCTGAGAAGAGACTTAATGATTGGGACGAAATTTACAATTTCCAACATGTCAGGAAGGGACTTAGAGTTCAAGCTGCTAGATGTATGGAATGTGGTGTACCATTCTGTCAATCCTCACATGGATGTCCTTTGGGAAACATTATACCAAAATGGAATGATTTAGTTTTCAACAATAATTGGCAAGAGGCATTGAATCAACTTTTACAGACCAATAATTTCCCTGGTAAATCTAGTGATAATATATTAAATTGTATATGTATGAATAATTAAATTATTTTATAATAGAATTTACTGGACGTGTCTGTCCTGCTCCCTGTGAAGGAGCATGTGTTTTGGGTATTAGTGAACCTTCAGTAACTATTAAGAACATAGAATGTGCAATTATTGATCATGCTTTTGAACAAGGCTGGATTAAACCTGAACCACCAAAAAATCGAACTGGAAAAACAGTAGCTATTGTTGGATCTGGTCCATCAGGACTAGCAACTGCTCATCAATTAAATAAGGTATCCCAATAATTATTATAAATACTACAGTATATTATAACTATATTACTAATAATAATTAATTAGTAAACTATTTAATATATTTAGATAATCCATCGATTAAGTAATTTTTAGTAATAAAAATATTTGATTATTCAATAATCAAAACAATTATTTATAACTAACTGGAAAAATAGAAGTATTATTCTGATAAAATAAAACATCTCATATTTATTTTCATAACATTTTATAAATTTCTTGTTTGTATGATAATAAATATCAATATGTATAAAGCTTTATTACATTTTATTTGCTTTTTTTTATAATTAAAAATGTCAGCTTGATGGTCATCATAAAAATTTAAGTGATTACAAATAATCCAATATTTAAAATAAAACCAGATATTAATCAATATTACGTAATCAATACATTTTTTATCACTTTTTTTTATAAACTAGAATTTACAATCTGTATAATAATAATAATAAAATAAGCAAATCCGAGAATTATTTATAATTAGTCTTGCTGCATGAAAGAAAGGAACATCCTTTCACTCTTTTACTATTTTCACACTATTATTTTGTTACGACAATAATTTACAGTTTTACTGCTAATTAATAATAGCTGATATTTAATTTATTATTTATAACACAATTTAAATGTTACCCTTTAGGCTGGACATTTGGTAAAAGTTTTTGAGAGGAATGATCGTATTGGTGGTCTGCTACAATATGGAATCCCTACTATGAAACTATCTAAAGAAGTTGTACAAAGACGAGTTAAACTTCTAGAAGATGAAGGAGTGGTTTTCCATACTAATGTCAGCGTTGGAAAGGATTATTTAGCTAAAGTAATTCTTACAAAAATAATAATTTAAAATTATTATAACTAAAATTAATTTATAATTTATCTTAGGAACTCTTGGATCAATTTGATGCAGTTGTTCTATGCACAGGTGCTACATGGCCAAGAGATCTCCCCATACCTGGTCGTCATCTGGAAGGCATATACTTTGCCATGAATTTCTTGGAATCTTCTCAAAAGAAACAACTTGGTGGACCTACAGACTTACCCCTATTAGCAAGAGATAAAGACATAATAATTATTGGTGGTGGTGATACTGGTTGTGATTGTATTGCTACTTCATTAAGACAGGTTGGTATTCTTTTTTTTTTTACATAATAACCAATAAAATTTGAAAACTATTTCTTGAATTTACAATAATTTTAGCGAGCAAGATCTATTACATCATTTGAAATTCTCCCTGAACCGCCAAAAACTAGGGGACGAGATAATCCTTGGCCACAATTTCCTAGAGTATTCAAGGTAGATTATGGTCATGAGGAAGTTAAAATTAAATATGGAAAAGATCCTAGACAATTTTGTATTTTAAGCAAGGTATTTTAAAAAACATTTTTAATCTTAATATTATTTATTATATTATTTAACAAAAATAATTTTTAGGAATTCATTGATGATGGAAATGGTCATGTTAGTGGTATCAAAACAGTTACTGTAAGTTGGACTAAGGATGAGGCTGGAAGATGGAAAATGGAAGAAGTACCAGACTCTGAACAAGTATGCCTTTTTTTGAAGGACAATAGTATATGAGTTTATATTTATTATTTTATAACGTGACAATGTAATGTTTAGATTTTCAAATGTGACATGGTCCTTTTGGCGATGGGATTCCTTGGTCCTGAGCGTACAATTGTCAATGAACTGTCATTGGCTCTTGATCCAAGATCCAATTTTCAAACACCGTCTGGCCGTTATGCTACATCCATTCCTAAAGTGTTTGCTGCAGGAGGTTAGTAACTTAAAAAAAACTTTTTGCACATGATTATTTTCGTATAATCTAAAACCATTTATTTACACTATAATCAATGCTATAACTACATCCTATTTTATATTTAGATTGCCATCGTGGTCAGTCATTAGTCGTTTGGGCAATATCTGAAGGACGCCAAGCAGCTAGAGAAGTTGACGCATTCCTTATGGAGCAGTCCGTATTACCTGGACCGGGTGGTGTGATATCTATTCAAACATTGAGTGCATAAACTGGCACATGTAATTATTGGTCAAATGAAGTAAAAATTACGTTGGCTCTTAAATATAGCATCGTAACATTACAGTAACATGTTAGCACTTTTTTTTCAACCAAATAGGTCGTAAAACTATTATTGTTATTATATATTTTTTTTTTTTACTAATAATTTAAGTGTGATAATATTATTTTTAACTCCTATGAAAACATTAAATTCCTAAAATCGATTTTGATTTACTCATAAATAATTCACAAACCTAAGAGTTATCCTTATCCATAAATTTAGTATAATATTATCTGAAATTCCATTTTTCATGGCCATATTAGAATTATATCAGAATTACAAACATTTTATTCAGAATAAAGTGAAAAAGACTGAGTTTCTATTAAGAGTTTTATTTTTGAGTATGTTTATGTAAACAATCAGATTTTTCATTTAAGTCTGTAACTCTGCCTGTTCATTAAAACAGAATAATTTCTATGTAGATTAATAATTTTCAAATAATGGCACTTTATCAAACTTTAAAATAATAATACCCAAGTTTAATTTATTATAAAATCATAAATCAATTTAAAATATTTATTTCTAAAATAAAATACATTTTATTACTGACTAAATTTACCATATTTTTCTTGAATAATAATTGTGGTGAGTGTACTGAGATGACTTAGAAAATCAGTCTTTGAAACTTCTGACAATTTCCTGGTTTTCAGATTTTATATGCGTAAATATTGTTTGCAGTATTATCACTCAATTTGTTATTGAATGTATTTATAATTTATAAATTTACCCTATAGCTTACAAATGTAAGACTAGTGTTATGATAATTGCATATCCTAAACTACTATTATCTACCATACAAAATATATGAATTATCACTATAGAATTAATTACTTTATGCTTACATATTTGTATGTTATTATTGTTAAAAGTAAATTGCATAATTTACAAAATAAACAAATAATGTCAATTTAGTAAACAGACATTAAAATATTACATTAAAAAGATATTAATTGATGCGCAGTTATTTTCAAAACAATACTGTACTATTATAGCTGAATTATAATGAAAAACTTAAGCTATAAACATTTTTGTGTATAAGCTATTGCCATTTAAAACATTGTGCCCTTAAAGACAATAATAAATTATAAATGAATATACTTAGATATTTGTTTAATATGTATTTTTAATATTATTCGATCAATTTGTCAAAGTTTTGTGCTAAGTATATTATTATTATTATTATATATGATATTATGTAGACGTTGAATTATATGATTATTTATGCAATTATTTTTAAGTTTTTATTTGTTGTGCATCAAATTATTACTAAAATTATAAAAATATTATACTTCGTATATTATTTATATATAATAGATGATAACACTGTAGATATCATCATTAGTCAGTATCAAATAGTTATAGATTTTATTTCAAAATCAATGGAATAAAAAAGTAAGTAATTATAAAAATATGAGGTATATTTCTACTTTATGGGGCACCCTAAATTTTGGAATTTTTTGGTTTTATGTATTTTTCAACGCTGAAGACCATGGTGCAAACGAAAATTGATGCTGATCATTAGTTTTGTAGTTATAGTCATTTAAAGTTGACTGTTTTATTTAAAAAATCCCATGTTGGTTAATTATATAAATCTCTACCGGGAGCAATGAATATCATGGTACTTACAATTATGGAAGTACTGGGTATAAATCATCAGAATGATGTGAAAATTGTGCAATTTTTTTTCGTTACGTTCAAATCTATATGATAATATAATATAAATATGTCTTGCATTATTATATCTATCACATTTTACTTTTTTGTCCTGTGACCTACTTGGGGTAGTGTTGTCTAACAAATCGAGGGATATTTTCGTTTTTAACTATCCGAGCGAATGACTTCACCCAGTCTCGAGGTGCACTTAAAATTCATTTTTTTTTTTTACCTGGTAACCTACCTGAGGTGGTATTGCCTTAATATAGAATATTAAGTTTTTTCGGCTTTAAAATTATAGTTCTCAAAAAAAAAATTATTTTACCTGTGTGGGGATCAAATTCGGTTACGTATATAATTATAGACGCTGCTTCCACTGCATAACGCTCTTAAACATTATCATTAATGATGATATATGAGTATTTAAGGGTTTTAGTATAAAATTATCACTTTATAAACTTTAATTAACTACAATTTCAAAACTTAAGTTTTTACGGCAAATTCTAATTTCACTATAATATATGTGTATTTCGTGTTTGCCGGATTGTCGGTACATCAAAGAAAATTATGACTACTATTGGACGGGGTTTTTCGTTATTTTGGTGTATTTACTGTTCGAATCTAAGTCCGAACGCAATAAAAATAAAATGATCATTGTCACTCTGTCAGTGTACGTGTACGGTGTAGGTTTTTTGAAATTACATAATTTAAAATGGATTTCACTGACGACCAAATATTACAGTTAATCAATGAATATGAAAATTATCCCGTTTTGTGGGATCCTAAGGATAAATTCTATAAATTAAATAGTAAAAAGAAGGATGCGTGGGACGCAATCGCTTCTGTTTTTGAAACTAATGGTGATGTACTATACAACCATTAATTCAACGGAAATAACTCGGTTGACAAAAAATTTTAATTCAACAGTTTATGACAGAATTGAGGTCAATAATCGAATCTCGTTATGTCGGTAAGCCAAACGTATTGAACTGATCAATAACAAAGTATACACGTTTCAACATTAAGTACTACTTACTTACCTATTTTATTCCGGACGTTTAACTGTTAGAATAAGAATTTTTTTGCCAGCCACATAGATCTGATAATTTCAAAATAATTCAGCCAAGAAATCTGTTTTAGAGATACAGTTTAACAACAAAAAAGACCTTATGTGTATATATATATATTAATAGAAGAAATCATAGAACAACCATACTAATTAAAATAATTCCTTGCAAATTCAAAAATATCGATGATTAATGTAGGTACAGATCCTACTTGTGGAGAAGTTGAGGTGATTTTTTCATATTAATTTAATGTTATGTACCTATATTTGAATCAATAATTGCAGAAGCATCACGAGTCGCGTATTTTATGAAATTAAGTTATTAATAATGTATTTCTATGCTTTAAGTGTAATTATGTCTATTATGTCTAATAACTTTTTCTATTAGATAAAAAACATTCAACGCATAGAAACATATGATTAGTACAAGTACATTTTTATTAATATCTCAATTTCATAAAATATGTGACTCGGACGTGCCTGCTGCAATCATCAACTCATTTATTTAGATTAATAGACTCATTTAAATAACTTATTTTGATTAAAGCTATTGCTGCAATAAAAAAATTATCAATCCAAACCATAAAGTAGTACATACTTAGATTATACTCATATAATAATAATATATGAATATAAAAAAACACCCATAATGCATTACTTTATCAAATATCGATTATCGAATAATTATTAATTATTTTAGATAAGAATAAGAATCATTGTTTTAGATATTGGTATCAATTAATTTCAGTATAAAGAAAATAAAGCAGTATTCGATAAGTCAAAAATAAATCAATGTTTCAATTATTTTTCAGATTTATAATTTATTTATTTAAGCAAAATATTCAGAGCCAAGATTATGGTTTGTAATTTGTTTAATTTAATATGATCTAAAGCGTACCTAAACGTTTTATTTAAATATTTTATCATTATTTACTCGATAAATTTCAGATTATTAATTTATTAATCAAAATCATAAAATATTATTTTCCTGATTGTAAAAAATGTCAAGTTCTCACTTAGTATTACACATTAAGATAATTTTAACTTAAAAACACTTTATTTTATACAATTTAAATATTATAAAATTTTGCGATGAACAGGCAAGTATCCAAGGAGCTACGTTAGGTTAGGTTAGGGTCCATGGAGTCTAACTCCTTTTTGAAATTGTTGTAAGTAAACATACTGTAAGTATACTGTAAGTAAGTATATACTAGCATATAAAATCATAATGCTCACAATTTAAATAAAAATGAATCATGTACGTATTATTCAAAAATATATGATTGTATTGTAGTACAAAAATTAATCACTGTAGAATTGTCGAATTTCAAATATTATTATTTCGCGGAAGTATGTGATACGAAATTTTACCCAAACGTACATTTTTTATTAAACATTTTGGCAACACTACCCCAGTTTCTACAGTTACAGTTGAACGTTAATTTATAACACTAAAATCATTGCTTCGTTATAAAATTCGAAATGAGCGTTTAATGGAACTCTTGTCAGTACATTGGAAAGTATATGTAACTACAACAAAATATTGGTTATAATAGATCAAAAAAACAGAAAATTTATATAATAAACTGTCATTGAAAATATTAAATAATTATAGATTATATTGTATTATAAAATATTTTTCAGTTAGTAAAAAAAAAAAAAAATGTTTTATGTGTTAATCATGCCTGCTTATTATAGTAAAACGTATTTGGAATACCCCTTAAAAATAAAATCCTGGCTACGTGCTTGATGATGAGTTACCAAAATAAGAAATTGAATTGGAAAAAAATCATAATTAGATTATTAAATATACGAATAGTATTTAACTTTATATTTAAATTAATTAATACTTATATTAATAAATCTGTTTGGTTATTTCAAGAATAAACAAAAATCGGTATATGCCTTCAGGTTTCAAAACCTATCAGAAAGTTTCATTCTACATAAATTATATTTTGTATAGTAAAACAATTATTGTTAAATTATGATTTATGACCTACAATAAAAATATACAATTTCCTTTGATGGGAGTAATAATAAAATTAGTTTTTAATTTTGACATCAATACACCATAAATATACGTCGAATAGCATAAAGGTGTTAAAGATATTCTACTTGGGCAGTCCGTTGTGACGAATGGCTTTTGGATTGATATCTAGATTATATATTAGACAGTATGTATAATAAATTTAAAAAGTACTTACTAAGATCAATACTAAGTCAATTTATACACATATAAATTATACAACCCTTTAGGAGTTCGCTATTATTAAGTGGAATATAAGAAATATTAATCGTTATTCTGTATATAATCTGTTTTAATATAGTATTTAACCGGTATCCAAACCTCTTTGATAATATTATACTTTAATTTATTTTATTTTATAATTTTCACATTTCATTCAATACATTTTAAAAGTCTTATAATTTTACAGATTAAACTAATCGATATTTTAGATTCTGGACAAATATCGATTTGACCGTACTTCTTGTATGTGAAGATGTCACTCAGTGAAAAAATTAACCTATAGACAACATCAATGTTTTTATAATATACCCCAACAAATGTTATGAATTAAATACTTCATAATTATATTGATGAACTTCTATCTTAACCTAATGTTGCTGCTCAACAAACGTGTATAGAACATTCAGCCCTTGCCGAATTCTTACATTTTTTGTTCTTCGTTATCAACATTTTATAAAATTAAAATTAATCCATTCATGCTATTTTATTATTGTATAAAAACAACTATAATGTACAAACACATTTGAGATACAGACTATGTATTACAATTAAAACTATCGGTGATAATCTCATCATTTTTAAAATACACGCAAGTTAATGAAGCTGTATATCTAAATGTTTAAAGTATTGACCGTTGCTCATTTTACATTGATTAAATATAAACAAAAATTTGTATTTCTATAGGGTGCCTCAATATTTATAACGTGACATGAATTGTTGTCGTGATTGGAACGTATTATACTTTTGTTTACCAAGTCACGGTTATAATAACTGTTATTTTTCGTTAAACATTGTGCGTATTTAATGAGTATGCGTTTTTAGATGAATACCGTAATCTAGTGATGTCTAGAAAATATTATACTAACATTAACTATGTACTGATTTAATCACTGTCTACTATATTTTAATTCATTGGCACGATTAAACATTTTCAACCAACTATTTAAATATAATAACAAGTATGTACGTTACAAAACTAAATAATCATAAATAGAAACAAAAAAATGTATTATATTACGAAATGAATAATAGTATTTATAGGTTATAGATATAAATATATTATATAGATAGTATTACCTATAGTTAACGTTCCTGCTTCAATAAATTTAACTCTCCTCTATCATTATTTCATCCTCTATTATCGCAGATAATAGATAATGCGAACAATTATCTGCAAATATTAAAGCATCTAAATTCATATCCTTAATTTGTATCCATAGAATACAACCACAGTTTACAGAAATATTATTACTTTTCAAAAAAATAATAATCATTTTGTCTATATTCTTTGTGTTGTCACAATTTCTTATTCCATGGCCGTCTTGTATTCGTCTTGCCCCACGCATGTCTATCGTAACCTTGCCATGGCCACAATTCGATAGCACGACGTCCTTAAGGTGAATTGCGAATTGCCTATATTTTTTTTCCAAGTGTAATCGAATCGTGTTCATTTGTAATACATATGGATCATGTGCTAAGTATATTATTGATATTATGCGTAATAGTAAAATTATGTATATAGTATACGAGTATAAATACATTGACTAACCGTAAGACCGTTAAGGTATTCATTTCAAAACCACCAAGGACTTCCAGCAAGCAAATAATAATGTATACAGACACTATGTTTAACAGTTACTTTTAAATTACTTTTTGTGATATTCATGTCCAACAATTTTCAAATCGCAGTTAGTCGTTACAGCTTTTACTCATTTACAGCTTAATTTGATTCCGTAATCACAGTACAAAATCAAAATTTAAAACCTATAATGTGTATATAAAATACAAGTAGGTATATAATAAATGTTAATAAAAAATAATAAACCTTCACAACATATAAATACACATTCTGTAATATTTTTAAAGGATAAAAGAATCACTTACATTTAAAAAAAAAATTTAATTGTTATAATTTGACAAATATCCACTTGATTAAAATACTTAAGATATATTGATATAGTCGTTTCGAAGTATAATCTGTAAAAACTAAATTGTAATGATTTAACATTACAAGAAAAATGGTCATTCGGCCAACATTTAAAATTCTTATAATTCTTCAAAAATAAAATGTATTATTTTAAACGTAGCGATTTAAATACGAGTACAATTTAAAAAATAGTCTTAGCTTATAAACAATTTGGCTAATATTATAGAACTAATTATTTTATTATTCATTATTAAAAAAACAAAATGTATATTTCAATTATAATTGTATGTATTATACATCTACGTCAACACAAATAACAATTAAGTATAATTATAAACAAAAATTAAGAAAAAAAACTATATCTACATAAATAATTTTAATATTTATTTGGTTTTTATCTTTTTTCTGCTCCGTGTGTTATTATTGTATTATTAGTTATAAGTTATAACCAATTATACATATAACTATGTTTGTAAGTACATACTAGGAATTTTAAATATCAACGAAAAAATTATAAATCATTTTTGAAAGTCCTTGTTACGTTTGTATTTGTTGAATAGGTTTTTTTTATTTCTTATTACGTGTTATATAGCGTATTATACGTGTAATACGTATTATATTCCACAATGAAACCTGGAATCAATTTCTTATGTAACTATTTTGTCCAAAAAAACCTAAGGCTATATGATAAATTAGATTACTAAAATATTCTATATTTTCATCAACATTATTTTTGTTCCAAGTTAATGTAGTTAATGTTTTTTTTTTTAATTTCTAGTTGATAGGTATTCCAGTTTGTGATTGTTAATGTCCATTTGGAATCACGAATGTATTCTCTATAAGATATGGCATAGGGTTAATTTATTAACCAGCAAAACTTCGGTCAAGATTCAACCGTATGTCTGAGACAAAAACTAAAATAAATAATCTACATCTTTGTTTCTATGAAGTATCATGATTTTCATATATTTAATGTATATGGAATATCACAATTCCCAAAAACAATCGATGTATTGTACTCAAAGTTCATAACCTTGAATATAACACGTGGTAAGAATATTATATGGTTTTAATTAAGATTTTAATAAATTATAATAGGTTATTAATTTTAATCGTTTTTCAAAAAATTAACGAAATTAAATCAATCCACAATTAACTGGAAACGGAAGTTTATTCGATGATTAAGTTTGTAAGACGTTAAGTATTAACTATTAACGAAAAAGTGGACGATTGAACAACCAGTTTATTGTTAAAATTGTCTTATGGATTTGCCTTCCATTTCGGAATTTGATATTCAACTATACGTGAGGTTTCATAATATGATTACTATAAAAATACATTGCGTTACCCGTGAAGTGAAGACGCAGATAAGCACTGCTATCGGTAAGCTATAAACGCACACACGATAAAGACAACTCTGAATTTATACCTGTACAAAATAGTTCATAGTTACAGATTTTGAAATCATTTTAAATAAACTTTTTTTCCTTGAGCAAGTTTCCTCGACTAGAAACTTTTACATCTATAGAACCGTATTCCGTGCAGAGTTGTCCCTTCGTTCGAATCCAAGTCAAAAAGAAGGTAATGCATTTTGAATAATTAATAATGTAAAGGAGCATCGCGCTGCTGCGATTTGACTCGGAAATCAAACGTTATAGACCATTTCATCCGCGTTCGGATCAGTCCGCGATGAAGTACGAATACGCGCGCCGCCCAAATATACACGTATTGTTGTTCAAAAGCACATGATCTCGTGCCAAACACACGCACGCATTTAAGCGCGCAAACACATTTCCGTCATCGATTTGTTCCGGGGAACGAATAGGGGGCTGTGCGTGTGTGTGGGCAGAGTTGCAGTTGACGCGTCCGGCCGCGCACGTGTACCCGATTTAAACCGAACGCACAGAAAATGAAAAATTATTTTCAACACTAAATTCTCCATTGATTACCACCCGGTAGTGTACAACGAATGTAGTTATTGTTTTTCGTCTATCTTTTAATTAACGATTTCGTAGTGCGGTACTTCTGTTCAAAAACATTTTCTTTCTGTTGGAACGCGGTGCGTACAGCCGTAACAAGATGCGAGTACACTTTTCGGGAGTTGTTTTAATGTTTTTAGCCCCCCTCCGAGTCAGAAACAGAAGTCGGTCCTACGGCCATGTGATACTACACTTACTGCCATAGGCGCGTATGTGTTCACGGCTATGGCCAGACCTGCGAAATCGAGTTTCGTTTTAAATTTATGGTTAAATCATTAAAAATAATTGCTGAAAAGTAAAAAAAAAAAAAATGATTGATTGAAACAGTACTAAATAATAAATATTTTCACATGAAATATTATATATATATATATATATTTAATATGTTTGAGACAAAAAGTAACCAATTAATATGTGTTGTCTAATATCCGTAGCTATAAGTACCTGTGCAGTTGTATGTTATGTTATAACATTTTTTTTCGAAGAAAGTGAGCGTATTATTTACTAGCTATAGCTACTTTATAGTAGCTGCAAAACATGTACGTTCTCGAGGTAGTGTATCGCTTACAAGTCACTATTTGTCTTCGTATCCCAAACGAAAATTTCAATTCCCCGAATGAAAAATTTCATCGGCCATGACCGGGAAAAAATTTTAGACACGCCTACGCTTAACGCACTTCCGCGGTGGCGCACCGTTCGGGGCCGGGTCCGGACCGGATGCTGCGCGGCGGTCGAAGTGTTCGTACGAAGCGACCCGTTCGCGGGTTTATCAGAGCGACGCCGAAACGGACGGAAACCGAATCGCCGCCCGAAACTGCGAATGTCACGCGGGGACAATGGCCTCGTTCGCCGGTGCTCTCCGCGAAGGAAGAAATGTACATCGCAAGGTCTCTCCCTACCCCCCCC
>NW_020272972.1:283994-320554 GCF_003268045.1 Sipha flava | reverse complement strand
TTTTACGGCCCGCAAAACCATAAAACCGCGTTTCCTCGGGCGCGACGCTCGCGAATTCGCTACTCTCATCCGTCGACGTCCGCGCCGACATGCCCGTGCGCGCGCATTTCGTGACGACGTTCGCCGGGTCGTCGTCGTATCGCCGCGCCGCGCGATAGCGGTGAAAATCATTGCTGCCGTCCGTCGCCACCGGGAAAAACCACCGAATGGAGCGCATCATCTCCATGGTCCGCACAGGTGAGAAGGAATCGTGCCCCGAGTCTCGTCCGCGTGTTTGTTCGGTTTTTCTTTTCCGCACCTCTCCTCCCGTTCGAAACTCGACCGCCGTCAAACGCGGTACGACGTCCATACCACTCTGATAACGCAAAACTTAACGTCGACTTACATACGTCCGGTAACCCGTTGCGTACCACGGACAACATCATCGTTACAGGTTCACTCCGTTCCGTGATTACCGCGAACCTTCCGCAATCGCAATAACGTAGTTGCGCGAACATCGGTTTTTTTTTTTTTTTCCAACCCAAGCGATCTTAACAAGGTATTGTTCGTGCACATTACGATCACCTTAAACCGCTAAACCATGTATCCGTATACATTTCGTAATTATATACGAACGTTGTAACAATAAGATTATAAATAGTAAATTATCATTGTTAATTAGATTTTTTTTTTTCTTCAACACACAATGCGTAACCGGCAAACGTATAAAAATAATATAATTTTTTTCTAATGAGAAAGTTATTAAAATAAAAACATTACCACGTCCTTATTATATATCAGTAGTACGTAGTACGTTACAGTAAAAATCTATGTAGAAAATAAATAATGTTCCGATTGACATAGTTACTAAACAGTTTACTCAATTGTAAACACAAACTAAAGGGATATATTTTTAGAACTCAAATTAATCTATGATTACATGATCTGGAGTGTATTGATCGGTTTTCTACAATTACTCGTTTTAAACTTAACGCATTAACACGTTGCCAAAATATATTTAAAGATTTTATTACTACCAGACCACGCGTTCAACAACATTTTTTCCCCAGGGATTGTAAAATATTTATATTTATCTGTCCTATAAAATGTACAAATTAAATTTATTCTTTGATATCGAATACCTCTGATTAAATGTTTTTAAAATTAATGCAATGTGAAAATATAATCATTAAAATAATTTCGATGACATGATGATATAATATGTATTTATGAATTTCGATAAGATTTTCTTTGTTGAGTTACAACAAACCAAACTGTCATAACATTAACCATATTTTTTAATACAATTTCTGAAGCTTTTGGGTAAACCGGGATTCACAGTTAATCGTTTTTATGTGCTAATAGCGGTTATATGGGCACCCAATACATCAATTAAGTAAATACACTGAAAAAAAATTATTACATTTTGTTGGTAAACAAATTGAAACACACCTGTCCGTTTTCATTACCTATCTTACACTATTTCGAGTAGTTTTTTCATTTGGTATCTCGTTTAATTTGATCACAAAAGCTTTTATGCTATACGACTTTTATGTTATTAGTCAAAATATAATAAAATAAATAATGACAACGATGCTATAAGTTTTTACCTAGAATACAATTTACTTTACTGCGCCTAAGTATTTTTCATAAATCGTATATTTCAGTATTTTACATTTTTTCAGTATTTATTTTATAAGTACTTTGCATGTTTCAAACATATTATTTCTTTTAAAATATATTTTTCACTAGCGAAAACAACTCGATTGTATTATAAATCGAATTTATTTTATAATAAAATGTTTAAACAGGAACATACTTTACCTATAAAAATGTACCAGTACCAATGCTATGGTAATAAATAATAATCATTGTCATCATTATGGTTGAAAATGTTAAGTGTTTCCAGTGTTTTTATATTCTACAAAAAAAAACAAAAAACATAAAAATAATAAAATTGGAAAATATAATTATAGTTAATATAATTTTTAAATAATGGTATTCGATTTCAGACATTTTTTTTTTATTTTTGTCTGATCTAGTATTTGCTATATATTTTTTTAAAACTATAAAAAACGTATTTTGTGTACGGTACTAACACGAGTAAGCATTACAGAATATTAAAATATTATTTAATAATTAAAATAATTGTAGTTCTAGATTTTTACAATCAATGCATTATTTTAAGTATTTAATTTTAATTTCTGTTATCTAATTTAATAAAAAAAAATCAACAAGAAAATAATATGCTTGAACTGCTGTACATTAATCTCTCATAAGATTTGTCAGGTTTTGCCTAGTTGGAAAATTAACATAAAACTAGTGCAGTACTTGGGAATAGAGATGTCCCATTGGAAATTTTCCCAGTAAATATTCCTGAGAAAAGTTATTTTCCCGGGTATTTTCTTTACTACTTTTCCAATTTTCCTCGATATTACGATTATTATTTTTGTATGTGATACCTATATCAAATGGTTTTATTTTGAAAGACTGAACGCAGTATTTCGGTGTTTTATCTTATTACTAATATAACTAAATTTGTACTTAAAAAGAGTTTAAAAATACAGTATTAATATATTTGGTACCTTTCATCAGTATTATTTTTTTAATTTATGTTTGAGAAATTATTCAGTTTAACAAAAAGTTAAATAATATTATGTAGATTGTTATTATTAATTTTTTTCTAATTATTAAATTTGTGTAGTAGTTACAAATAATATAAAAATAAAATATTTTTGAACTTTATATTAATATAGAATTTGAGTTTTTACTTTTTTAAACGTCATATTTAGTCAACAAGAAAGAACATTTTATCAAAACAAACATTTTTTACATTTTTCTAACATGAGGAATATTTCCGCACAAGTTCATGATTTTACTTTGCCAAAAAAGTGTCAATTCCTATTCGGGAATAAGACTTTTTTTCCTCCAAAAATCCCCATTGTTCATTTATATAAATATATATATATATATATGTGTGTGTAAGGGCGCCGCGATGGGGGCATGCACGGGGGTGCAATTGCACCCCCCTGGCTTCTCAAAAAAAAAAAAAATTAATGGTACATTTTTAAAATATTTTATTTTGTTTTGGTAATCTATTATAATATTTATTTTACATAATTATCTATTAAAAATTATAATACTTATTTTACATAATAATTATTGTTTATCTATTATAAATTATAATATTTATTTTTAAATAATAACTAGGGATCGGATTTAAATGCCCTAAAAATATAAAAAAATGCCCTTTCAAAAAATGCATTTATAACCTAAAAACTCTAAAAAATTCCCAAAAAATATCAAAAAGTGCATCATTTATTAAATACATTCAAATTATTATTAAAAAATGAATAAAAATTGAAATTTTATTTACATTACACTACAAAAAATAAAAAATAAATTAAAATCAAAAATTGAATTAAAAATTAAATTAAATATTTGAATTGCACTGTAAGATTAGTATTTCTTTAATGCATTAATAATATCAAAAAATGCTCGTATAAAATCCGCTAAGAATGCAAAAAGCTACAAAAAATGTTTGTGGGTAGAACACGGAGTACCTGAAACAAATTTGTAATTTGGAAAGCATCGCGTATAACATCCCAAAAAAAAGATGCAAATGCATTGAAATCTGAGCCCTAATAATAACTGTAAACGCCTAGGTTTTTCAATATAAAGGACATGCCAGTTGTCACAAGTATAGTCAATTTATAAATCGGTCACTTTTATCACATGCGATAAGCTTACGAGTTGTCGATCATTATCGAATTTTCTAATCGTAGTCAATACCCATAGAGTAATACTCTATTACTCTATGCCAATACCCCTCATTACTTTGTATCCGACAAATAAACAAAAATAACTTTGTACGGACATATAATTTGAAAAAATATTTCTATGTATTTCTACTAAAATAAATTAAACATTATTTAAAAATCAGCGTATACTATGCACGATGCACCCCCCTGTCAAAATTCCTGACGGTGCCCTTGTGTGTGTGTGTGTGTGTGTGTGTGTGTGTGTGTGTGTGTGTGTGTTGTTTATAATAATTGAGTAATCAAGTATCGCCCATTTAAAAAAATAAAATACTCGCTATGGTAGACTTTCAAAATAATATTTTTTATCATTACAAGTCTAAAAATTTAAACAAAAAAAACTCAAGTAAGTAAATCATTTGACTCACATAAAACATTTTGTAGATAAAATATCATGATTAATGAAGCATAAGGATAAATAAAATATTAGTACTGGTACGAAAGAAGCCTAAAGTTACTCGGCCCACATTAATTCATATCTTGATAGATCTGTGTTACACGCATAAAAATATTTCCTAAGTCTAGGGTTCGTCATAAAATGTGTTAAATGACACACCCAAGGTTATTTCAACAAAAGCATATGTACACTATTTAAAAAGCATTAACTAATCTATTTTTTTCTGTTCATAATATATAAACAACTTATTCCATGAATTTTAATCTGATATTTTACGAAATGAAATATTACCATAAAAAAAAATCAATTTCCTCCGTCCGATCATTATCATTAATTGCAACTTGACAGTCGATTTCGTTCACTCAACCGGATTAAAAACTTCAATAGGTCTCAAACAATTTACTCTCTTAACAAAACGCCAATCACTCTTTTCCCGTCCCACATTTCCGGAAACAATAATTTCATATTAATTAGTTCATACATCGCGATGTCTTTCGAGCACAAAATTCCTATCCTCAAAATATATATGCCCGACGGCGCGCCCATCGACAACGCTTTAACGATTGCTTACCTAATATACGTGTGTATATTCGGTGTGTTAAACGTTTACAGCGTCTGTATGCACATAAACAAATAAATTAATATATAAATTATATTATCTAACGTCGATAACAATATTATTACCATTATTGCCACAGTTTGTAATGGGTAAGTGTATTTTACACCACTATTATTTTTCCAACAAAGATTTTCACAGTCACGCACCGTCACATCTGCCGGTCATTTCACTGTTGGCCACTCTCCGAAACGGTTTCATTATTAAATGTTTTCCGTACATCAAAACGTTCACATACCTATTGCGAACAACTAAAATATAATCTATTCCATATAATAATATTTTCAATTTGAAAAATGCTTATTTATACAGTGAGATTTAATTTTATTTTATTTGTCTTATTTGTAGGTTATTACACGGATCTGATTGCACGGATCTAGAGGATCGGCAATATGTCATCCACCGCACCTGAAGATAGACCCTTCATATTCCGAGTTAATGAGAACGGCACTGGCCCGGCCCTAATCAAACAGGTAATATACTATGACTTATCCTTTGAGAAGCCCTGAATATTCCTAAAATATTTTCCAGTCAGCTAACTATTTTATTGGAAATCCATAGGGCGTTGGCGTTTGAAAACACTATTTTCTGCACACTTCTGCAGTATTTCGTAAAAATTATACAAACAAAAATTAATATAAGACATGAACTACTATAATAATATGCGATATCTTTTGATTCTTTTATTTCTTTCTTTCTTTTCTGTTATAATAGTTTTTTTTTTTTTTTTTTTTTTAAGAATTCAAAGGATATATTGCCTGTCATTTTTTTGCTCTTTATTAAAATGTCACGAACCTTACTCTACCGTAACAATAATTGCTATATTTGCAAGTTGCAACTGCTTCAGTAGAATAATAATAATTAATATAACATCAAACAACATAACTCTGGTTGTAATTTACGTACGGCATGCACATCGTTTCCAACATTTTTGGTTTATGTGTACGTTCTCGTAGTTTTCGAGGAAAGAAGAGTTAGTCGTGACGGCTTAATTTGTCGTTCAACAATTTTAACTGACTTATTCGTTTGTGCTTTATATTTCGTCATACAAAATGGCTATGATAATAGTATGAAAAATATAGCTCGTGAATCCACTCCAATATACGAAACTATTTTTATCAAAAGAGCATTTGTTGCTTTATTGAATAGTCTACTATAAAAATGTCTGTTTGATTTCAATACCATTATGTAGTAGATATCTAATGCATGTTTTCCTTTTTCCGACACAAGTTGAGAAAAAAAATAAACGTTAAACATATTTTTAAATCACTATTTTAAATCGGCCACATGTACTGTAATTTACTATAAATAGAATACACTTATTTAAAAACATATGCAAACAATAATAATAATATAAATAATGTATATTAATATATTATAATAATTTATTTGGCGCTAGACTTAAATATAGTATTCGATTTGAATACCTTTCTATAAGATTTAAATGATCATTTATAATTACAAATTCACTTTTTATTATTTATATATTATTTTTAGCACGTAAATTAATTTGATTTAATTGGTTATAAGAAAATTCAAAATTAAAATTGTGCTTTCCACAAAGCCAGAAATTTAGTACATGAAAACCAAAATTTAGTTTCTCATTTAAAATTTAAAACAAGCACAAAATAAAATTTGTTTTTCATACGAATATTGGAAGTTATGCTTCTTAACAGTTTTTATATGTGATAATTCTTACTGTATTTACCTATTATTAATTTAAATCATATACCTTGTTATGAATCATAATTAAAACGTATCCTTAAGTCTAAAATATACTTTTTTTAAGTCTTATTTACAACCGTACATCGTCATTAAAGTATTGCTATATTTCATATTTAGATTATATTGAATTGAATAAAACATTTAAGTTGATCATTTTAAATTTACATGTAACTGTTTGATTTACATATGAGTAATTTGAAGTATAATTTATTTTCTATTTAAAACTACTTCAATATTATAACTAGCAGTATAAATGCAATTTAAAACATAAATATTTTAATAATATTTAAAATATTTTTTACTTACATTTCAATATATTAATTATTATTATTCGTTTGCATTTATTTTAATAGCTTATTTTTGGTTATTATTACTTATTAGGATCTGTTTAAAAACTATAAATAATCGTTTTCACGTTTAACAGTGCCTGACGGCATTATATAGTTTTTACTTTTGAATCCAATGTGTCGCATCATTACAATAACCCATGTACGTAAATGTAAAGTAATGCAATTATACAAGTGTAGCAGAAACATGATCGTACATAAATAAAACACCAGAACGACAGAATGTATAGAGCCAATTGTTGTTACCGCAAGACTAGTTTGAACAATCATTCCTTTTAAGGACACAAAGTTAGTTTATTTTCTCACAGTTCATTAATAATTGAAAGCATTTAAACCTATAAACAAAGATATAAATGAATAAAGAGAACTACGATTTAATATTGTGATTAAACAAACATTTAATTAAACATGATAAATATACTCAAAATTAAAATAAATGAAATACAATGTAAATTAAGATTTTGGAATCCATAATAAACCGAAAAATAGTAAGTTTAATACTAACATTCGTCGTACTACATGGTATACACGTCTGCGTATTTTGTACGGTCATCGTTGTAAAGGTTAACTACTTCCAAACCGCGCGGGAAAAAATAAATATAAACAGATACAAAAATAAAGATTATTATGTACTTGATCACATTTTCTATACGAATAGTCCACAAGTTAATCCGTCCACAAACAAATCGTATACATATATGTATATTATAAAAATAAATGTTTGTAAGACTTGAACAAGACTCGATCGTTATCGTTCTTGTACTACTATAAAAACGTTACACCTCTACAACAGTTAATACGACGATACGTGTCACATAATACAGCACACTGTGAATATTTCAATTAGTGCGGTTTATATTATATTAGTACAATAAGTGGGTATGCGTGATGTTCATGATGTATATGTTTTCTTTTTGATCGGAAGTCGACAGGGTTGGGTTACGAGGTATTATAGTAAATACACTGATGCAGTAGAAGGAAATGTGTAGCGTGAGAACGTATACACATGACGCGAACGCGCTCACCAACACTATAAAATAACATTAATATACTTGTACGAGATAATCGTGTAATTTTTTTTTTTTTTTTTTTATATTTAATATTGTTATTATTGTTTTTTTGCCCGCCGTGTAGGTGTGTCAAGAACGTGGTTGGAAGGAATACGAAGGCACGAAGAACGGCGACTCTACGTGGTCTGCGTGGTCGGTGCCCGCGGACGAATATTGGAACTTGTGGTGGAAATCAGCCGGATTCTCATTGTCGCACTATAAACATCAGAAAATATGGCAGGTATGTGTGTACGTCAGGAACGTACCCAAGAATTTTTTGTGGGGAGTCCAACATTTTTATTTTATCTGATAATGGGAAATTAAAATACACTATATACTATTATTATACTATTTACTATTAAATCGTTGAGTATGTAGAAATTTCAGTGGAGAAGTCCGGACCCGAAACCCCCCCTTGGGTACGCTCTTGGTGTACGTAGTGATGTACTAGTGTGTGTGTGTGTGTGTGTGTGTGTGTGTATGTATATGTGTTATTAGTCGCTACCGTATACGTTGTAATAACAGCGGCGCGGTTTCAGTCACGGAGATTTGAGTGAGTTGACCCGATTCCGATAGAACTCGTAATAATGTTTTTTTGCACTGCGTCGATTGAATAAGCTGCAGCTTTTGATGATGACCATGCGCCAAAAACGAATACAACGTCCATACGGTTTCGGGCGATTTAACGGTTTCCAACTTATGCATGAATACTATGTACAATGTACATCTTTCGCACGGTGACAGCGACGTAAATTACCTATCCTTATTGGCCGACGCTCCATTGTCATAGATTTCCTTTTTAATTTATTTTTTTCACCAAAACATACTTGCAGCCATAGTAGTTTGTAATAATAATAAAAAAAAAAAAAATTAAAGGTTTCTTATTTATTATGGCTATACTTGTAATAATAACATTGAGGTGGTCCTAAACGATTTCTCATCATATTTAATTTTAATTTTTAATTTTTTAATTTTAACTGTTCCTACGTTTCAATTGTGTTCAATATTATTTCCTAGTAAAATTCTTTTCATAATAAAAACATTTTTCCGATCGCTTTAATATTTTTCCAAATTTATTTCGACTTAGCATTTATCATCTAATATTTTTGTATCAGAACCACAAAAATGATATTCTTCTTTAACATTTTTATAAACGTTTTCATCGAATATATTTCTAATTATAACTGTATAATCATAATTTATGTTAATAATGTCTTAACTGTAAAATAAGTCAATATCACATTTTGATAACTGTTAAAAAATATAGTGGAGTCAAAATTAAAATAAATAGAAGAAACAAATGTTATATTATAATTAAGCTTTAAAGTGGGGTAGGACGCGAGGAAATTCACTTTCCTATCTATCACAACGCTTATAAAGCGTCCCTTTTAAAAGGTTCTCCGAAAATTTTTACATAAACGCTCAACTGTTTGTTAAAAATAATTATACACAGTAGAATAGTTGAAAAATTGGCTTTACAATTTTGCAATTGATGTCACTTGGTGTTAATCAGTGTTCTACAGTCAAAACTAACTAAAGAAAGAAAAAATATATATTCGATCTGTTATTTAAAACAATAAGTGAGTAGCTTACAAGTTTACACATTTTTACAGCACATGAATAGTTCATGGAGGAAATTGTTCACTAAAAACACTTAATAATATATATATATACCTATTTATAATTAATTACTCAATAATTATATGAAACTATATGGAATTCTGAGAATTAGAGTATATTAGAGATTAGATACCCCCTGCCCCTTTTTGCCACTTTAAACCTTGATCAGCATTAAATATAATTTTGTTTGCGATGATTGAATAGTTCTTATTAATAACGTAAAAAAAATTTGATATACATTAAGTATTAATATTTATTTTTTACATTTAATGACGATATAATGTTTTATTATACCTTCTACTCCTTCAAAAAAAAAACATAATTTTATTATGGGATCGATTTACATACATATAAGTATTGAAATATTTGTGCATTTATAATATTTTACTTCACTTTAGGTACTTGAGGATAGCATCTAAAATGTTTAAAAGTATTATATACGTAGAAGCGATAATAAGCTAAACGTTATACTTGACTGATATAATAATCTAATCAATACACTCACAAAATTTGTGTAATTGTTTTTATTGTTTAGTTTAGCAACCACATACCTAGTGGATCAACATTGTGTCGGAAAGATAACTTGTGGCGATATTTGAAACGCATGAAGAATATTTTCGGCTCATCACTCTTCGATTTCAGGTAATGAACATTGAAGTACTTGTTTTTTATAAGGGAATATTCAAAATATTGAATTGCCTTTTCCTAGGAAAAAAATAATAACAATAGATCCAATTATTATATACACGCAAGTACTTATATTGCATATAAGAAACGCCTTGTGTATTAAAAAAAAATCGTTTTTCATATTATAGTACAATATGAAAACACGAAAATTAACCCTCACATAATATAATATGACAGTTTACTTACCATATTATCATGTTAAAAGTCTACAGTTATTATACAAGATTATACGGAAATTCGGAATCAATTTTGATACGCTTATGAGTTAATTGTGCGTTTGCGTGTTATAAAACGAGTTTAAAAAATTAATATATATACTGAATTTATAAATTTTATAAAAAATAAAGGGTGAAAATTTATGCTCAGGTGAATGAGTGATCGCTGTATTGGCCTTTTAAACTTGAAACCAAAGTATCATTGCTTTTGAAAAAATGATTCTGAAAGAAATGAGTCGGATAGGTCGGTTTTAAAAAAGGCCACTTGATAGGTATATAAATTATATTAAAACTGCATTATGTTCCCTTGTATTATCAAGCTATTACCGATTCAAATTTGGAAAAATCGAAAATTTCAGGAGTATAAGAAACACAAGTTTCATCAAAATATTTCAAAACTATGAGATGTCTTTAAAATGTTTATATAAATACTCAATAATTGTTTTGAGATCTTACAGTTAATAGTATTATTATGGTTTGAGATCTTACGGTTAGGATAATTCAAACTTTAAGAATAAAAACTGAGTGTTTTTTTTTCAATTTTATTATTTTTTCAAAATTAAATATTTAATTGCTTGTAATTTTTTTTTTTTTTTAATTAAACTCAATCGTTTTTTCATTTATCAGTAATATATATATATATGTATGTAGAACAATGATTATATTTTCAAGTTTTTTTTTATCAAACCAAATTTATTTTTGAATCAATACTTGGAAAACATGAAATTTTAAATTACCCATAAATAACTCAACAAATCGATTGAAAGTTATATTATCCATAACAAATAGTGAAATTAGCAATCGACGAAAATGTCAAGTCTCTACGTTTATTTTTTTTTTTTGAATTACGATGAATACAAACATTTGATTTTGTTGGATAACATTTTGCCATAAATGTTGTTTTTTTATAAATTTCAGTCATTTTTATGCAACTATTGATAAAACTGTTGAGAAATTCGTAAAATGACCGCCTTCAAAGTATCAATTAGAACCCTATTGTATCTATTTAAAATTATTTAATAGTACCTAATGTCACTAAATAATAACACTTTTCATAAAATATTACTATTTAAAATTGTTTTAGAATTTCTAAACAATTTTTATTGATGTCCCTTAGAATGTATTCATAATTTTTCTCCCAATATTTTAATTTTCTAAATGAAATTCGATTATACAGCGTCGTGATATTGAAACGAAAGGAAAAATACGTACTGTTTTTTATCGTGACTTTATATAGTGTTCAGAAGTCCAAAATAAATAGCTTGGTGAATTGCATTTATATTCACCACAGCTATTAACGCTTATCTCCATATACCTGTATAGCTTATACCGTATATAGATAGTTTTAGCGCGTGATTTGATGCGTTTATAAAAATATATAAGTGCTTTAGTAATGTATCATGACTAAAAGATACATGTTGAGTTTTTATACACAAACGAAACGAGCTATAACTAATTATTCAAAAGTGTTGCTACGAAGTCAATGTTTTTAGACGTTACCTCATATACATACGTATAACCATAAATTTAAACATTTTATAACTATGGAACAAAATTGAATAAACGTCAGTCATCACTTGTCAAATTAGAAAGTAAGAGGTAAATGTTTTCCATTGTATAATTCCATCGTACTATTTTACTTTTAAAGTAGAAGTTGACTGAAAATGATCGAATAATGGACAAGTTAATAAAATCGCGGTCGTAAATAATTTTTTGTAACAATATCGCACAGCTAAATAACCTAGAGCAAGTCGGTTCCTAAGTTTGGTCGTCAAATGGACAAATTTAAAATCTATCCATGTAAATATATGTTTTTCTGATTTTTTATTTGGCAAAGATGGGGAAATATGGCACATCATTCTCTCTCTAGAAAAATCGCCTAGTATAAAGAAAAAAATCTGCCCTCGTAACCGAAATTCGAACAAGCGGCTGTCCTTTGCGGTAGCAATATCACTAATCAAATCGGTCCTCCGCCTCTGTAATTTTTATAACCAATAGCCCTACTAAAAATAAATAAATTACTCTTAACTACAATAACCTTATGCGTTATTTAAGTAATCATGTTTTATTTTTGGTATCCATTAGTTTCACCGTGATCGGTCATATAATATTGTAATCATTACCATGTAGCATATATATAAAATAAGCGGAAAGGAAAAGATATCGTTAGTAAAAAAAAAAAAAAAAAAAACATTACGTGTGATGCAATAGACGGGCGGGATTGGGAATCATCATCCCCTATTTGTGTCCGTACACGCGATTCGTATTCAGGTGTTTATTCATATTTTTCCACATTCACAACACATATTTTGTACACGTTATACTTCTTTCGGACCCCTGTACATAAATAATACAATTTTATTTTACCGTGACATGTTAAACAGCCATAAAACTCGCGGCTGGTTCTTTCCATCACAAAGGGTTGAAAAAACCACCACTGATAATACATTTTTATCTAAAATATCCTATCGGGTTGGTAAACTAAAAGCTATTTACAGACTATAATGAATTGTATATATTTCTCCTATAAAATGTTATGACATCACGGAAACCATACTAGTTAACTTATATAATACATATATTATATATGTATTTTTATTCATTTTTTAATGGTTGGTGATTTTTTCTTTTATTCCAGTCCAGACTCATACAACCTACCACTTGAGTATACAAAACTGGCAGCCGAATGTAGTCACGATTCTGACATCGGCGAAAAGTCAATTTGGATATGCAAACCTGTCGGCAAAAGTCAAGGAAAAGGCATATCTTTGATTTCGGTACGTAAACAAATAAACATAATATAATTATAACCGCAATACAATATAGATATACATGTATATATCAATGCTCAAAATTGAAGGGGAGAAGACTCACGACTGAATACTACTACAACTATTTTTCAAGAATTTTTATATTCACGATTTTTTATTTTTAAAACTACAATACTTCAATACATTTATATTTATCAATACAAAATGTTTCTGTATTAACTATTGAATCAACGATATTTATTATTCGTAAAACCTATATTGTATTAATTGTATTTATGCTAATATAAACAGGAAATTTCAATAATTTTTACCAGATACCAAGTAACAATTACCTTATTAATTTTATTAATCACAATTTCAAAGTTTTAAATTTGAATGTGATGATTTGGAGAATCCGGGGAATTTAATACCTTACACTATGATGAAATAAAAACCTATGAAAACCCTCTTTTTTTATGAATTGGTATAGACTGGGACATGTTTGGAATAGACATCGTATTATGTATACATATGTGCAGTGGTGCGCATTATATCATACAGTACATTACGTTTTCCGTTCTGCGTATAACATATCGAACGGGAATAAAAAGCGATAATTCGATTAATTTTGAAACGAAAATGTTTTCTGTTTTTACGTAGCAAATTGGTGAGTTGGTCTACGATACCAACATCGTAGTACAGAAGTACGTGAAAAATCCGATGCTGATTGGCGGGTACAAATACGACCTACGGCTGTACGTTCTAGTGCCGTCGTTCCATCCGCTCACCATATACATGTACAGGGAAGGTCTAACCCGGTTCAGCACTGACAAGTATTCACTGAACAACCTAGACAATCTATTTGCACACCTGACCAACAGTTCGATCAACAAGCTAGGCCCAAACTATTCGGAGACCAAAGAAAAAATAGGATTGGGTAATTACATAGTTATATTATTCCACCTGGTATCGGCCTCCAGCTATAGATATTAAAACAATGGATTTATGAATTAATTTAACGTTTAAAAATAGATAAGATGTTAAGGTTACTACTGTTAAAGAGGGGTCTCATTATGTATTACTGATAAATCGTCTTTTTATAATGCGAACCGTAAACGAAAGCAGTCTTTCTTTTTTTTCAATTCGTGACCCCTTATTTTACAAATGTAGGCGATATCTATTGTTTTATTATTTATGCGTAGAGCTTCTACTTAGCACGTTCATTTTATCAATCGATTTTCGTTTGTATATTTTACTTTCCTCACGATAACTGTTAACACTTCATGTTTACAATGAAAAAAAAAACCAATTATATTACTTACATATTTATCAACTAAAAGCCTTAACGGTACAACTGTGTATGTGACAGATTTAATAGTTTTCGGTAAATTTAGTTAAATCATAGAAAGTATTAAAAGACACTCGGAAAGTAAATAGATTGATCATATATGCGTGATTATAATATCAGTGTATCGATGTCCGTTCGAGAATTATACCGTAATCGTTGTTTGCGCAGGGTGCAAGTGGACACTCCAACAACTCCGACAATACATCCGTCAATCCGGCATAAACGATTGGCTGCTGTGGCAAAAGATATCCGTACTTGTCTGTCTCACATTGGCCAGTCAATGTACAAGCAAAGGTATACCGAACACGTCCAATTGTTTCGAGCTTTATGGTTTTGACGTACTCGTCGATTCCGATCTCAAACCCTGGCTGCTAGAGGTATAATATATTTTAATTATAATGCATTTATTAATACTTGATCGTGACATTACGCGCTGAATGTAGAAAGGCTGTTGTTCAATATGCTCGTAACATTGATTTATTATAATAATTAATTATGTATTATAATTTATACATATTAGTCGTGTATAAAGTTCAATGGGGATTTTTTTTCTACTTTTTTATAACCATTACGGACGTAAATACGTAAATCTCGTTCAAATGGGCTTACACGATTCCAATTGCGTTTTTGTTTGTTATACATAGTTATTGAGTCGGCCGTATTTGTTCAATAAAAAAAAATACGTTCAAAATCCACTTAATAGTACTTTAAATCATACTATACATACCGAGATAATTGTATTTACTATGCATTTTATTATTATTATTCATGATTTTCCAGTTTATCTTTTTTATGATAGTGGTTTCACACAACTTCATTGACGCTAGACACGAGGATACGAAACACGTAACATGAATTGGGGCCCGGTACTTCTAATCCTACAATATTACTTAAAAACCAATTCTTGTAATTTATCCAATCCAAAAAAAAACCTTGGGATATCAAGACGATAACTATTATTATCACATTCGGTAAAATATAATTGCAATATAAATTACGGATGCGTGTTAATAAAAGGATCAACAAAAATATTTATGCCTGATATTTAATGTTTATATTTCACATTGGTAACGATCAATTTTAGTATCGTTAGATTTTTAATGGATTTATTGAACTATATTAAAAACCACATTGTACTAGCATAACAATTCGACAACAACTAATATGATTGCCTATATTCATCCCGGAAAAATTCAAGGTCAACCATTGTCTATTGGTTAAACCCATAGTATGATTTCAAAATCGAAAAAAATAGTTCGATTTCTATACGTTTTCTTAACGCGATGATAAAAAATCGCGAGTTTATAGACACGCGCGATAATGATTAAAATCATAGTTCACCGATTCGATTGAGAAAGTCTGAGAGAAACAAGTGCTCAGTTACTGTTAAATCAAACTACGTATTTTTTTTAAATTAATATACCAAATATTACCAATGGATCAAGTCCATTACTTAATTTATAAATTTATCACAATATTTAGTGTTTTTACTTGTTATCGTTTATCGAGTATGTATCACATTTAAATCTATCTATCATATAATATAGTCAAGCATCGTCGACCTATAAGAACGTTTTCACAAGATGAGAGTAGTCGTACGTAACGAAATAGTAATTATGTTGTCGTGTTGAAAACCGTCGAAGAAAAACGAATTTCCCATTTCTCGCGCTCTATTCAGACTAGTCCGGCGTGCGACTGGTTCGAATTAAATCGATATAATGATCGGTGACAAACGGTTAAAAACCAACTACAATAATTAGCCTAATATTTAAAAAAAACATTTAAATTACTAGTGTACACCGAAAATGCTTGCAGGTAAACCTGAGTCCGGCACTCGGGAACGATTGCGACGTGGACAACCAGGTGAAAAGGCCGCTGTTGCACGACATGTTCGACTTGCTCGGGCTACCGATGTGCAATACGGGTCTGTCGCTGTTCCGCATGGCGTGCCGGTCGGCGTCGGGCCCGAGGTTCGGCGACGGTGGTCGACCGTCGGCCCTGGCCGCCGCGGCCACGGAAAAGTGGAAGTCCAAACGGAAGACGAACATCAACAACAACGACAGCAATACCAGTAACCACAACAACAACAACAACAAAAACTACGACGCACTGATGACGTCAGCGCCGCAGCAACCGTCAGCGCCGCGTCAACCGTCGTCCCTGCAGTACGGTGCTGGCAAGCAGCGCGGCGCGAACGTGCAGCTGTCGTCCGCGGACACGTGCGGCTCGCCGGTGTGGGGCAACGGCCAGGACTGGCGCAGGCCGGTGGACGCGGAGGGCGACTGGGTCCGGGTGTACCCGTTCGTGCCGGCCGCGGAGTTCGCGGCGCATTCGCCGAGACCGCGAACCGGATCGCGGCCGCCGTCGCAGCAGTTCACCGCCGGGCCCGGGTTCCCCTCGTCCGCGGCGGCCAACGAGAGCAACGCGGCCCGGGCCACGATCAAGAACATCCAGGAGTACCTGAGGTGCTGCAAAAAGGTGGCCAGGTCGTGCGAGGGCCTGACCGCGGCCGTGGCCGACGGCGAGCTCAACGACAAGCTGAAGGACCTGTTCCCGGGCGCGACCAAACCGTGGCTGCCGCCCAACTGAAAGACTATACGGGCGCGCGGACACGCTCGCGCTACCTTAAGACGTGTGAACGTATTATTACGCGCACATGCACGCACGCACGCGAATTCGCACGCACGCGCACCGATTGCTTTTCGGTTCCGTGACAACGCACTCGTGATGTTACGCTTTCCGTTTTATTATGTTTGTCTTCTCCTCTTCTCCCGGTACACATATAATATAATATTTAACGAACACTTTATTGCAATACCGTTGTTCGATGTTTATTCCGTTCTGTACAGAACCGTTGTTATGTTTTTTTTTTTTTTTTTTTTTTTTTTTATAGATTTACGGACATTATTCATAATATTCTATCATCTCACGGACGTGTATTTATATGTCGTTTTCGATGGTAATATATATGTCTCTCGTGTAGCGAGCGAGCGAACCGGAAAAAGTTTTTTCGCCAATATTGTTATTTGAAAATTCGACACTGCCTTTGTCGTTAGTGTTTTGAATAGGTACTTATGAAGTTATGTGTTCGCTTTACTACGTACGAGTCTGAAATATTATACTATTACTATATTTTTGTTGTTACGAGAAATATACGATTATTTTTGAGAACGGCTTGCTCAATCGTAATAAATATTTGTGTTTTGTTTCGAACCGTTCCTCGCACGAGTGTTGCGGTACTTGATGATTAATGTGAAGGCTCAATATAATCATCCGTGGCCCCGACGATCGAGTTCAACGTTTGAAATAGGCACGTGCCAACAAAACTCAACAAGTTCTTGAAACAAATATGATTATATATAAATATATTTTTCTTTGATGGACATAATCAAAATAATCTATTAAAAAAAAATAAATATTTCTCTTAGAGTCCGACGACTGATCAGTCTGTCTAAACTAATTCTAACTTTGTACACCACAATCGTATCATCGGGGTCGTTGCAGTTATTTAACGTTCCAACTCTTAAATCTTAAAACAAGACTGAAAATGCATTACATATTCTAATAATATTAACGATCGGGCAAATATATTCGAATTATAATCGTTCATGGGTTTTTTTTTTTTTAACGTTTATAACTCATATTTTTTCAATTGAAATGCAAACAATATAAAATATAAAAACAATACAAACTTAGTTTTGAAATAATCGTTCAAACAGAAATGATCTCATGAAGACCTCAAATTTTTAAAAATGTTTAAATGTATGCTTAGACGTATTTAGATAATGGATATTTATTCAAGACATTATTTGACAAATTAAACCAATGATATTATAATGAACAAACGACGTTTTTTAACGTAAGTTTATATTGTTTATTATAAAACGACATATACACGTTGAAATGAAGTAGAAAAAAACATAAATTAAATTGGCGAGGTTTTTTATCCGTTTACGTTATGGTACGTAGAATATTACACATGCCAAATGTATAAAATTACAATAATCTTTTGTACGTCTACGCATCAAATTTATAAATACACAAAAAACAAACATCACATTCAATAAATAATAACTAAAAATAATTAAGTATTGAGTTCAGAGTTCCAAACTAAAATATCACGGTTTCGTACTAGTTAAAATCTAGTAAAAATATTTTAACACCGTAAATTAAAACTCTACACGAGGTTATAAATAATAGTTAGCTCGGTCCCAATTTGATTACTTACTACGTTTTACATTAAGTTAATTATAATTTACAAATACATCATATTAAGAGTCAAAAACCATTAGGTGCGTTAGTTATGTAAACTCGACCATATTATTTGTGACACAAAATAATATCAGTTTAAGAATACACTATTAAGTGTTACGTCTTTCTGTTATGATAGTTAAATACGTATACATAGTGTGTTTTTTATATACTACGATAATATACAATAAGTATCATGTCAAATTGTATTTATTGTATTCTATTTTGATTAATACACAATTGTGATAAGTTAAAAAAAAAATTTGGACCGTTGCGTTACCTAAACAGTGTGAAATAGTGCCTTTCAAACGTGACGGGGTCGAGTTAAATTAAGGATGAGCTCGACTGGTCCGGTATACGCTGCGTATAAATATTTTGAGAAATCAACTCCTGACTGGCAAAAAAAAAAAAAAATGTTATTTTTTTTTTCAGACTGCCGTAGAACATGTAATGCGCGGATATACCGTCGTGTTGCACCGTAGGGTTTAGGCGACTCTATTAAAAACACAACGTAATAAACGGGTAAAAAATATGTTTAGTAATAAAAATATATAATAAATAGTTCGCAGTGTATAAAATGATCGCTAATATCGTACGGGGGGGACGTGTTCGAGATTGCACTATGGGACGACTATTCGCTGGGACGCGGCACGGCACGGTCAATGCGATATGCTCGCTGGCCGCCTGTGTTCAAGCACCTTCCTTAGCTGCTTGCGGGTGTTGCAGGCCACGGTCAGTGAACAGGACGTAACCGGTGGGTGGCCGGCGGAGGTACCGTGATCGACGCCGCCGGAACCGGTTCCGCTGTCGGCGTCGGCGGCCATCGATGATACGGGCGCCGGGAACGCGGGCTCGAACACTTCCAGCTGAGGGCTGACCATCAGCGAGGCCACCGAGCTGTCGGGGCAGCGGTCCGCGTCGTCGGCCAGGCTGAGTATGAGCTTCTCGACGCTGAACTCCTCAGCCACGTGAAGCAGCGGTTCCTCCGCGACCGCGTGATCCGGTTCGCACACCGCGAAGTCCGTGTCCGGCTTGGACACGAGAATGTCGTGGAACGGTATCAGCTCGACCGCTCCGGCGGCCGCGGCCGCGGCCGGTCCGGCTACCGACTGTTCGACGGCCGTCACCGTCTGCCGGACCGGTTCGTCGACGAACTGCAGTTCCTGCACCGTCTCCGTGGCTATCGACATGGCCGGCGGCTGGCTGAAGTCGTCCTCCGTCACCGCTTCATAGCTGCTGGCCCCGTTGATCACCGGCATCATTAGCAGGCTGGACATCACCTCGCCGTTGTCCATCACGCACAAGCTGATCGTACCGTTCGCATCCTGTCCGACCTTCTGCACGTCGATGTTGCACTCCACCGACAGTTTGGCCGGCATGTCGTCGTTCGGCTCGGCCAGTATCATTTTCTGCACCGTGGCCGTGGTCGAATCCGCACCGACTGCCGTGAACGTCTGAATGGCGCTGCCCGACAGATATGCTTCGATCTCGACCTCGGCCGTTTCGGATCGTTTTAGCGCTTCGATGTTGGCTTTCGACAGTGGTATGACTAATTGGCCTGCAAACACAATAGTGTGCATAAGCCCAATGTAGTACGAACGAATGTGTACGATGGATATGCGTGTTACTTTAACTCGCAGTGACTTGGTGACAAGATTATTTGCTAGGGGAAAACGTGCATTTTCGGTACCCGCTCACCCTTTTACAATTGATAATGTCTCTTTATTTATACTTAATGGAACATCTTTATTCCTATTTGTATTTGGGGAGGGGGAAGATTTCCGGGTCACGGCCTTCTCCCCGAAAGAAAAAAAAATTCAAAAGTCATAACCGACTTGCTATGAAGGTACAGAGAAAAATAACATTAATTTATATTATGTGGTTGTAAAAAACTCTTAATTTGTATCTATAATAATAATAATAAACTAATATAATATTATTAAATCACTTATTTTTTAGAAAACCATAAACCTCTCACAAAAAGTATGAAAATACGCTATTGATTTAAAGCACTAAAAAAAGTAATTAATTGGCCGGTACCAACTTTTTATTCATCACCCTAATGTTTCTACTAAGGACTACTTTCCCAAAAAAACCGCTTCGGTACACCATTGTTTATATTTATAATGGAGATTGGTTACTGATCATTAGAAAAATGAAAATACACAGGAGATTTATCCAATGCAGTAGGGGGTACTCACCACCCCTTCAATATTTGATACGGGCAATTACCCGTTTTGGTTATTTATTTTTTTGGGGTATTAACCACGTTACTGTTGATCACATGCCTACATATGAACGTATCTTTCGAAATGTAAGTACTAGTCGAAGAATTATATAAAATTAAGGTCAGTTGATAAGTAACCCCTCCTGTGTATCTTTACTGATTTTAAAATTTAATTTAAGAAAAAATGAAAAAAAATACATTGACGAGTTTAATTTTTTATCTACGAGCATGGGCGCCTGCAGAAAATTTATCAGGGGGGCATAATCAAATCAAAAACCAAAAAGTATATTAAAAAATGTATTCATAGCAAACAATAAAATATGTCAGAATTATATACACTTTAGTCGTTATCAAATAAAAACTGAAATCTTCGCAATTTTTCAATTGCAAACCTTGATATTAACTGAATTAATTATTTCCAGGGGGGGGGCAAATTTCCTGTCTTTGCGCTCCTCTTCTGGGCGCCCATGTCTACAAGTATCTGATGATATCAATGATAAATTCAATGAATAACAAGAAACATACTTTGATATTTTAAAAATTCGTTAGTCGTGCTATTGGTTTCACTATCAAAATGCTGCAGTAAGTCGTCAGCAAAATCTGACAGTGTCTCAGACTCGTCCCAAATATCGTGACTCCGTTGATGCGTCTTGAGACTGGCCTTTCCGGGAAAAGTCTTATTGCAATGCGGTCGATCGCACGAGTATAATTTGTCAGCCGAATGCGTTCGCTTGTGAGTTTTTAAATGATGGCTGGCCGTAAACGCACGACCGCAACCTTCTTCCACGCATCTAAAAATCACGATAACCAATTTCGATAAATGTTTTCAAACCGACCAAAATGTTTGTCAACTGTCCATAGACAACCATGGTCCACAAAAACTCTTTTATATGTGAGATGCGATGACAGCAGTTTTTGATATCTTATTCACAAAATTAATATTTTAATACCTTTGGACTGTAACAGTAACTTGGTATAATATAACATGCAAATAAGTGTTACTTACTTGTACGGTCGTTCTTGAGTGTGGGTCCTGTAATGTTTCTTTAAGTCACTAAAAGTCGTAAAACACTTGCCACAACCTGTTTGCATGCAGTCGAAAGTATCACCGGTGTGCAAACGTTGATGAGCTCGTAGCCTGTACTACAAAAAACCGTAGGTCCATCATATTTCTAATATTTAACTGAAATTACTTTACTGAATACATCGAAATCTTTACCTGTAGACAGTGTTGAAAGCTTTTTGGCATTCGTCCTTAGTGCAAACAAATGGCTTTTGTTTCGTATGCACTCGTTCGTGAATTTTTAAACTGTAGGACGTCAAAAATGGTTTTCCGCAGTCCATAATGTTACACTTAAACCGATATTCGCCTGACAAATATTAAATCAATTAACAACCATATATAAAAATAGAATAGGGTATATTGTTTATATTTCAAATAATAATATTAATAAAAATTTGAATATTATAATTCATACTGTTGATTTTAAAGTTATAATTAGTTAATACTAAACTTTTAAATAAATGGGTGGTAATGAATATCATGATTTACAATAAATATTTTCTATATATTATAGTACAATGATTAATTTTTATTGATGAAAGCATGGCCAACAATGACCCACCGTGCATAAGTAGTACAACTGCTCTATTTACCGCAACAATGTCGTCATTTATCAATCACTAAATGATCATTATATTCTCACATATTCTATAAACAATTCATCAATAACCTTAAATTGTTACTACAACTATACAAAAAAGTTTCTCGGGTAAGGATGTACTTATATCTATATTATGAAATAACTACCTATTAATTATAATGTCACATATTTTATCGCTGCCATTAGTATAAAATTAATGTTTTAATCAGAAGCCACTGTACAATTATATAGTTTAATTTTCATTCTATAATTTCAATAATGTTCAATAGAATGATATTTACACACCATTTTTTTCTAAAATCTATACTCCCAGTTATATAAATGTAAACTTAAAGTACAATCATACTTGTACTACATTACATTGCTTTTTATCTGTATATGCTTTCAATTATACATACGCCAATAACTATAAATTTACCCAACATTTAATTTATAAATTATAAATAGTAATAACCATTATTTTGAGTATATATTATATAACATATTTATACATTCAACTACGCTCTTTTTATACAAGTGCATATGTCATGTCACGGTGTACGTTTTATAACGCTTTATAAAAATTACACAACTCATTTAACACACTGCGACTTTAAAAATAGATTCTTATTTCATTAAATATTAAGATTATTACCATTAAGATTATTATGTATACTATGTTATATAATGAAAAATTGTTTTAATGTCCAAAATTAGTAATAAGCAAATATGTTTATTGCATAGAATATTTGTTTTTTATTTATATCAAATTTAATTGAAAAAATAATATTTTTATGTACTTATCAATTAATAATTAAAAAAAATTACCCATACAATTATGTATTTACACACCTTTATGTGTCTTCATGTGAGTTCGTAAATTTCCTACGGTACTATACGTCCTTTTACAGCCAGTGAATTCACAGTTATGTCTTTTAGTGTCCGACTGATCAGGTGGAATATCGTTACTAAGCGAACTTTGTGATAAATCATCATGAAATCCTTCTTGTGAAGTTCCATCATTTTGTGGATTAACGTCATACTGTGCATAACTATTTGTTTGGAAGTCATAATGGACAAAACTGCAATGAAAACATTTTTATAAAAACATAATATATTATATATACATAATCATATATGTATATATTTAATAAAATATAAGGTCTTATGAGAATTTCCTAAATTACATAAATAAGCTTATCTTTATGTAAATATTACTTTATCCTCAGAAAGCATACTATATTTACACCGATTTAACATTTTTATTCATATAAAAGAAACGAAATTTGTGTACTTCACAAAAATACATAACAATGTTTTTAATCTATGTTTATTTTAACTTAAATATTTGAACCATTTTATATCTGTACTATGAGAGAATATAAAGTCACTTTCTCATTATATGTGATGTTTTAAAAACATGACGTTGAAAAATGTATAGTATATATGTATAGACTTATAGTTTGGTGCTCTATTTAATTAACATTACATATACGAGTATTATATAAATTTTGAACTTCGTCCAAGACTTATTTTTGCAATAATTAAGATTAGAAAAATATGAAGAAAACCGTAATAAATATTTTTCAAACAATTTAGACATGGAAAATCAATACCTGTTTTAATTATTTTATGAACTTTCAGTCTTATTATATTTTGAAAAAAATATAGAAAATACTATATTATTAGAAAATACGATAATAACTCGATCAAGATAAATCATTTTTTCTGTGTACCTACATAAAATATACATAGTAAATCATAATAAATAAGCGAACGAATACGCAAAAAAAAAAAATATGCAATATTCATGTTTTCATTAGTGTACAAATAAATAAAAATCAAATGTCCCTTACTTATAGGTATAAAACAATTTTTTTCGAGTAAAACTTATGATTTATAATTGGTTGTAGTTTATCCAAAGTGGGTCAAGCCTCATTTAATATTAAGATAACTTTGATTTAACAATATATTCTTATTGTTTTAACAATTCAGTTTTTATGAATCTGATCGGCAGTTATATACATTTAACAAAATTGATTGTTAATATAAAAATCCCAACATCATTGAAACACTAGTAATTAAAAAGCAAATTTGTTGAATTAATCGGGAAATTTACAAAATTAACAAAACTTGTTGTTAATCTATAATAACAAAGTCAAGCTACTTTATTGAAATAAGTGGATGGTTTAGTAAACTAACAATGTAATATGTGCGATATGGTTAAACAAATCTACAAGCAATTTTTGTTGAATTAAGCGGATGGTTTAGTAAACTAACAATGTAATATGGACGATATGGTTAAACTATGAATTACTAACAACATTCTAATTCCCAAATCAACAAACCTCCCTGTTGGCCCTATGTTAACAAGGAGTTTGATAATTTAATTGGTAATTTTATTAATTTTACTGATGTTTTTCGTTCTGTGCAGTTTTATTCTGATGATATCAATGTAAAACCAACACCATATTTTTACTCGAAATCTGACAGCTGTAATAATATTATTTATAACTTAATTAAATACCTAATTGAAAAATCTAAAATATATTAATTTTTTTATAAAAATATAGCAACTAAATGCCTATGTGGAGTATATTTTATATTTTTTTTGTAGATAATAATTTACATTCTCTGAATCAAAATGGAATTACTATAAATTATTAATGCATAACCACCCACATATTTAAATTTGTGATTTGCATTCGTGACATGACTCACGACGTATTATTATTCTGATGCTAATCTTTATAGTTGTTGGTTTCGAAATATTTACTATAAATACTTAATTTTTAACAATGTAATTTTTAATTAAATAAAACATAGGGTTCAATTAATTGTATAAAAGTACTTACGTCTAACATCAATAAAAATAAATGATTTAATTATCTATAAATATTTATAAATCGTACCTTAATTTATTTTATTTCTTTGTCATTAAGAATATAGAATATATATATTATTTAATCGAGAAGTATATATAGATAAGAATATATGTATAAAAAATTATTTTTTTATTAAAAATTATATACAAATAATAATTTAATTTCAAATTGAATCTACAAAGATATAATTTTATCAAAAATAGTTAAATAATATTTAAAATAAAAAATTAACAATTATATTTTGTTTTATAAATTGACATGAAGCAATATATGACACTTTTTGTTAGTAATTTAAAATTGATTTATCATTAACATGACAATCACCATGACCTTATTATTTCAACGAAACTACCTCAAAATATTACAAAAGATTCGATTCCAAAATACAATCAGAAAAAAAATCCACTCATTACTCAGCTCAGATCAATCCAGCTCAGACAACCCTCTGAAACATCTCAAACTTAACTGGTTCAGAAACATACTCAAATAATATAAATTTCAAGCCATTTAAGGTTTCGCAAAAGTGAACCTTCCTGATTAAGCCCTCATGCCATTTTAAATTCCTTTTATTGTAATAAAAAATATTATATAAAAAAAATGAATAAATTAAAAATATTAAATTACTAAATAAAAATGAATAATAAAATAAAAATAATAAATTAAAAAAAAAATTTTAATTAAATGCCACAAGATTATTAAACAATTCGATATCTTTCCCGAGGAAAATAATCGAATTACCAAAATAAAAACATAATTTGCACTTAATAGAACGATTAATAAATAAAAATCAAATTTATGATGTTAAATCAAAACTGGTAAGTACTTATATACGAGCAAATTAAAATATAATTCACGAAAGAATTTTATTTATGAAATAAATAAACAAATAAACTAAAAACTAATATAAACACAGAAATAAAGCCATAAGAAAAACATAATTACGAATTAAGTATAAATGGTTAATAATAAAATAATAAGTCATAATATCTCGAATTTTAAATTATTGACCTAAGTTTTATTAAAATTTCTAATAAAATAACTCAAATGAACACTAAATATTTATAATCTAAATAGTATTAATTTGTATTCATTCTGATATCTTCAGTTTTATATTCAGTCATTTTTGTTGGAACTATTTATTTAATTTACAATTTTTATCATTAAAATCAACCACCAGATTAAATTACATGCTAATGTCTAATGTTATAATATATTTCATTTAACTATCTTGGAAAAAGATTTTATTTCTATCATAATATAAACTTGTTTTTACTTATCTCTTTTATTTATTACTTTATCACTTTAAGCATGGCCAGTTCATAACACCATAATTATTTGACTATCTGGTTTCTCAATATTGTCAACAACTAGTTTGTGAGGATAGTCAAGAACTATTATTTAAGGAGTAAGTCAAATCATACATGGAAATTCCAAAATCTCGTTAAACCTTTCATTAGATCAAAAATTACAAATGTAATAATGTATTAATATACTCGTATATTAATATCAATAATATTAATTTTTCAAAAATCACTATGATAAATATAAGATCAAGGATTAAGATTGTATTCATAATAATTTATCATATTTCATATAAATAATAAGGATAAAATGTCTGAAAAACATGTCATGCAACCAATTTCCTCTTCATAGCATGGTCGTAATGAAATTAGAATTAAAACTATATAAAAGTGTAATGATCATTTAATTGTAATATGCGGTTGACTATAGAAATTCAAATTACATGCCCAACTCTAAAAGTATAATTTATATGTTTGTATAGTATCGCGGAAAAAATTGAATATAAGCGACCCGAAGTTGACAACTAAAATTTTTTGTTCTAACTGTTTGTACTTGATATACAATGCACTATTTTATATTGGCTTAATACACATGAGCATCGATATGACTTAAATACTTGAGAACCATTTAAATGTTTTCGTTAACTCGAGTAAATTAAGAAATTTGATTCCGCGATCCTAGAAAGAAATTAACGTTCTCAGGTTAGATTACTGGCGAAAAAAATGTTTGAAAAATAATAACTGTTACACTCACGCAATGTGTGTGCAGTATGCAAGTATGTCGTGTAGCATTATAACAAGCACAAAAAATATTTCTTACAACCGTGAATGTAAGAATTTTATATACATTTTGCGATTTCATAAAGTAATTGTGGGTGGGCTGGACGAGCGGATTACAGCGATAAAGATTGAAACAGACAACAACAATATAATTTACGTGTGCTCGGAAACATCAGCCCGCGCGGCGGAGATGGTAACAGCGTGGGACGAACCGAAAGTCGTAAATATCACCGCGACTGCGTCATCATAGTACACATTTTGAGAATGTTGCCGAAGTCGCGCGACTCCATTGATTTTCGTATGGACAAAAATATCACAACGACTGCAAATTGCAACGCTTCGGCTGATATTTCCCTTTGAGAAAAACTCTCGAAAACCATCACTGATCGTTTACTCGTTTCCCTCGGAGGGAACGAACGCACCACCAACTAAACAAACATATCAGCCGTGAGTGAAGATCGACGATCGCAATATTCAAGCACAGTCATAGACGCGTAGTAATGCCCAGAAGCGTTCAAAATTGAAAACTCGAGGGACAAGGAGTAGAACACGGACGATCGAACGGTTGTGTTCGCGTGGATTGTTTTCCGAAAAAGCTAAAAAATTATTTCACTATACGTGTTTCTGTTACGAGCCTAGGTTAGGACGGACGGTTAATTTGTCACACCACCCTGAGACACGTGAGGACATCCGTTGCGTATTATTGTATACGAACACCATTCGCTGACCACCTGCAGAGACGTTTCGCTCAACATCACTGCAAACCGCACGCGTTTATAATCACTTCTTAAGGGCGCGTAACGCGTTCACCGCTCGACACCGTCAAATCTCGGCGTGACCGACGTCTCCAGGGCCGGATTGTGGTCAAAATATGAAAATATCCCCCTCCCCTCCAAGCCCTTTCCTTGATCCAGCTCTGGGCGTCTGGTCAACCACACGTATGAGCCCTGCGGAGCAAGTACCGACGCTTAAGAAGCGCGTGTCGGTTACGGTTCGCACTGGCCTCGCCGCTACATATCTCGCGCACGCCTAACCTGTAGCCGGCGTTACAGTACGCGTTGGTGCCGTCCTCTCCTCCGTCGTCTTCTTCCGTCGTTCGCGGCCGCTGCTGCTGCTGTGGCGGCGGCGTAGGTTCGTGCTGCAGATCCAAGTCGTTGTAAACGAGCGCAACCACAGGTTGTTCCATCGTCGCGACCGCAACCACTACAACGCATAATAGCCGACCGAAACCGTCCGAAACGGATGAGAGATAAATAGCGAAAGAGGGAAAGAGAGAGAGAGAGAGAGAGAGAGAGAGAGAGAGAGAGCGATGGAGATGGACAGATAGGGTAAGACGAAGAGATAGGGAAAGCTCCGCAACGTGAGCGCGGTACCGTGCCACTGATCGCTGTCGCTGAGGTACAGCAACGACCGTAACGCGTGCGCGATTTACGCGGTGTACGCAGTGTCCGGCTGGCGAGCGGCAGCGTCCGAGCGATCGCGCGTTGGAAACGTGACACCGCCGCAGCCAAGTGTCACATCGTCGGCCGGCAAATCGGTGTCGGTCGGTGATGGTGGTGGAAACGGCGGAGACGGTAGTGGTGGTGGTGGTGGTGGTGGTGGTGGGAAAAAAGACGTGGGCGCGAATACGCGCGGAGGAGGCGAAAATATAAAAATGACGCGGCGGCAGCGACGTCCTTGAGCCGTGCAATGCGGCCGAATAGCTGTAGCGCAGATGGTCAGCGCGCGCCAAAAAAATAATAATAATAATCGTTATTATCATTATTATTACAAATAAGAATAATAGTAACGATGAAAAATGTCGGAAAAAACCGAACCGTCGACGGTGACGTCCGCGCGTCTCCGCGACCGAAGAAAATCTTACCATGGTGTACAAGAGCCGTTCGTCGGCGGTTTACCGCGCGGGGCCTGCGTTCACGTGCGTTTAAAAATAATACTTGTCTGCGCAGGCTCCGGCTGTTGGCATCTGTGGCACTCAATGTTTACCACACAGTAAACAATAGAACTTCTTTTTTTTTTTCTTCTTTCGTTCTCTTTTTTTATTCGTTACTTACGTTTTCATTTTGTCTCCGATCCGCGCACAGGTTTTATCCTTTTTATTTTTTTTTTTTACGTAAGCTACTTCCAAGTCTCAAAAACACGTCCGTACATTCGTACACAAATCGTTTTGTAGGTACGCGTCCAGTACGTCACACCGCAACACTACCGTTTCGCTGGTTCGCTATAAATATCGCAGTCAAAACATTGACCAACTTTTGCAATGTGTACTCGCACGAATTCAAAACGATCTCGATCGAAAACCGACAAAACAAAATGTCAAACGTGTTTTTAACACGTGTATACCTCTTTGTGTTTTAATTAATCGTTTTACGATACGTGTATGTTTATAACTTATTAAATTAATACGTACGTGTTCTTATAAAAGTTGATGAGTCATGCTACGTGTAGTTGTTATAGTCTATATATGTGTACATGCGTTCTTTGCCAAGTTCTTCGACCATTAAATTATGTAACAGCACAATTTCTTTGTTTTCATGATACTTAAATCGGTTTACGAATTTAAATTTCGTTTGGTTTATTAACTATTTTTTTTATCGATTCAACTTTTATTGAACCGTGAATTATAAGCTGAAAACTGAATACGGAATTAGTATGCATATAGATAATATAATACAAACTATACATAATTTGAATAATTATAAGTAAATATGCTATTAATATAATTTTAAACTTGTACTTCATTATAATATACATTCGTTATAAAACTTAAAATTATAGTTAATATTAGTTGACAATTATCAAAAAACAAAGGAAAGCTATCCGATAAATAAAGTACAAAAATATAATGAATAATAAAAAATTTAACTATTACTTAAAATAACTTCTTTAAATGAAACCTTTTTAAAATCAAAAATAGGTTACTCTATTGGGAGCTATTCTACATCGTTTCATTTTTTTCTATATTAATATTTTTAATCACCCTTGTCATTAATGCTTGTTTTGTATATTTGTATAATAATAAATTCCATAGTCAAAACAAAATTTCAAAAAATTAGGGTGAGATTCCACGGTCAGGAGCAATAAAGAGATGAATACTACTGTATTGGTCATATAAACTTGAAACCAATGTACTATTGCTCTCGAAAAAAAAATTCTGAATGAAAAGGTCTGATGGATCTGTTTATACTTCTAGATGTCAATTGTAAATTTTCATTTTGCGCAAGTCTTAAGGAATTTGTAGGAAAATTGGTATAAACACTCCCTCCAATGTAACAATTAAACAAAATTTTCTATCAGAAATGTCTTATAATTGTGTTCAGTGATTTACGCAGAATTTTACAATGGAGGGGGGAGGCTTGAAAATAAATAATCACTCAATTGTAACAGGCACATTGGCTTAAAAAATAAAATAGTTGCTTTTTTATTTCTTATTTAAATTAAGCATTAAATAAACAAAAAATATATGAAAAAAAAATAATGGGCTATAAAATATATTTTTATATATTCCAGTCTAATAATTGTAGTCGCTTAGATGATGTTTTTAAAAATTGTTGTAGAACTTCCAATTCGGTCAGATTTTCTTTTTTATTAATATTTGCTAAAGCTAATCCATTAAGACGTTCCTCCGTTATGATTGATCTTTGGAATGTTGGCTACATTAACAACATTTGTTGATTGTAGGTAATATCAATTCAATTGTAATCATAGATTATAAATTAATATCTTAGACCGTGATTCTAATAAATGGGTAAATACACGCTTTGAGATACTACCTATATTAAATCGTTGGTAAATTTAAAAACAAAAATATTAATACGGGCAATGGGGTGTACTTCAGCCCGTTAGCCCCCCTCCCCTGCGTACATTACAGATTGTAATAATTTAAACAATCATTCTGGGCGGAATCGTGTACACAAACTCAAAATATAATAATGGGTAACAAAATAGTATACGATTATTAACCGTGAGAGTTCGAATCTCGGTTGAAATTTTAAGTTTTTGGCAATATTTTCTCCGTTTTTCTCAAATACTCAAAAACTGTATAAAAATTCAAAAAATTACTATAACCTAGTTACCTACTAGAACTTATTTCCTATTTTTAATTTTTTATTTGATGATTATCAGAGCACTCCTTTTAATCAAAATCGTGTATTTACTCGCGCACACACACACACACACACAGACATAAACTAAAGGGGGCAAGGAGGGCAATGTCTCCCTAAAATAAATTAGGAGGGGCAGTGCCTCCTCTGATATTTAACATACCTTATTTTAAAATAAGCACAAAATAGCTGGTTTTAGCTACTACTATAGTTTTTTTTTTTAAATCTTAATTTTCAATTTTGGTTTATCATCTAGTAAGCGTTCTTTTTCATCTGTATTTCATCTAAAGACATTCACTAGAAATACTATTGGTCAAGAAAGACTCACTAACATAGTTATTTTAAATATGGAAAAAAATAAATTATGATTAAATTGATAAAATTATTGATCTATTTAGTACAGAAGCAGAATACATACAATTAATAGGTATAAATTTGTTATAATTTTAAGTATAAAGTTAGTTGTATATACCTACTTGCAGTTTTTATAATTATGAAACATTTTGTTTAGAAGTTATAAAATATTAGTTTTTCTATATTTTTAATTTATTATATTTGATATTGATCACCTTATACTAATATAGAATAAAAAGTTAAACAAAAAATAAAGTTGTTAACATACATTTACAAGTAAAGCAAGGTTAGCTATATAGACTAGTTGATATGTAACTATATAATTGCCTCTCTAATACATTTCCAAGTTACAACCATGTACATACATATGGTAAAATCAATATATTTCTCCTTAAATTGGCCATACACACTTCAATAAATCGTAATAAAGTGGTTGACAGTTTATTGTCATATTTATTATTCAAATTGAATAAAAGAGCGAGTACAGTTTTCGAGCTATGATTTCTTGTCCAATATTCTTTGTCGAGCGCAGTTTACTCTAACCTGTTTGCCATCAGCGAATAAATAGCAATAAATGGTTGCTATATGTTTACATATTCCAAATTATCCTTACGATTCACTGAAATTGATGCTGGCCATCATCAATCATCGAATCCAATTCCAATTCCAATAAATTACTACAATTTTCTATTTACATGCAGTGATAAATCAAAACAATTCAATTGTTAAGGTAAATAAATAAAACATGTATCATATTGAATAAACCTGACTTATGGTTTCACTAAGATAGATTCTATAAGAATAAGATATAAGAATTTAATCAATGATTCAAAATAAACCTATAATAAGATTAAAACTTGCTTAGGAGACACCACAGGTATCTTAAGTAAATTTAACTTTTGTACATTAAATATTAATTTAAACTTATTTAATAAGAAAATGTTAAAATTACAATACAATAAAATATGTAGACAGTATGATGATTGATTTTTTAATAATTTTAAAAATAATATTTCTAAAAAAATCTTAATTTAAAAATCTTTCACTCATTATGATTTTTGTACAGCAGATAATGTATTAGCTACTTGCAAATATTACATTAAAAACTTAATATTGAAATAAAAAAAGAAAACCAAAATAAAAGTAGTTTTTAAATATACTTGATTGAGAATATAATTATTAGATTAAATTTAAAGATTTAAAATTTCCTTTTCTTTTTCATATTTTTTCCTTTAAACTTCTTTTTTCTCTTATTGCCACTTTTTTCATTGAAATTTCCTCCAAGTGCTGAAATATCTTCAAAATGCGTTACTTCTTTTCCTAATTTTCCAAGGGTAATTGATGATAATTGTTTGGCTCTATGTTTGTCCTTTTTGGTAACTGGCAATCTACAAAAAAGAAAAGATGATTTCATTTATTTTTAATTTTTTTAAATGAAACACCAATACTGTAGTATACAGAAGTTGAGTGTAGTTATCTAATATAAGTTATAATTATAGAATATATGACCATATTAAACTTTTTTTTTACGCATTCAAGTAAAATTATCTGATATACTTCTCAGCATTAAAATTTCCTGAATATGACACTGATCTAGTATAATGGATAATGATTTTCATAAGAAATGTTGAAAATTATTATAGAAACCATAGAAAATTTGGGTAGTATAAAAGAGAATTTTAAAATTGATATAAGTTCTGGAGCCTCAGTACAGTCAGAAAAGAGACCTAAGGAAGTTTTGATTATCTAGCATGAAGATATCGTGTCAATATGTATAAGAGATTAAGAAAAAATTGGTGTCTATAATTTTAAATGAAATAAATTTATTTTGAACTCGCTCAAGTCGATCTTTGTCTTTTAATAGATAGAAAAACCAAATTACAACTCTATACTCGAGTAGAGAGCATATTATAAAAGTATCTAAACTGTGGAAGTATATATCTGATACAAAAAAATTCAAATTAAAAATATTAATTACAAGATTTTAACCTACCTCGTAAAGTAATCTTCTTCATACTTTTGTCTTTCATAATCATACTTTGATTGTTTATTTTTTAATCCAACTGTATTAGTTTGCACTTCTATTGGTGTATCAGCAAACTCCTCTCGTAGTTCTTGCATAACTGAACTCTGCAAGGCTCTCTTTTTGGCTCTTTCTAGTGCTTTTTGTCTTTTAACTACTCGTGACTCATCACCATCATACGGAACAGCTGTTACTTTGGGTGCTACATAAACTCCATCTTTAGCTTTTTTTGAGTTATGTTGACTAGTTTCATCGATATCAGAATTGTCATCATTTTCTTGATCTTCTGCATCTGCTAAACCTTCAATAGTAGCTCGAAACCGGTCTGGATCATTTGGATCAACAGAACCAGATAATGCAGTTTTAACAAGTTTATCAATTTGATATTTCATTTTAAACTCAAGAGGTCGAATACGTTCCAAAACAGTACGTTGTTCAACAAGACGTTCAATTGATGGGTCATTTTGAATAGATTGAAATTGACATTTTTTTAATATCACATGAGCCAAATCACCAAGATAGCTCATTAATGTATGACATTTTAAATCTAATAAGCTTATACCTTTAGGTGTCTTGCCAACTTGGGCAACAATCTTATTGAGTGATTCTTTGGCTTCCAAAACACTATTATTAATTTCGTGTAATAGTTTTGTAGTTTGTGCTAAATAATCTGGCTGAATTTCTTCATCCATAGTTATTCCATAAATTAACAAAAAAAAAGAAATTGAACAAAATAATAAATAATGAAATATTAAGTAATTTAAAATTAACTATATTATAATGAGTAAAATAACTAATTTTAAAAACATTTGCACATGTTTGATTTTAAACATTTATATTTTATCATTATGTGAGATGTTAACAACCATATATAAGATTAAAGGGCTTGGGTCAGTTCTTCTCATTGATAAGAGATAAAAATGATAAGAAAACATTTTTAATTTAATTTAACGCCAATGAATTAGGCTATACTGTGTTTATGTATTTTATGTATTTAACGGTTTACTGATTACATTTTAAAATTATAAATCATTATCATATTGGTTATTGTTTAAGACTATCACCTGCGATTATTTCATGAAAAAACTTTCAGCGATTATATTTAATAATAATCTAATAATAATAATTACTTAGTTTTGACTTATATGTACCATTCTTGAGGGATGCAATCAGTGAAAGAAGTCTTGATCATACAATTACAACATCGTCAGTTCTAAGCATTTATAACAGTGAAATAATTAGGTAAGTTTACTTTTATTGTATAATCATTGTTATGTGTATGCAATGTCAGAGTTATAAAATTATAACTCAAATGAAACTAATTATTTTAATTCTCTTCTTTTTTACTAGATATGTTAGGATTTAAAGATATTCAATTTTAATGATCTTTTCTTGTAGCATTTTTTTATACAAAATCAAAATTTAGGACAACTTTCTATGATTAGATTAATTTAATTTTTGTTATGTTTTATAATACTATTAAAATCATTATTTTATTATTAATATATTTATTTGCTAATTATTGACTAACAGTGTTCTTTAAATTGTAATTTGTAATTGAACTGTAATTTTGGTAGACACTAAGAAGCAGCCACAAAGTGGCATCCAAAGTGCATCCAGTCCTCAGAAAGGTTGAAAAAGATGAAAAGGTTGCGGAGACCAAAAACACCGCAAACCATCCACATTTCAAATTATACCCTCAACATTTTTTCAACAAGAACTAATTGTGAATGATATTAGTGTAGCAGTTGTTTTTGCCAATATTGATGCGATCTATAGATATCGCGAAGAGTTAACTTCAGTAGAGCTGGTTGGAGTAGATGCCACGTATAAAACTGTTCCTCAAGTGCCAGGGAACTTACGATCTTTCCTAACATTTCAAGTACTCTACAAAGGTGTTGTAAGCAATACCTTCTGGTTATAATACTGTTAATATACAGTTAAGATATGATTTAATACATTTTATTTTTCATTTAGGCATTTCCAATGGTCTATGCCCTTTTAAGTATTTACATGGTTTCATAAGTATAATACTCTCCATAGACTTAAATAATTATATTTTATTTGTAAACAATTTTTAGATATTAAAACTATCAGTTAAATGTTATAACGATCTAATAAAAAATATAATACCAGTTTACATCAAATGTAATTTCTGATATAATTTTATATTTGCAGCTATAAAAGAATTTAAATTTAAGTCAAGATCTTGAATTGAAAAATATTTTAAAATAATTGAACACACTTAGGAATATTTAAAATTCAGATATGATTGACAAATCTCGTCAATACTCCGCAGGCGTACAATGAAAAATCGTGTTGATCTTCTTCGTCTGGTGACCAGTAGCCGATCGACGTTCTTGCTGGCGAGACAAGCCTATTTATGCCCTTTGGCGTATTAACAAGATTGCCCTTTTTACCGTCATTTATTGATTTATGTTT
>NW_020272972.1:155925-184127 GCF_003268045.1 Sipha flava | reverse complement strand
TTTCATCAGCTTTTTACGATACACATATATTTCACTCGTATAATTTTTTTATTACTAGATAGATGTAAAGATATACGTGCACGATCGTTTGAATATATCGTGGAAAAATATTCAAAAATTAATTTATTATTCACTCCACCAAAAATAGTTTCCAATTTTGTGGAATCTATACATATTGGTACAAAACGAATATGGCCCAAAATACGGATCGTTGGATGTATATTTAGTTTGAGACAAAATTGGTGGAAACATTCAGTCTTGGTAAATATATATTTAAGTACACTATACAATTATATTAATGTTATATTGAATTAAACAGTTACCATAATTTTATAAAATGTAGACGTGTAATTAAATATTACAAGCTGCAGTGGGGGGGGGGGGGGGACGAACAGCGTCCGGCGGAATCGATTTGTAAATATTATAAACAGTAGCCGGCGAAATCAATATAAACCTTTTTTCTGAGCAGGTAGTTTCGGCGGAATCAATAAACTTCCAAATTCTTTCCTTTTTAATAAGATTTCAGTTCAAGTAAATAAAATCATGGAATATTAAAATAATACGAAATATAATCATTAGTGGTTACTGAACGTGTATACTATACACGTTCAGTAATCACGTATACACTGTATACGGATTATTTGACGTCAACGCGATAGTACTTAGTGACTATTAATAAGTGTTAAAAATAGTTTACACGAGTATAATTTTATATCCTTAACGTTATTTCTCTGACTTCTTAACGGTATTTTATTTGTTATATTACCGGTTATTGTAAAAAGTGCTAAAAGTACATTCTCAAAACTTAAATTAATAAAAAAATAATTTATGAAGCACCATGTCCCAAACGCGGGTTAGTGGGCTTGTGATAATTTCGGTAGAAAATTAGTGAGCTGAAAAATTTAATTTATCATTGATTAAAACGTTTACTCACGATTGCAACATAAAAAAATCATTTTCATTGTAAAAACAAAATTATTATTATTGTTATTGTAATGATGATAACATATTAGTTATACATATAAATATATTGATAATTGGAATTTGATTTCATAATAAAGAAAAAAGAATATAATCAATGTTAATACATACTTGTAAAAATGAACAAAATGAACTGTTTTATAATATGTACATAGGCATAATAAACTAGCTTAAAAATTATAATAAGCCACTTATCAACTTAAGTGATAAATAATTACAATATAACATTTAATCATTAATAACATTAATTCTAATGATTATGTTGAAAAAAAAATAAAAAAAATTATTAACAAAGACACAAAGTAATTACAATGTATGAACGAGCCACGTTATTTAGATTTGTTGATTCGTCCTAAAAAATAATTTAATAAAATTACTGAAAACTATAAACAATAAAAAAAAGTATATGTTCTACTATGATATCATTGCTCTGTAAAAAATTGTATGGGTAAGACCTTTGGAAATAGGTGAAACATAAGATCGTACACTGATTACTCAGATAACATTTTAATTCTAATCTAAAAAAAATGTATGTTGTATTATACAATATTCTCAGTGATGTTTGATATAAAAGTTGTACACCTTTGTCATTGATTAAAATTAATCAAATTGAAATTTTAAATTATTGGTGGGATAATTGATTTTTTATTCATGAGAATAACTTCGGTATAAGGTTGAGAGTTTATTTAAAAAAAAATGTTTAGATGAGTAAATGAAAATATCATTATTTCATTAATTATAAATATTAAGTGATTTTAACAACAGTGACGTGGATAAGCTTTATCCCCACTACTCATTCCCCTCCAAAAATAGCCTATGAAAACTAGCATTCTTAATTCGAAGGCCCAGTTAAAGATAAACATACAATTAAAAATACTATTCAGAAATATACTTTCGAATTATACAATTTATAAACAATTAAAACCACTTCCAACCATTGACAAACAAGAACAGTCAAATTTACTGTATTATATTGGTAGCTAAATTATCTTATCTATAAAAATTAAATATTTAACATCATAAAATTAGTTGTTTCTTACTGCGTTTTCATAAACATAACATAGTTTACCATGGACCAGACACAGACAAATTTAGGGTAATATTTCTTATTTTATCATACTAAAATTATGGAAGTTATAAATTATACATCAAAAAATTGTACCTATATTGATTTATTAAGTATTCGTATACAAGTATTTAAATAGTTTTCGTTATATCCAATATTATTTAAAATACTTAAATTCATAAATAATTCAATGTTTATTATCTTGATTACAATTTTATTTATTGTTTGTATTCCTTCTACGCAACAAGTTATAAAAATAAATTATGGCTTAAAAAAAATATAATATAATATAATTTAATTATACTTTTCTATATTTTTAATTTTTAGCTTTTGTAAAATACTATAATAGTAACATAGTAAATCTTAAATAATTTTCTTATTATGTCTTTGAACCTCTTTTTTTAGCAAATTAGAACAATTGTACCAATATGAAATTATTTGAAAATATTTTAAAAATATTTGAGAAATACTTTATACAATATTGTGTACATAATTTAATAGAAATGGACAGCCACCGTTTTGGAAACAGCGCCGGAACTTGGTTGCATTCCTGGCATTTCTAGGTTTTGTCAACGTTTACACTCTTCGAGTGAATTTAAGTGTAGGAATCGTAGCCATGACATCATCCTCGGATACAAAGGTAAGCATGTTCAATATATACGATGTACCTATATACCTATATATATATATACCTACATAAAGATACGTGAAGTTTTTGATGTTACTAATGAAAATATGAAATGTACCTACTCATTCATAAGTTTTATATACCTAGTTTAAACTGATATCAATATTGATAAGTGAACGAATGGGAAAGTAACATGTTAAAATATGTTTATGTATAGTAGTAATATTACACGAAATAATTACTTTCTAATTTAAATTCTTATTGTTTATTTTTTTAAATTGTATTATATTTTGTATAAATTATAACAAATTGTATTTATAGTAGTACGTCTACGAGAGATACAGGATTCTAGATAGATACTACAATAATGTTAAAGATACTATTTATAAATACCAGATATAATTAGGTATCAAAATATAATAATGGTTACATAAAAAATAATGTTTGTTTTATTTTTATTAAATTAATTAAAATTCTTAAGTCCGATATAAAATTAATAACACTTATATAATACGTAATATTTTTTTTTGCATATTGTTTTTATAGTCAAATTAAAAATAAATAATATAATAACAGAATATAATAGAGTAAGTGTTGTGAAAATGAGAATGCTTAGATGGATGAGTGAAGTGATAAGAGAAGATAGAATAAGGAATGAATATTTGAGAGGTATTATTAGTGTAGTGTCAATAGTGGACAAGATGAGAGAAAATAGACTGTTGATGTGTGGGTAGGGATGTAGAAAATCAAGACTAGTGGAATTCAAGATAAGGATAGCCGACCACAAATAGTTGGGAGAAAGGCGAAGGAGAAGAAGATTTATAGAAAAATTGTGAAATTAAATACTAAATAACTTATCAATATAATACTATAAGTATAAACTATGAACATATATGATTATAAAAAAAAAAAAAACTATAAATAATTAATAAGTTAACAGTATTGCTATTATTATTGGATTAAAGCCTCAATAGTTGAGCCTTGGTCCATCAGCTAATAGTTATTATTAAATACACATATATATATATATATATATATATATATATATATATATATATATTATTAACAAAAATAATTAATTATAGAATTTTTTCAGTCAAGCGAATTTGACGATTGGAGTCCAAAATTACGAGGCGTTATTTTAAGTTCGTTCTTTTACGGATACATCTGTACACAAATGATTGGAGGTCTACTTGGCGTGAAGTTTGGAGGCGTGAAAGTGATCGGTTTTGGAATCTTAAGCACAGCAGTTCTCACCATATTTACGCCCATGATTGTCAGATATTCAGTTTATCTTCTAATAGTTTTCAGAGTCATCGAGGGATTTTTAGAAGTTTGTACAATAATTTACATTTTAGAAATAATTTAATAATGGCCCAATATAGACGCAATATTTAAATAATTATAAAATCTATGTACTTTCAAAAATTCTAGAAAAAATATTTGTCAATTTTTAAATAATGATAATGATGTAAACATTTGAAGACATCAAGGAATTATTATTTAAATTTATTTGAAATTGTACTTAATGAAATGACTTTTTTTTTTCAATTTGTTCACATATATTTGATTTTACTTGATGGACGGTACCTCTCTGTTTCTTTTATAATCTTGTTTATGTCTTCGGGTGTATTTGATGTTGACAACCGCAGTAAATCGTCAAAATGCACCTCGATCAAACGATTTTTGTATTTGTTTTTTATAAATGTTAACTTAATAACTTAACTTCACATAAATATGTCGATCCAAAAAATGTAAGAATAGCTTTTACATTTGGTAAAAGGGAAGGATATTGATGTTCCTCAAGTGTATTTTAAAATTCCATTGCATTATTTTTACCATTAAAAGTATCTTTTAATGTTATGTCCAGCTGTAAGTCAATTAATTCGCTTTTCAATAAAACACTATTACAGTTCATAATATTTTTTTTGTATTTACTGTCCACGGATTTTCAATAAATCGAAATGGATTTCTTAAGTTTTTAATATCATTGAAACGACTGTTCATTAAATTTTTTAAAGTGCCCAATAATTCAAGCAATTGAGGTTTCAGAGTTCCTATATCCGTATCATCAGAAAATTTTTTATTTTCTTTCGTCATTAAATCGAATTTGGGAAAACTTGGAAAACTCATTATCAGATACTTCAGTGTACATTTTGAGCTTTTCTTCAAAAGCAAAAATCTTACTGTCCATGTAAGTTTATTTTCTCCTTGCAGATTGGTTTGAAGTATATTTAAACTTTGAGTTACATCTGCAAAGAATGCAAGATTATACCGAAATGCTAATTAATTTATTTCAGGAAATTTAGCTTTTTGTTCGTGGATAAATAATTAATTTCTTCACGAAGAGAAAAAAAAAACGTTCAAGACTTTACCTTTGCTTAGCCATCATACTTCAATATGGAACATATTATCATTTATTGGAAATCAAGTTCGGAAAGAAATTCTTTAAATTTTCGGTGATTTAAATCTCTAGCTCTGATAAAATTGACGATTTAAATTGTTTTATTCATGACAACACTAAAATCATGTGGAAATTTACTTATATATAATTTATTATTATTACGATTACTCTATTTATTATTATTAAAATTTTGTTCTGGTGGGGTGGGGTGGGGGTTATTGTATGAGCTGTATAGATTTTGCTAAAACCTATAATCCCCCCCCCCCCCAAACCAAATTCCTAATTACGCCACTGGTGGGGATCGCTGCTCTAACTACATACATACATGTAGGTATAATATATGTATGTCAGTTGTACGTACGTAGCATTAGTGCATCACCAATCCAAACTTGAGTTTACTCATTCTTATAAATACAAAATAATCCTCTTAAAATAATATTTTTACCTCAAAATAAACTGGGGTTGCTAAGCGCCTCCTGTTTGTGCGCCAATGGATAGATATTGAAGATTTAGATGGGAATATAATTTCATTGTTTCTGTTACTTAACTATTGACGGAAGACATTATTTTTGTTTTTATCAATTTAGGGAGTCGTTTACCCTAGTAATCTTGCTGTGTGGTCGAGATGGGCCCCGCCTGCCGAATACACTAGGTTGACGTTATTTGCTTTCTCCGGCGCTTATACGGGCACGGTAATTGGATATCCACTGTGTGGATGGTTAGCCGAAAATTATGGTTGGCCTTCTACATTTTATGTACCCGGTATAATACACAAAAGCTTTATACCTATAAAATGCATTAGATAAACGTTAAATCCATATTTTTTGTAAGGGCTTATCGCTGTAATATGGTGTGTCGTTTGGCTTATGTGCATCAGTGAATCTCCAGTAGAAGATAAACACATAAGTAAAGAAGAACTTAGATACATTATCGATTCAATTGGTCCGACGGATGACAATAAAAGTAAAATTTGTCGTTGAACCATATTTTTGTTTTTTTTTACTTTACCATTTTGATTTTATGATTTTGGCAAATGCATAACACGTGTGCATTGAAAATAACTAATAAGTATCGTTAAAACTATTTTTGTTAAGTTAATATTTCAAGTTATCCCTGGAAAGATATATTTACGTCCATGCCAGTGTGGTCAATAGCGTGCGCCCATTTTTGTGAGAATTGGGGATTTTACACGTTATTTACTCAATTACCAACCTTCATGAATGGTCAGATTAATAATTTTTTTTTTAAATATTGATGATGATAAATTAACTAATTTATTTGACAATAGATGTAATGAAATTTGGTATTGAAAAAGGAAGTTTTCTGTCAGCAATACCATACCTTGTCATGTCTATTACTTGTCCATTAAGTGGATTCTTTGTCGACTGGCTTAGGAAAAAAAAAATATTTACAACTACACAGGTATATATGAACTCAATCTTAGGTATTAATCGTACTATAAACACAAAGTTCTAAATTTATTTTTATAGATTAGAAAGCTATTCAACTGTAGCGCTTTTATAAGCCAAACTATCTTCATGTATTTAGCTGCAAATTCCACCACTAAAATTGGATTTTTAATTAATTTAACACTTGCTGTTGGGCTTGGTGCATTTGCTTGGAGTGGATTCAGGTAGTTTTTATTTAAATTGTAAAAAAAAATACTTTTTACCAGCTGATACAATATTTATATTTTTTAGCGTTAACCCTTTGGATATAGCACCCCAATATGCCAGCATTTTACTGGCAATTTCCAACACATGTGCAACTATACCTGGTATTGTAAGCCCTATGCTAACTGGATTTATTATAAAAAATAAAGTTGGTATTTCCACAATACCATTATTTAACTCATCAAATATTTTAAAATGTAAATTTTATATTTTTAGAGTGCAGACGAATGGCAATGGTTGTTTTTAATTACTAGTGGCATATATTTATTTGGGGCAATATTTTATGCAATATTTGCTTCAGGAGAACAACAGTCATGGGCTACACTTAAAACTGAAAAATAATTAGTGCTAAAATAAAACTTAAATATATTTGATAATATTATTTGTTTCTATAATGGTTTTGACTTTTAAGAAGATTTAGATAAGAAAATAATAATTTTTATTGAAGATAAAACATAAATCATAATTGCATGAGACAAATATATTTATAAATAAAATGTATTCTTATGGAAAATATTAACATACATTTTCCACAGTGAAAAAATATATACTGATGTCTCAAAAGACCAGAACGACGTAGGTGCAGCTGTCATATGGAACGAACAAGAATTCATGCATAAACTTCCAAACGCTTGATCAATATTCACTGCGGAATGCCAACCTCAAAGCCCTACACATCATAAATAATCATATCCTCAGACACTATTATATTTACTGACTCACTCAGTGCAATCAACAGCATCAAAAACACCCATAAGACGTCAGATATTAATACCCATATTCAAAATTATATACATAATCTCCATAAGAACAATTTCAAAATTTAAATTATAATTACTATTATTATTAAAATTTTCTGGATCCCCGGACATTCTAACATCAATGAGAGTGAATAATCTGACCAAACTGCCAAAAACGCTACCACATTCACACAATCATCACCTCTTAAAATTATCTCTCGCATCGATGTATTAAATTTAATTAAAAACAAATACACAAATTACATGGCACCAACAATGGAAATCTAAATCCACCAAACAAAACAAAATATACATCACTGGCCTTTTCCCCTTAAACTATCCAGAAAGTTCGAAATCATAATTATCACGCTAAGAATCGGCCACACAACTAATGTCCAAAGAAGAAGCACCGATATGTACCGCATGCAGAGTATGCATCAATAAAAACATATTTTTACCGAATGCTGCATATACAACAAGGACCGAAAAAATTCCAACCTCCCTGAGTCACTCGCCAAAGCCCTCATCAATCAGGACCTCAATTCATTAACCAACACAATCAAATTCATCATAACAGCAAAGTTAACAAAAAAAAATATAATCATATCATCTAAAGTTCAAATTCTCATTATCTTAAATATTTACATTAAACTATTCAGTCACAATTAGTCACAACTTATAGCCAAACTACACGTAATTCAGTAATAACGCCTTTTTGTTTTCCTTTTATTTTTCTTTGCTCTCACTAGTATTAAAATCATCAAATGACCATTGTTGCCGAGGGTTTATTTGAAAAAAAAAATAATACCATATTTTAAAAAAATTGAACAAATTCTTCATTTGTATAACTAAGAATCAAGAATCTAAAAGTAAAATTATAAATCACTACAAATTTAATTTATAAATTCTCTACTTTCTATGTACAGTACATTGGTTTATTAAGACATATTTTTAATATTAAAAAGAAAATTATTAATTATTATGTTTTTTTTTATATTTCAATTTTACCAATAAAATACAATTAATACATATTTATCATAATAATATTAATAACAATTAATTAATTTATATCATTAGCGCAATTAGAAAGATTAATAAGTTAAAGATAAAGAATTAAATTAAAATATATTTGTAACATATTTAGATATTTTAAAGAGTTATAGAAATTGAGCTATTCATTAATTGAACAAAGCACAATTGATAAACTTAATTTAATTATTGATAATAGGTATATTTATCTATATTCTTTTTAGTTTTAATAATAACATCAGATTTTACATTCTAATTGCGCCAATAGTTCAAGCTTTATATCAGTGGTCGGCAACCGATAACCCAAATCCGGCCCACACATCTCTTTTATAAGGTCCTCATTAAATTCCAAAACTAGTAAATGTCATTGAATATTATATCAATTTTATGTATTGTCTGGCCCGTAAACCCTTTTTAATTTGTGAATGTGGTCCAAGGGTCCACAAAGGTTGCCAACCACTGCTTTATATCATTAAGTAAATTAATACAACAACTCAACTATTTACCCTAGTTAACAAAATTGTACAAAATATTACATAAATTAATGGAAGCACAGGATAAAGCTCTTGGTATTTGGAGGCATATCATTAAAATAATCCACACTATGTATTATAAAAATTAATTAGAAAAATAACTAGGGTAATCCATACAAAATTAATTAATAGTTATATTTTGTTCCAAGAATATAACTCCAAAATTATACAATGACAAATACAATTGTAATTGTTGATAAACTACATGCATTCTTATAAAGAATGATTGAAATATTTTAAGTCAGCATTTCACAGAATTAACTAGTCTTTGTATTAGCTAATTTAAGAATATATCCTAATTGGATAGATTCCATTGACATGGCTAGAGTAACTTAATTCCCATATTATAAAATATTGGAAATTAATCCCTAATCATATATTTACTAGTATCATCTATATGGTGTTCGTCTTTTACATGGTATCTATAAATTAGTGTAAACTAATACTCGTTAGATAATTGCATGAATACTACCAAATATTTTGACTTCAGGGTTTCGAATATCATCCAAACTTTGAATTAATTTAAGTTCATTAGATTTTATTGAATCTTTTGAATTTATGTCTGCCACAAAAAAAAAAAAAATAAATATGTTTACACTTTAATCAAATACAAATAAGCTATAACAGTTATTTGATACTTACTTTTAATAGTTCGTTGTAAAACTGCTTGAATAGTTGCAACTGTATTTTCCATTGTTTTTTTCAAGTCATTATTAGTTAAATTCATCCATATTAATATTAATGCAGTAAACAAATCACCAGTACCAATAAAAGATTGATTGATTAGAGGAATACTTATTTCAACATACACTTTATCTAATAAAATAAATATGTTTAAATATTTATCAAAATAAGTACTTACTTAATTTATTCTACTCAAAAAATAGAAACTAAAATAATGTAATATATTATTAATAAATTAATGTATTTATTTACATTTTTATAAATATAAATAACTAAAAATGAGTAAATATAACCATACTTTCTCTTGCATTTCTTATAATCTATAATAAATTTTAACATATATATATATGATTTTTTTAGTACTTTTATTTTTTACATAGTATTCGTATTTTTCTATATTATTTTTGTTAAACTAATTACTTTCCTTCTTATTCTGATTTAGAAAAATTAAACTAAAAAACTTATTTCTTGAAATAATTATGGTTTTTGTTAATTTTTTTTTATTTATCAAAGTAATAGGATATACATTAAGATGATAATTAACAAAAATACGAACCATTAATATTTCTTCCAATACATTTTAATTCATTATTTGAAGATATATTAGAAGAAGATACAATAACAGTCTTACAACCTTGTGCATACAATAAATTTATTGCTTCTTGTATGTCGTCAGAAGTAGTTATAGTTTTACCTGTTAATAACCTAGTAATATAATTAATCAAACAATTAAAAAAAAAAAAAAAAAAAAAAAAAAAAAACTTACTCTAACTCATATTCATTAGGTGTAAGAATATCAGTCAAGTTAATTATTTCATTTTTATAAACATCCAATATTTCTTTAGGAACATACATTTTTTTATTATCACCCATTACTGGATCACAAACTGAAAATACAGACTATTAGTTTTTTATTACATTAAATACAAGATAGCTATAACAAAATTAATCAATTCACACAATGTTAAAGAATGAATTTTGTTCTATAAATCCCAATGTATTATTATTCGAAAATATACTAACATTATTATTTATTACTTATTAGTTAAGCCTGGATTTTTATCCAAAAAATATTATGAAATATGCATATATTTATGCAAGCAAAAATTCAAAAATATGCAAAAATAATTCTTTAATATGTGCTAAAAAACCATAACAAATATTTTACATCATATACTATCACAAATTATGGAACAAGTACCAACACAAAGTTACAAAATATGATTTTAGACTTTTAAAATGGAAGTTTTTACAGTTATTAAGTAGTACAGATTTATACTTAGTAAAACTCTTTTCTACAGCATAATATTTAAAACAGTATATGTCTTAAGGTGAGAACTTTACAATGATTTAATTTTCATCGCTTATTTCTTCACTTTGTTTTAATTTGAGAATACCCTGGGTTTTTGGACAATACTTACAAGAGTTTAACAAATTCTATGCCTATTCCTCCTTTTTTTAATAGATGAAATACTTGACATGGAACAGAAAAACTATAGATTTATTATATATACAAAAAATATTATAGTATAACAACACTATCATTAACTAATAATATGAAAGTATATTTGTTGCTTAATTTGTTGTAATCTGTTTCCATGTTATCGGATGGCACCACCACTATGTACCAAGCTATTTGAACAATAGGCTATTAATCAGTCTCTCTGACAACAATTAATGCTTGAAATAACTTTTATAATAATAAAATCAGAAATAATGTAATGAATACATACTTCATAAATTGTAAAAATAAGAATAAAAACATAAGCATTAAAAATTTAATATTGTGAATTAAAATACAATTTAAGTATTTTTTCATTAATTATTAATAAAATATGAATTTTTCCTGTAATTATGTAGAAATATGCATTCATTGACATTTTTACTCAAACATACAAAATATGCAAAAACAAAAATTATCCATAGGATTCTATACAGAATGAGACATCAACATTTGTAATCAAAATTATTCCAAGTTAATTGTAGAAGAAAATGTATTTGCTTAAAAATCCAAGTCCTACTTATCAGCATTTATACATTATTTCAATGTCTATAGATTTTAATATGTATTTCAAACTGTAAATAGTTCATACATTTATAATAAAGCTAAAGAAAATGACTATAGGTTATGATAATTAAATAAATTTAAGTTAACTTATCAAATATTTATCGATATAAAATAAGGTCAACGGATTTATTTAGATATGAAATGTTTAAATTTTATAATTCCCTTCTAGTGCATTTATACAATAGGTATATAAACACTATAATTCTAGTTATTATCAAAGCTTTGAATATAATTAATTAAAGTCAACGAAACACATAAATACCTACCATAAATTAAATCTGGATTTTTCTTTTTCAAAATTAAATAAACTTCCGCAATTTTCTTTAAGAACATTGGGCATCTAATATAACCAGTCAATAAATAAGAATAATTATGTAATTCATTTTCGACCAAACCAGTTATTAATTCCACTAAAAAATATATTAATTTAAAATGTAATTATTTTATTATAAATCTAATAAGTTTAAATAAGTAATATAATGCATCAATTACTTACACAAATTTTTTTCATTTAATATTTGGCCATAAAAAGTTTTATAACCAGTATGATTTGATAATTGAACAGAATTTATAGCATCGACCTCAAAACCCATTATCTTTAAAATATTTAATGGTTAAATATTATTTAAAATATAAAATAATATTTGTACTAACCTGTAATGGAAATACAGCACACTTATTACCTACGTATCCACTGACAACATGGCTTTGAATAGAAAGCACTCTTTTAATAGGTTCCATTATATTGGTTTAAAATAAAGAACCTATATAAATTAATATAGTTTATGAATAAAAATAAATAATTAGATGGAATTATTAATTCAACAAAATATATTATTATAATATAATAAATTAAAAAAATGTGCAGGAAATTGATTCAGTAAGTAATATTTGTTCATATGTATAATATAGTAAGTCATAAGTAGATATGGAAATTTCAGTGCAGATATCGAATAGTAAATAACGAAAAAAAAATTTATATGAATTTATTTATATTTCTTATTAAAATAATATTCAACCTAAACATTTGAGTGGACACAAAATTAATATATCACTATAATTAATTGTTTCTGCCTTAAAAAAGGCAACATAATTATTATGTTATTATATAATTATATAATTATTTATTAATAGTTTATAATAAGTTAGGTAACTCTAGTAGTTATATTGATTCAACTATTTTTTCTCATTTTATAATCCATTTTCAAATAGTTCATGTATTCTAGTCAATAATATTATATTATTATCATCAATACCTGTACTAAATTAATATAATCTGTGGTACAAGCACATTCTACATATAAATGTAATTCATTAGCAAATACATAATGAACATACAAATATTGATTAAACACGATATGCTATAAGTAATATGCTAGTATATTTATAATTTAATATTTGATAAAAGCTTGCAATAAATTACAATTTACTTGTAGCGTAGTTATGCTACTGCAGTGTGTTCTCAAATATTAAAACTAAAATAACAAAACACACCTTTTATAAATTTTAATAAGTAATAATAATAATAGTACATACCTAAAAAATGTAATAGCAATTAATTTTTTATCTTATGATGATAAAAACCGTAAATTTAGTGTCTGTTGTCAGCAGAACTATCTTATGTAAATCAATAAAATAAAATATTTAAATTGAATAGTAATAAATGTTCAAATGATATAGTTAGGTATAATTTCTTTTTAAACTATTAATGTTCATTAATACGACTAAAACTACAGGTTAACCAAAACACAACTTACGTCTTCTAAAGTGTGATAGCAACTGGCTACGAAAGTAGGTGGTATTGTAGTAGTGACAAGCAGCGGCGTACGCAGGAATTTGGTATGGGGGGGGGATATCATAAATATGTATTATTTTCAATCATTATTCTTTATTATTATACAAAAAAAAAAAAAAAATGCAATCAGGGCGAAAATTCATCCTTCGGGTTTTTACATTAAATTCATCAATTATTTGTTCTATAGATAATGGAATGTCTCGATGTATGTTCATTAACGCCAATCCATTTAACCATGACTGCCCCGTCATATTTCTTATATACGTTTTTAAACGTTTAGGACTAAAAAAAAGCCCATGGGGGATATATCCCCCTTCACCGCCCCCTCATACGCACGTCGCTGGTGGCAAGGGTAATGAAAAAGAAAAAATTGAAAACGCCCGGTATTTATCGAAAAATATTAAACGGACATGCGTAATGCTTGATTCATGTTGTTGACGTCATTTTGTCATGGATTAACAACTTAAAAAACGTTGACTGTTATAAATTAGGTACTAAAAGGAAGTACCTACTATTCTGAAATTATTAATTATTATATACATTATATTGTATTTTTTTTAAAACACTTAAGATTCTGCAAAAATGGCAATTGAAACAAGTACCAAAAGACAATTACAGATATTTTTATGATATTTTTAGGAGACGTGAGAGACAAGTGTCAAAACCCTGAACGCTAAACACACTAGATAACTTACATTCAATTTTCATTGACAATGAAATATACCTAATTAATAATTGAGTTGCTGATCTTCTCGTACTAATTGTTTATAGAAATAGCTATCCTATTATATAATTTATTTAATTTTTAATAATTATTAATGACAAAATACCTACCTATCTATATTGTCTTGCAATTAATCTATAATTTTATTTTATCAGTCACTAGGTAATACTTGTTAATTGAAAGTTTTGAGTTTAATGAGTTTTAACTGGCAAATGATATTTCTTTTTGTTAACAAATGAATTGCCTATACAACCAATCTCTACTCTTTTGGTTTCTTTACAATCCTAAATAGGTGTGGTTGATAATATAACAATAACCAAGGGGAAAGTTTATTTTTTCATTAGTACTATTTATTATCATTCTGCAACATTTGGTAAAGGAGTTCCACATTATATTTATTTTTTAATCAGAGAACAGTAAATTTATTAAAAAAAAAAAAAACTCTCACACCCTCATATATGAGGGCATATATGCATATATGCATAGGCACAAATAATGAGTGGCTGGGGGGCTAAGTACTCCCTAAAATTTGTAAAGCTCCTCCTCCAAAATACTTACGTTATACATACACTAAATTACTGTATAACACGAAACAAATTTTATATCTATTTTTGTTCATACACCGACATAGGTAATGCATAATATGAATATTTAAAGGAACGTGTTACCCAACAAGTTTTTTTTAAATATATTAGGGATGGGCCGATCCTAGAACCGATACTTGGTATCGGCCGATATTGGTGGTATCAGAAATATCGGTTCCTATCGATTTATTTTCAAAACCGATATTTGAACCGATATCGCAAAAATTACTTGTGATTATAATATTGGGTACCGGTTTTATCGGTTTGTGGTATTGGATTAATTTTAGTATCGGTTCATGGTTTTGCCAAAAAAGTTGATTTTTTTATGTAATATATTAAAGATCAACTTAGTTTTTACTTGTGATTATAATATCGGATACCGGTTTTAAATCGGTTGTATATATCGGTATATCGGGTATCGGAAAAAAGTGGTATCGGCCCATCCCTAAAATATATTTAAACTCGTTCAAGTAGCAATTACGTTACCAGTCAGTTCATCCACTTGCGAGAAATCATGTTCGGCAATGCAAAGGATCAATTTATATTTAAGGTCTACTATGTCTCAAAAACGGTTCAATGGATTAGGTATAGAAAAAGATATTCTTGTAGACGTTGAGGATATTTTAAACGAATTTTCTAAAACAGAAAGAAGTATAAAACTAATGTAATTTACTTATTAATAATTTATTTTTGATTAAAACATACTTATTTAAGTATTGTAAATTGATGATTTTGATTGGTACACTTAATTTGAGTGTAGCGAGGAAATTTTTTTTTTTTTTTGGAGTATAAGTGTCAATAAACAGTTCTGTGTCGTCTGCCGTCGAGCACGCATGTTCACTACGTCACGCACACAATTATTATCAGTTTATTATTTAATTATGTTCACGTGTTTTGTACGATAATACGCAGACCCGTCTGTCATGTCCCGCACTACTACCTTGAAGTCGACCAAACATAATTTGTCGTCCTCCTCTTCATCAAATCTCGATTCAAGTCTAAAGAAAAGTTAGTCTTATGTGTCGTCAAATCGGTTCGCTCCCCTCACCATGGCTGATAACCTCCTCGAGGTTTTTAGTCCCCTTCCCGTCACAGTCTCACCTTCGACTCAACATGAACCTAGTACTCTACCATCGAAACACCTTGGTGATGAAAAAGTCGAGGTTACGAGCATGTCTGCACCGCCAATTGTCATAAGTAATGTTACTAACTACGCCTCGTTAAAAGCAGATCTAATATCTCTGGTGGGTACCGATGGCTTTACGGCTACCGCCAAGGGTTCCTCTCTTATTTTCAAACCTCATAATTTTGATGGTTACAATAAACTAGTCGATTACTGTAACGAATCGGATTTAGAATGCCATACGTGGGCACCCCGTCATATCCGCCCTTTCAAAGTGTTTATCCGTAATCTGCATTATACTATTCCTGTTGAAGATATAGAGAGGGCCCTCCGGAATTTGGGCTTCTCAATCATAAGTGTGCTAAACGTCCGCCACAGAATTAGTAAACAAGCTCTATCTCTATTCACCGTTGTCCTATAAGCAAGGGATTTTAACCGGAGTATCATCCAAATATCCTCCCTCCTTAACTCCAAAATAGTTGTCGAAAATCCGTATCAATCCCGTTACCCTCCTCAATGCAAACAATGTCAGCGATACGGTCACACTCGTTCCTACTGTAGCGAATCACCACGTTGTGTCAAATGCGGCAACAACCATTTCACCAAGGACTGTGTAAAATCTTCGGAACTACTTGCAAAATGTGCGTTATGTTCTGGCGCACATACCGCGAACTTTAAAGGTTGTCCTTCATTAAAGAAATTTATGAACACCTATCGTAAGAATCATAAGAATGGTCACCTCAAGACCACACCACCTGTACCACCATTAGTGCCCTCAAAACAGTGGCGGTTCTAGAGTACGGGCAGGGTGGGCAGCTGCCCGTACCAAAATTTTTACGTTCACCTTAAATGGTTCACTGTGATGTTTAAACAAGTAAAGAATTAAGGAATTCAAATATATATTTGTTTTTATTATTTACACTTTCATAAATAAAAAAGTGTTTAATTGGTTAATCAGTGTTTAATTGGGAAATCTTTGTTTTTGGAAGCTTCAACATTATCTGATGTACATCAACAAATAAGTAATTATGGCGAAACTTTCACTAATTTGAGAAAAGTAGTTGAATTATCTATGGTAATTCCTGTATCCTCAACTAGTGCTGAACGAAGTTTTTCTACTATGCGGCGTATTAAGACTTACTTGAGAGCTACAATGCAAAATCCTAGGTTGAGTAACCTTGCTATATTATCTATAGATAAAGAGAATTCGAAAAAATTGTTAAAAGACCCAACTCCTGCTCTTGATATGTTTGCAAAAATAAAACATAGAAGATTACAATTTCAGATATAGTAAAAATATAGTTTATATTATACTTTATCATTATAATATGTTAAATTATTTTTTATATACCTAAAGAAAAAAGAATATATATATATCTAATTTGAATTATTTTTTATGTGTATTAACTGTTAAAGAAAAAACTGTAGCTTAGGAAAATTTAGGATTTAAATTTAGCTTACAGCTTACTTATAAATGTACATAAGGATGTTATAAATTTTTTATCGGATAATAGCAACATTTGGTTTCTCTGTGAAAACAAAAAATATTTATTACTTATTATTTACAAAATTACAAATTATGTATTATAAATTACAATTATGTTTGGTTTTTATTAAACCATTTTGGCACTGGTAAAAACGTGTATGATATTTTTTATGGTTAAAAAGTTTTTTTGAAATTAAAATCTGATATTAAAATTTTTTTTTTTATTAAAAAATGTCAGCACTTTTAAAAACGTACATGATATTTATTGAAGTTAAAAATGTAAGTATAATTTAGTAAAATTCTGTCACTGGTAAAAACTTGTATGATGTATAAATTCAAATTTGTTAATTTGGTTTTCTTCTAAAAGTTTCATAGCATTTCTAATAAATGTTTCTTTTTCAATTATAATTGCTCTGCAAGTATTTAAGTGAGTGCTTCTTAATTTTATATGGGTATCCTTCTGTACATTTTTTAGAACATCGATGAATACAAAAATATTAGGATGAGCACTGTAAAACAAAGCGTTGAATTTCGATTGAAAAGCCTCACAAAATATTTTATCAGTCAAGATTAAATTATCTAAATAAGTTAGAAAACCCAGGCCGCAATTCGGATTAAACTTTTTTTCGTTGATATTTTTGGGGCGCAACTAGTATGCAGCCGTAATTCGTACGTCAATTAATAATTTAATTTATTGTAATAATGATTTAATAATATTAATAATTTAATAATTGGCTGCTAAATGCTGACATGAAGAAAAAGGCAATATTTTGATTGGGTGGGGTTGGCGACACGTACGTGCTGGACTACCTAATCAAAATAATTGTACTGTTCTACTAATAGGCTTTATATCAATTGCGCCGAAAATCGCAGGTGAAGAAAGAAAAATTATTGGATAGAAAAAAGGTATACATCTATTGGGTCGGTGTATAAAGGATATAATTTATAGGTACATCTATTGTGCCGATCGATATTCGAGTTAATTCATTTTGCGATTGTCTCATTGATAAATATATTGATCAAAATGCAACTTTTTCTCCGTATTTATGGTCATCGTGTACATATCAGGCGAAAAAACATCAAATTCCGGTGAGGCATTTTACTCAGTGTTTGGGAAATATTTTTATTCACCTCATCTAAATATTTTTGTTTTTTATGAAGTTATAAAAATAGTGTGACACGATAATCATAGTACGTGTTCTCTTAGTTATCATAAATACACAAAATTCTTAATTTATGACAAAAAAATAAAAAGTGAAATAGACTTACCTAATTATATAACTAATTAAACCTAAGAAATTTTAAAAATTTCTAGGATTAGTGTAAATAACCACTTAGTGGAGGTAAAATTTGCTGTATTGTCAACTACCTATATGGCTACCAATCCGCATGTGTGATTAACATATATGGCTACAACCCGCAAGTGTGATTACGCTATTGCAATTGACTCTTGCAAGTAATACGTAGTATACGTATAATTAACTATTGTTTGGCTGTGCTCAGTGCCGCAACTACAAAATAGGAGGCCCGTGTGCGGTAATTATATTAGGCCCCTTCCTAGGAGTTATACGTCTTATTTTTAAGTATCAATTTTTTTAGGTTTTCAAACATGTTTCACATCAGTTAGTGTACGATATATGTATATGATTAAATGAAATTCCTACAACTGTTGTATATTATACTTCACTCCATATTAAAGTAGTAAATTTATTTAAGTAGCTTAGGTAGTTATATTGTATGTCTACTCAAATACTCAATGGACTCATTGTTAAATAAATATTAAAACAACCTTACCTGAAATTTGAAAAAAATTTTTTTTATTATAAAATAAATGTGTGTTTGTAAAGTGTAGTTAATTTCAGGCTGGGACTAGCCCCCCCCCCCCCAAATTTATGTAAAAATAGGGGCTTGTGAACGGAACACTCTGCACGCCCGGTTTTTGCGGCACTGGATACAATATGTTTACGTAAATAACGTATATACATATTCACAGTATTTTTATAGTGACCTGCTTATTATGCAATATATAAAAAAAAAATTTATAATTTATATTTTTTTTTAACATTTTTGTTAGATATTAGTCCATTTAGTCTATAACTAAAAAAATGTATCTTCCTCGTGAACTAATGTAAAATTAATATTAAATTTAGCTTAACAAATAGCAGTACTAAATAGCAACTTATAGTATTACTATTATTATATGTAAACTATTACGTATTCAACACATTTTCTGCAAGTTATAGCAGAGATCATCGTAGTGATTTTACAATAACAATAATTTTAAAAAGATTAATTAAAATTCCAAACTAAATTCTTAGTAACATTTCACACATTGCTTATTCTTAAATAGTTTAATGTGCTAACATTGGACACTTTTTATTTTTAACATTCGCGCTCATATACTTTGGATTCTGGACAGAGGAAGGATTTTATATTTTAATCAGTATAAATGCCAGCGTTGAAATTATAAACAAAATTACATTTAAAAATAATAAAAATGATAAGTATCATTATAACCTAATCATAAACTCACATATAAGTATATGTTATATAATGTTATATACGTTTATAATAAAAAATTCTAAAATATTAATTGGCCACGTACCTAAACATACAAACAAATTCACTAGGCAAAATTATCGAAAAATACAGAAGTAAGTACGTCTAACTGAGTAAACCGACTCGTATCGACCATTATTATTTCGTCATTGACAACGTTCGCTCATTTAATCACGTTGTTATATCCTTCAACTTCTCACCGTGTCCGTATAACCCGTGTTCACGAAAAATGGAAGAACAATGCAAACATACATTCGTCAACAAACCCTTTTACAAGTGGTTTCATAAGTGTAACAAATGCGGAAGGAGAAAAATATGGAAACCGATCTCGAAATGCTCGGGCTGCAAGAGTTATTACCATCGCAGGTGCATACAGCTGGACGGCGACGCGTGCAACAAGAAAACGGATCACGTCAAATCGACGGTACTGAAAAATATATTGCTAACAGAAGTAGGCGCTACTAACCAGTTGATCTTTTTCCGGTTAACCCGTTTTCGGTGACTTTCTTAATGTGTAATCTCTCTGCTGGCCAGTACGCCAGCACCCACTGCAGCCTTATTCTGACAAAGAAATGTCGTAAACTCTGCTTATTATACAACTGTTGTGGGTTTTTCATTTGTTCTTCTCTGGAAACTTTTCAATTCATCATTATACATACCTATAATCACATATCAAGTATACTTCGAATCAATAATTATTTAAAGACGTCACTGCATTTAAGTATTTGTTCGTGACAAACTCGTATATTAGGCCTTTTTGATTAAATTATTGATCAAATATGAAGGTGGGATATTGATTGGTGATGAGCAAACCAAACCCAAAACCAAGACTATGGTAGTTAGTAGTAGTTAGTATATTATTACTATTATTATTTAATCTTGGTCTTGGAGAGCCATTGTACTCTATTAGCCATAGTATCAAGGGCAGCCATAGGAAAATTCTCAAGGGGGAACAAAATTTTATTTATCAATCTATTTATAATTAGGAATGACCCACGATATAGGAAGGGGTTTATAATTTTATATTATACTAATAAATTATATAAATCAAACTGGAAGAGTATAAAATAATAATTATTTAACCACTTTACAATAAAAGTAATTTATTCAAATTTTTATTTAATTAATAATATAAATTGGACACTTAGAACATTAGTTATATTTATTAAAATATTATATAAATATTATTGTGGTGTACACACACACACACATATTCATACCGTATTTCTGGAAATACACAATATTTTAAGAATTGATAATCGTTACACGGGGATGATATTAAATATTTTCATATTCTAACCTGATCAGATGACAAAAATGATCAAACTGCACGTAGAAAACATCCATGACATAACTCCCGAGGACGGTCACGTCGCCGAGAACTGTCCGGAGAAAAGCGCCGATGGTTCGTGCGCCTTGGAAACCTGCGATCCCGGTACCGGAATCGCGGTGCTGAATTCCGCGGACGTAGAAGACGAACCGGTGCCCAGTTCAGGTGGAAACGCCGAGGATGGAAATTCTTCTGGGATGACGGTCGACGAGAGCAGCACAGCTCCAGGAAACGACGGGACTATAAACGAAAAATGTTTTATAAATATCTTGGACCCCGGAGAAGATCTCGTCACCGAGAACTGCTCGAAAAGAAGCGCCGATGGTTCGTGCGCCATGGATGCCTACATTCTCGATACCGGAATCACGGTGCAGAGTTCTGCGACCGTAGATGACGAACTGGTGCCTAGTCCAGGTGGAAACGCTGAGGATAGGAATCCTTCTGGAACGACCGTCAACGAGTGTAGAGCAGTGGTAGTAAACAAAACCCGAGCACTAGCCAATATGATGTCATTGTCGGTTCAAGAACCGGCACGGAACGTTTTGAGTAAGGAGTGGCTTTATTTTTTCGTATTTTTCTCGTCCATTTGACGAAATCAACAAACAATAATTTTAATTATTAACAAAAAAAAAAAAAAATCCGCGTGGTGCAACACCGTGTAACAGCTGCAGATGTTTGCCCGTTCTACATTGATTTTTCTCGGAGCAGTTGGCCCATTCGTACACTTCTGATATGGAAGCCGATGGCGGACTGTGGCGATTCCAAGATCGCACTGCGCTTGCCACACCGCCGAACCAAAGCGGATAGATACAAAAGATGTGAAATCACCCAGGAAATGCCATTGGAGTAGTTACCGGTATTCTTGTTATATTTTACTCGTTCTTATTTTGTTCGAAAAACGTCAATATATCTCGTAACGTCTAACATCTTTGGCAAAGACTAAATGGAATAGGTAGTTCAATTTTAAAAAAAATTGTATTTCATCGTATAACATTACATTTATAGTTGATTAGAAAATAATAAAGCTTACATCCTATTTTGCTTTTCTAGAACTATAAAGAAAGATAACCGTTTAAAATTATTATTATAATTCAAGACAAACAAATTGGGAATCCCTGTTGTAGAGGTTTTAAGTATGTGCGTTGATAAACTAGGTATCAACGGTTAATTATGAATCGATTTTCGTCATAATTATAATTCAAAATGTGTTGTAGTTCACATAGAGTACTGAATATAAAGTACCTTCGTGGCACAGACAACTTTGCGATACTATTTGTTGAAAGGTGTAATGTAATTCCCTATTTTATACAATTGACTTGAAAATGACATTTTTCCTTATAAACATGGTCATTCTAAGGATCAATTTAATTTTCAAATCAACTGTGTAGTATGGAATTGCATAATACGTTTACAAATAATATCACTAAATTGCCCATGCCCCAAAGATACCTTATGTTCACCCTATACAATTGATTCAAAATTAATCGTTGTTAACATTGCGCATACCTAAAACCTCTGACAGTTATTTCCGAATTGTTTGCCTTTTATAATAATAATTTTAAGTCCTATTCTTATTTTATAATGCTGGACAAACAATAGGACGTACGTTTGATTATTTTAAATAAAACATGATACGACGAGATGTTTTTTTTGAAAATTGAACTGTTCATTCTTATTTGTCTTTGTATGAGATGTTAGATATGATGTACGCTTGAAAATTGTACTATTTGTTTTATGCAACTTTAAGAGAAAAATTAAAATAATATTTTTCTGGAACCTCATCCTAGACTAACCATGTATTAGTCACTTATAACTGGAGTTGTCATCAAAAAGTTTCAAGACCGGATAACATCTTAATTCTAACACTAACTCATAAATCAAAATTATATAAAGAACGATAGATTAATAAAAACACAATATATATTATATCATGATTATATTTCCCACCTTCTCAGATAACTAGATGAAAAAAATTGTCATCACATATGTCCAAATTGTTAGCCTGCAGCCTGAATGTCTGCCTGATAAATTATGATAATTCGCTACCGCCCCGTCGGCCAGAGATCAATAAAAATATATAATTTTGATTTTGACTTTTGACGTTTTTAGTATGTTTCCATCGCAACGTCATTGTGATAATATGATCACATATTCGCATCAACGCACAGTAGGACAGAATTTAGGTCCCAAAAATAGTATAAAATACATTAATAAATTCCCAGGGAATGTATACATTTATATATAAGATGTCCTAGTGATGGTTAATTAGATTTTATAAATAAATTTAATAAATGTTATGATTTAAGTATACTGTGCACAGTGCACGCTGACATTTATATTTAGATATTGTTTTCAGACATTCTTGTAATATTATAATTTTTATCAGTATTTGGAGTTTGAAGGCAAGTCTCGCAAATTATTAGAATTTATTTTTAGAACCAACCTATATCATATATTTGTGGTATATTAGGATATATTTAAATAAACACATTTTAAATAAAATGACTTATAGTGTTTTATTTGGTTTTATGTTTTATATTTTATGATGACATCGATTAGAACGTCCCTTCCGGTCACACACTATCTAAATGGACAAGAACAAACCGGCATCGACTTGTCGAAATTAAACGTTCGCTATCGCTTTACTTGAACACATAAATAACATTAAATACATAATAACAGTGGCGTGCACAATCCTATATTCATTTGGAGAGGGGGGGGGGAAACTAATTTTTTAACACCACCCATTCCAAGTGAAAATGATATACGTTTATTAAGAGATTCGTTGAAAATATTCGGTCCACTGTTTTAAGCAAACACGACAGCCGTAGACTTTTTCTTGAGTTATGTTAGTAAGTATGCTTGTGAAATAGTAATTTTCAAATGGGATCTAGGCTCCATTTATTTGCTCTTAATTTTGCACACCACTGCATGGTAAGATATTTTGACGTGACTTTGACCTTTCGTTTAATGTGAATCGACTTTTAATTTAGTTCCACAGCTGGTTCAAATACTTAAGTATAAACAACAACTTTTTCTTATTGATAAAACGTAATACAGTTTTTAGTTAGGTACCTAAAATAATTATGCAATTAATTGTACAATAGATGTCAGTTAAATTAAATATTAAATCAGATCATACTTGATACTGTAATAGCATTTTAAATGAAAAATTTAGAGATTTAAAGAAAAAAAACCCTGTGAAGAAAGAAATAACCAAAACATGACAAATCATTAAATAACAATGTATTTAATAAGACACTAATTTTAACATCATAAAAATATAAAATTTCTACATAGAAAAAAAATGTAAAAATTATGAAAATTTGAAAAAAAAATGTGAAAATTGTTATAAAAAGAGAGAAAAATTGGTAACATGAAAAAATAAATATGTTATAAAGATGGCAATAAAGAAGAAAAACCCTGTGTAGGAAAAAAACCAAAAAAATTGATAAATTTAATGAAGTAGTTAAGAAAAGTAATACCAAACAGCAAAAGGTATAAAAAAAAATGTATAAAAATGAATTGAATAAAAAATAGTCTTCCATCTAGCCAAATACTACAGTTCATCGGATCTTTTCGATAATGTCCCGTAAACGGAAAGGGCCAACCAATTATATAGACTCGGTAGTGAAATAGATTTCTGGTAATTTCACCTCCAAGACTACCGGTTGGACTGGTCCATCAATATCGGTGGACCTCTTCATATAGAGAACAACATTTGCAGAGTTTTTCTAACCGTCGATCGTGATGTTCTCTATTTCCACGCACCCAAAACCCTCGTCTCTCGACACGTCCAAACTCTGTGACTTGTGGATGATTTTGGGTACGTGAAGCACGAAAACGAGTGCAACGTCATGCACTATTTTCAGCACAACGGCCAATCCGCTCTTGTGGTGGCCGCATAGGTCATCGCCGCTAAACCGCCGATTTTTGTCCCACACGAAGGCTGCCCACGACAGGAATTTGACTACCGCGTTAGCCTTAACACCGAACAGCACGACGAAGCTGTCGCCCACCCTAAAATCAATTCGATGAGCGACCCCGTGCTCCGTGCTCCGCGGCCTTCCAATGGGCCACCCTTATTTTTCGGGGTACGCTTCCACGGTTATCACCCGGCGGCACGTTCGTGCCAGCTGAATAACCACGCGACCAACCCTGCGGTCTGAGACTCATCAGAGGGGCCCAACGGCAACGTACTGGGGAAAATAAAAGTGGAAGCGGTCTCTTCCACCGCAGTCCCACCAGCCATCATGGCCACGTCCTCCTCGGGCCCATCTTCGGCATTGGCACGCATCATATAATCTCATAAGGTTCTCAGCCAGTGCTTTAATATTCCAACTTCCCGGGGCGGCATCAAGTGTTCCATCTCGGTGAACGCTTCCACGGTTTCTGGCGGCCCGTCCGTCTGAACGCCAACGTCCACGTACTTTTTATCCCCGATATCTTGGTTCTTGAAGGACCGGTAACTTCGTCCCCGGAGCACCGACGCTCCGTCTAGGAATACCCGTTCCGTGTGGTGGCATGCGGTTTTCCGACAGTGGTTGACGCGAAGATCACGTCTGCTGTCCAGGTTGCTCGGTACTGTGGTCGTCGGTGTGGCCAAGGTTGCGGCCCATAATTCTATGTCTTCGCACCAATAGTGGATAGAGTGTCGGGGCCTAGTCGACCACCCCCGTACCCTCGCAGTCGCTTGCTGACGACCAAAGTGGACCCGCTACGTTGGAACCGGTTTTGACACCGGAACCACCCACTCCTGCCAACCACTGGGGTTCCGAAGCTCTCGAGATGGTAACAATACTTAGTATTGTTTTATATATATATATAGTATAATCATATTGTGGTTTTTCAAGTGATTTCCTTCACTACATTTTAACCCTACTGCCAGGGGGTTTTTGATCAAGGTTTTCCTTTCTCTAGGACGTCTGCCACCCAAAGCTGAAGAGCCCGCCCTACACTTTGTCAAAAACCGCTTTGTTAGCCCTCAGTTCGTTGACCTTTCCAACATGGGAGACCCTGTTGGTAATAAACTACCATTGGCATAGCTCTCGGAACTATTGAGGGACGCAAGCCCCCCCCTATACCACGTCAAGGAAGGTCCTCGTCACCCTAGACGAGAAACATATGTAGCCCTACGAACGAGGTTGGGAAAGACAATATATTTTTTTCTATACTTCTATAATGGGTAATCGCGAGAGACTATCTCGTGAATTTATTACGGAATATATTTATAATCTATTAAGATAATTTATTACGTAACACACCTCACTCGGTTTGATTTATAAATGATAAAATACTTCAACTCTTGTTAAATCCAATATAAAATTATTAGAGACTTGAATTATTTGAAGTTCCTAAATTAATTTTTAACTTAAAAAATAATAACATAAATAATAAAAATATAACATCAAATAAAATAATAACAAATAATAATATAAATAATTTAACATAAATTCTTATTGTATATAAACTATTCAAATTGTATTTTTTCAAAATAAAAAAAAAAAACTTATTAAATTACATTATAGCTTTAATTATTTTTGTATAATCACAGAATAATTTATATTGTAATAATGTTACAAAGAATCTGTTATTTTTATATAAAAAATATAAGCCAATTACTACTTGCAAAATCAAAATTATTAGTTATCCAAGTATAGTCATATATGTTATGTACCCGGGCATCCCCCGAAATGTATTAAATGGGTTCTCTAAGATGTAAGTCTAATATGGCATAAAAATGTCTAATACTTTTGAATCTTGGTGAAGAAAACGATGTTTTGATATTGATAACTATAAATTTAGTGAATACCGTGTTTTAATGAATGGATGTTCAAATTTTAGATGTACTAATAAAAAATGTCCTGAGAGTGTTATTGTTAATAAATGAGGAGTATAATAATCATTGATAATAAGCAATTGAGTTCCAGCACTAGAGACTTTCGTCACAGGTAGCCAAAATATGTGTGCACAATCGAGTTATGCATTTTTACGCAAACGATTTGTAAAAAAGGTAAATGTGCGCAAACGAGTTTGTTATAATATTGTAAAACATAACATTAGTGATATTACTCATATATATATATAATAGTATTAGTAATTATTAAATTAAATTAATTTTAACTATATAATAATATCTTTTGACATTAAATGTAATAACTACTCTATCAAAAATAAATAATTATCTAAAGCGGCAACAATAAACTATCGGAAGTTACATTATAATTAGTTAATAAACATATCTCATTTATATCAAAATCATCTCCATATTCCTAATTGATGTCGGCTAACATCACACAAAATAATCAAACAAATGTCAAAAGATAACAACATAAATACTACATTATTAATATTAGGACATTTTCTAAAATTGTTAAACATAAATCAATAAATGACGGTAAAAAGGGCAATCTTGTTAATACACCAAAGGGCATAAATAGGCTTGTCTCGCCAGCAAGAACGTCGATCGGCTACTGGTCACCAGACGAAGAAGATCAACACGATTTTTCATTGTACGCCTGCGGAGTATTGACGAGATTTGTCAATCATATCTGAATTTTAAATATTCCTAAGTGTGTTCAATTATTTTAAAATATTTTTCAATTCAAGATCTACATATTGTACGAGAAGTGAAATAAAAGAAAGAATTAAAGAAATTCACTTTTAGAACTATTAAAGTTCATCCCATATTTAATCTTTTTCGATATTACTACAAGTTGTAGCCGTTGAAAAACAAATAGATATCTTAAATACAACAGATTTAATTTATAATGACGGTAATTTGAAAATCGAGCA
>NW_020272972.1:72851-150925 GCF_003268045.1 Sipha flava | reverse complement strand
TAAAGGAAACATAAGTAAATATTATTAAAAACAGTATACTTTAAATTATAACAAAAAAAGAATACTTTAATGATAAAAGAAAAAATGAAAATGAGTATCCAGAAGTCTAGAGACTACATATGCAGACGAAAATAAATATATATAATAATAATAAAAAAAATTACTAATACTATTAAATTGATAAATTTAAAGTATTAATAATTTAAATGAATATTGAATGTAAAAAATTGATTTAATGAAAAAATATTATTTACATAACCGAGAATACTTAATTATTGTAAGTTCAAAAAGGTAATGAATTAAATATAAAAAAATAAAATGGTAACTAAAAAATATAAAATTAATTGATTTAATTATAATTACAGTTGTTATTTAAAAGAAAAACTACGTACCAGTATTTGTGGGAGTAAGTAGGTATGTGTTTGTTTATCGTAAGTTCGTTTCACTCTGAATCGGCTCCTAGATTTCGGCTGTTTAATATAATATAGAAAATAAATACAATGTTTTAATAATCAATTACATTTTGAGAACTATAGAAAAATAAATTATAATTTATTTTTTTATTTTATTTGTATTATTATATACAATGGCAGGTATTATAAAAAATAATATAAAATAATTATAAAATATAATTTGTAAGAATGACAATATTTAACAAACGTGAATAGAATAAGACAAGTAATATTGGACATGGATTATCTGCCGCATCGTTTTTTAAGTCGCAGTGTTGTTAATCCGTGTATCGCGGAATATTATTTAAATGTAGAATTTTTTATTTAGGTAGAACAATTTATTTTAATTGTAAAAAAAAACATTAACCAACCTAATACTAAGGTCTGCTGTAGATTTAATAGTTTCTATTCACCCTTACTTGAATGTCATTTCTATTTATTTATTTTTAAATATTTTAAACTATTTTTCTTCAGCGTGTGCGAAAATAGAAGGATCAATAAAGTGATTTATTTGTTATTCATAACATAGATGCCCAATTTCTCATTCAATTTTTTTTTGAAAATCCTGATGCTTCACGTTAATATATCCAAAACATAATTAAACATAAAACATAACAAGCAAGTTGTTATGCTTTGTGTTGCCAATGTCTTAGTTTGAAGAGGTTTTCTTTTTTTTTTTATTCTTTCCGCGACCCTGCTGCGTATTAAGTATCGAAACCATTGTATCGATAAAAAAAGTACTTGTATCGAAAGAAAAGTATCGATACTTTATTGGTATCGGTAGTATCGTAACGTTCCTATTCATTGCTCATAGTCAAAGATGCTTGAAATTAAAAGTTCATGGGCAACAAAATATAAATTATCAACATTGAAAAAATAAAAATGAGAAAAGGCGAAATATATATAAGTGTACTGTGATTATTTTTAACTTTGTGATAATCTAATAAATAAATTAAGACATTCAGGTAATTTTAAGAAGATTTCCCATTGTGAATTATCATAATTAAATGACACAATTTCAAATGAAATTATTATTTCACATTAGAATATATTAAATATTCTTACTTTTTAGGTACAATTTTGATTTATAAAGTTACTTAGTAAATAAGAAAATAACCACTAAATATTTTGAATGATTAAATAAATAATAGTAATTTTACTTTTTATCGGTTTTTAAATATTATGTTTATTAGTTTTTATTTTATGTTGGAGTGGTAGCAAAACAGTAAATGAAGCACTCTTTGTTAAATTTATGAATTTCAACTGGTACTTGTACAAAGTTTTATCTATAATATGTTTACTAAAATGTTAAAAAATTTTATTTAAATAAAATTGTAGGATTAAATACTTGAAATAAAACTTATATGATTGTTCTAAAGAATTCAAATCAACTTTTATATCTCTATAGAAGATATACATTTCTCTGTATGTTTTAATAAAGCATAATTCAAGTGTATATATATATATAATAAAAAATATATATATATATATATATATATTTTTTATTTAAATAATTTATAATCTATACAACAGTTAATACAATAAGTACATTTTATAGTTAATAATGTTGAGTAACAGGAGATTTAAATTTATGAGCAGAAACTCAGCAGTACCATCCAACCGGGTACATTTTAAGTATTATAATTTTTTTTTTTAGTTTTAATTTAAGTCATTGCCTTTTGAGTCTTCTACTTGAATTACCAGGAAGTGAGGTGGAAGATAATTGTTTTATTAATGGGTCACTGTGAGAGTTTAAATTGGTGTGAAATTTGAAATAATATGATTTTGCTAATTCATTGAGTGTAGGAATTTTTAAGTCTTTGTGAAGGTCATTGTTTGAAAAGTATCAGAGATATAACATTATTACTCGTAGGCAGATGGGTTGAATCGCTAAAGTGTTTTAGTATTGGATGGCTTTGCAGTTCCTCATAACTGGATAGGTTCAAACTGGTCGAATTATTGTTTTATATAAGATAATTTTTTTGGATAGGAAAAGTTCAGATTTTAAGAGTGGTCTAAGCATATGAGGTCTAGAGTTAACAGTTTTACGTTTAAGTTTTATGCGTGGGCTCCAGGTTGTCTAGAATTAAACCAAGATATTTAACTTCGTTTGCCTTTGGAATTGTTAGGTTGTTTAACCAAACAAGTGGAGAATCGAGATTTCGTAGTGAGAAAGTTACTAGAACAGATTTGGTTTTGTTTATTTTGATTTTCCACCTATTTTCCCACAAGTTGATTATATTTAAATGATTTTGGATAATTTTCTGATTATTTTTGCTTATTTGACTAGTTTTTTTACGTTTTTATAGTTTTCTCCTGCAAAGTCGTTTTTAATAAAATTTAAATTTAAAAATAATTCCTATTTTATCTATGTTGTCAGGTAGTTCATCGTTGTCCAAGGCATCGTTGTATGGTTAACAAAGATATTCCAACGTTGAAAATGGAACCGAGTGTCAAACGTTAGAATTATCAAAATCAAAGAGAACAGAGCTTACATTTTATTTTTCAGAAAAATCCCTTAAGAAATCCATAAAATCTTGAAAGTGTAGATTTATTTTTATTTTATTTAATTTTTTAGTTTTTTTTTTTTTAATAATTTTCTTAATTTTAATTTTTTTAAATGCTTATTTTAGTGCTTATAATGATGTTTTTAAGCGTTTATTTTAATGATTTTAAGTGTTAAAAGTCCCGAGCCCTGCTCATAAATATATAACATGAAAATGCAAAGATAAAATATAAAAGTAAAATATGTTTTTTCAAATTTGTCAACTTGGTGAACCACGTCTTCGGTCATGATCAATTTGTGCCCTTTCATTACACACAGTTTTTTTTTTATCCGTTTTTAAATTGTCTTTACCAAACCTGTACTGAACCATCACTCATCACTGTATTGCAGCACAAAGCCGACGACGAATTTGAGCTAAGCCATCTTCCTCGGCTTGCAAAAATCGAATTACACTTCGCAGGGGGCGGGAAATAAAATTTTATTATCGATGTAATTAAGGCAAATAATAGAACAATACTGATTGGAAACGGTAGAGATTCGGGGAATGTTATACAATAATATATTAGTTGCGATAAGAAGCAACATGTGAACGAAGTGTTCGTATGTAGTGAATTGTACCACATTAGAGTTTGATTTTGAGATAGCCCTCGTAAATTAGCCATGGAGAGGACTATTTTTCAATGTTAACAAATTGTGTAGTATACATTCATATCATGTAGTTTTTAAAATGAGTACCTAGTGTGCATTATTATAAAACCTAAGGAAATCTATTATTTATTAGATGTGTCATTAAAAATGTAAAAATTTAAATGTAAATTTAACTTTTATTGACAAGTTCAACAAATATATTTAAAATATTATAAATCTATAGTTCAATACCTTGACTGAAAGTAGCAGGTTATGGAAACGTTTGGAATTTAAATTAATACAGCAGCTTAAATTAATTTTCCTTCAATATTAAATGAATCAACAAATTTTTATAACAATTTGTACCATAAAATGAACAATAAAAGTTAATTTTTAATTTTCTTCCTCTCTTAAGGCAATCATGAATACTATAGATTGTAAAACTTATGATAATAACTATTTTTTTCAATAATTCCTGTTATTAAAATGTATAATGTAATTTCGTAAATTCAGACAAAGTGAATAACCAACTTTTAACAATTTTAGTACTGAATTCCATACTGAAAACTATATAACTACGACAATTAATTTAATAGAAATTATTTAAATATTATCAATTTTTACTTTATTTTATTTTCATACCATTAGTTAGTCATTCTGTAGATCAATGTATCATATTATTAAAAATAACATACAATTAAAACATGAAAATTATTTTTAAAATTGTTTTAAATAAACTATTCATTACCATTATGAAGGATCATAACAAACATTTTTTTCACAAATATAATCATGATTTGTATTAATAGAGTAAATATTTACAAAAAATATATGTCAAAAATAAATAACATTTTGATGGGATGTTTTGTTTATAATGCTGAGATTCTGTGCAAGTGCAACATAATACTTTATGTGCAAAGATTTAAAACAATAAGATTTACAATATTATAGAACTTGTATACTAATTACAGAATGACAATTTAAAATTAAATATTTCTATTCCAATTACATAGATTGATTATTTTATGTAAATCAGTCAATGTACATGAATATTTAAATAATTTAAATTTTTATTTTTTTTATTAAAATAATTTATAAGTAGTTAAGCAATTTTATTTCCTTTGGTTTAAAACAACAATTCTACTCATATGAGCTTCTGAATACTTAGTTTAAAAATATAAAATGGTAATCTATAACTTTTAATTTTAATAATATTGCACAACAAATAAAATAATTGAAAATGTCTAAGTGAATAATTACAAATTTTAGAAATTGACTGATTTATATTAAAATAAATTTAAATATTAAAGTAAAAATAAAAAAATATAATACCTTTATAGCAACATAAACATATATTTATGATTTAATATTGACCATTCTTATAATTATTAATATTTATTAACAATCAACTTAATTTAAATAAATTACATCTTATAGTATATTGTAATATATTTTGAATTAAAATATTTATTTATTACAACTAAGTTTATTTTTATAGAAATATTATTTGATAAATAATAATTAATAACAAATAATGTCCAATATGTTCATTACATTGAAATATAAAATGTAAGATTTGACGAATGAAAAAAAATTCTCTTGATAAATATTTAATAAAATATTCTGTCATATATTCAAAAGCAACAAGTTAAATTTATTTGTACATTAAATGAATTAATACATTATAAGGAAGAAATAATTATAAAAATGAATCTATCCACGGAAAAAAGTATACATAAATTCCTAGAACTTTACACTTATACATTTTAAATATAACAGATCTATGATAAAATTATTTAGCCAAAAACCACAATTATTTTATGAAAAACTATTTAGTTATATTTATACAGATATAATTGCATACAAAAAAATTAACTTGATTCCATTAAAATAATTTTCAATGTTTAATATAATAATAACATGATTTATTTATGTATATTATTTAATATATTTTTTACACTAATATATTTAATTTTGGTTAATTAATTACATACAGTTAAGTAAACAATTAAAGTACAATATCTGTAATATTTCAAAATAAAAATAAAATTAATTTGCTCAAGTACATCAATACTTTTTATTGTAAATAAATAGAATGGTCAGAAAAAAATATGTGCGCGGTTAATATTTTACCACAACTTAAAAAGAGTTAATTTATATAATATTAAATTGATACTTGAAATGCTATTGTCTATTAGTATAGGTAAATTTGTTACTAAATTTAAATTAGTAATGACAATATTTATTTAGAACAATCAGTAATTCCTAATAATATTGTTAATATAAATATATATATATTTTTTTTTATAACACAAATGAGGCTAACCCCCAATTAAAATCTATGTCTATACACATATATTAAATTTGTTACTAAATAAAATGGTTATTATATATATACAAAGTTCATAAAATTAAAATCAAATAATCAATCAATACTTAGGACTTTATATAACTTAGGTCACAAGGAACCATTATTTAATGATTGTTAAGGTAAAATCAATTTTTATACATATATAACATATTATGTTATTATATAAATATTCTAAGTTTTCAAAAGAAAATGATTCAAGCACAGAGGTACATTATAAACAATATTAGTTGCTTATAATACATGTTCAACTAAAGATTATTTATTTCTTTTTTACAGCAGTTGTATTACTAGCAGGTCGTCCAGAGTTCAATCCTGAATATTGATATTTTGCTTTCTTTTCAGATGGTTTCAGAATCTTGATGAATAAAATAACAATAAGTACATATTATTTTCAATAACAGTAAATTATACTTTATTTTGTTGTCTTTATATTTTTAATACTTAAAATTTAAATACAAAATTTTACTACAGAAACTATATATAAAGACAAAGCTTGAAATTTCATCAGGGGCAAGCAACTATCAAAACATGTTTAGTGTTATTTATTAAGTCTATTTTTAAATGTTTACCCATGTTAAATTTTTTATCTTATTTTATGATCTTTAACTATAACAAACAAAATAAATACAACAATAAAAATCATGATCTATTAAAAATATTCAAGTAAAATTATATTGTTAAAAGAAATTAAACAACAATGTTATTAGATAGGATTTTATCAATAGAATACTTAAAATATATAGAAAATTTAAGCAGTTTATATATTGGGTCATATGTGGGTCAATTTAAAATGTCATTAAAAATTTATAAATTTGTTAGCTATGGTCAGGGGAGGCAATTGCCCACTCATAGCTATATCCTTGACTATATATTATATTTAAGTTGATCTTTAGGGCAATTACATACAATTTTCAAATTTAAACTACAGGTATAATCTAATATTACATTTTGTTTTCTGTTCGTTCATACATATCAATGAAAAAATCACGAGTTAAAGCATTTGAATTTTTATTGTCTCATTGAAAATAAAACACTATTGTGTTTAAATACAAATGAATAAATATATGTTTACCATGGTCTGGAATATTATTTTATTTGTAATATACAATCAGTTTAAAATTTAAAATTGATCATCAGGTATATACAATGTTAATAAAATCACAAATTATAAAGTCCTACTGTATAAATGTACACTATTTATAAAGTAGAATTTATCACTTAACATTATAAATATGTATTTTAATAAATTATGTATTTCTTCCTTTACTTTTTCATATTCAGTCACAGATTATTGATTTAATTATTAATTTGAAACCAATAAAACGAGTGTGCCTCAATGCAGTTTAGAGCTATCACTAAGTAAAGCTATCAGACATTAGTTTATGGTCATTTCAGGTTATTACAATTTAAAAGAAGAACTGAATTTTAATGAACTGATTAAAGTTATATTATATTTCTGGAAACATAAATACTATCAATTTTTTTTTAAAAATTAGTTTTTTTCAGAATAAGAAAAAAAAACACATACTTTATTCAAAAAACTAAATGGAAATATTTATCAATAAATTAAGAAAAAAATAAAGTGAATAAGTTAGCAAAAGAAGTATTATTATTTTACTTATTCCTTAATTAACTGTTGTTTTTTTAGTATAATGTTAAAACATTTTTTTATAATTTAACAATAAATTCAATATTTAAGCATTGTATTTTATTATGTATAAATATTTTGAAATGATAATAAAATTATACTATTTAGACAGTGTGTGTAGGGGATGTATAAGATCGAGATGAGTGGAGGTTTAGGACAAGGATAGCCGACCCCAAATAGTTGGGAAAAAAGCAAAGGAAAAGAAAAAGAAAAAGATATTATTTAGACTAAAAATGTATAACTAATTTAATAAAATAAAAAAAAAAACATACTTGAAATGAACACATTAGAGTTGCATCAACAGACATCATTCCTCCTGCATTATCAAATTCTCCACAATAATTTGGTGCAGAAAATAACGTAACCAATTGCCTTTTGGCAAAAAACTCATAACCATCTTCTACGACCTATAAAAATATAAAGTGAAATGTAAAAAAATGAATTCATTAAAACTAGTGTATTTACCTGATGTGCTCGACATATGAGATCTAAATCATGTCTATTTAAAAATTTGGCTACAACATCAGTACCAAAAGTGAAGGAAACACCTCTATCATTTTCTCCCCAACCAGTAACATCTTTATCGGGATCAGACCATAATAAATCACAAAGTAAGCCTAAAACAAATACAAGAATTATAATTATTACATAATCAATTTATTAGTCATATAATAAATAAATAATAGTTATTTTGAAATGAAATATAATAAATATAAATGTAAGAATTTAGATTTAAGAATGTAAGTGATGTGTCATTAAATTCATAACTCTTCTTTGAATATCAATACAGTTTTACCTTGAACATTCATTTAAAAACAAAGATATAGTCAATTTTATATTATAATTCAATAAAAAATAACACAAACAGCAAAAATAATAATTATTTTATTTTACGGATCATGTTATCCATATTTCTTACCCATTACACACAACGTAATTTCAACATTAAGTGTCTCTAAAATTAAAGATATAAAAATCTATTATCCTACTAACTTATATTTTAATCATCACACTGATATAACTTTAGATAGAATACTAAATACACTTGGTTTTATCAGACATAAGACCTAGCTTTTAATTTCAATTAGTTGTTTACATGATCTTTACACTTATATTCTTTCTTATTATGCTATTTACTTATATATGAAGCTGTCAATTACAAAAGGGATATTTCAGTTTTAGAAAGGGTGAGGCAACTGAAAAAAATTATGAACTTCATAATATTTAAAAAAAAAAATGCATTTGATGTTATTAACATTAAGTTGTAAATCCACGTATATATATTTTTAAAAATTTTCTGACTTTACAGAATTTTTTCGCGTGATAAAAATTGTAATTAGCCGAGGAGCTAGTGGACCCTTCTGTCAGTGTTTCACAAAAATGTAATTAACTATTAATTTATCTAAAAAATAATATTAACTGATTTCTAAGTACAAAATACAAATTTATCGATTTTAGCAATCATTAAACAAAGAATTGCAGATGGACATTTGACATAGTCTGTCCCCCTCACCAATGATGCCCCTAGTCAATTAGCAACTCTATCTATCAGAGCACCGATTGATTAGAGTAAGTTCAAAATAAATTCTTAATTTATGTAACATTTTAATTAAGAATTCCAATTTTTTCTTACCACTATACTCTTATAGACATAACCATACAATCTAATACTTATTGACACCTTATTCTCACACCAGATGCTGGCCGATTAAAATTTCCTCAGATCTTCTTTCCCTCTCTATCAATGATCCAGAACTTGTTTTTAATCTTAATTTTAGATTTCTCTCACAATATCCAAAATTCCTTTTTTTCTTCAACACCAATTCATAACACTTCTTTATATATTACATCAAAACTTTGAATCCCTAATATTTTAGTTTTTTATTATATTTTAATTTCTCACTGTAAATTAATATTTCTATCTCTGCCATCTTATTACATATCTAATTTCATCATAACCTTACTATGATATATATATATATATGTATAATTTACTTTAATGTTTTACATATACATCAACAATTCTTTACATAAAATCATTTGACATTTAATTACAAATCAAATAAAATATTTTAATAAGAATAAATATTAAAGTGAATTTAACTATCCATATACACATATATTTTTTTTAACAACCAAGCAATTAACTCGAATTTAAATTTTAAATTTAAGGTTATTTAAGGTAACAATATTTAATAAAATTTTAAACTGATAAAAAATAAATTAAAAAAAGTATTCTATATCAAATATCGCACACCTATATCAAAACAGTAATTCAAAAAAACGCTTTTTTCAGGAATGTCGGTTATGTTGGTAGTACCTTGATATCATTCATTCAATAAAATGTACTTACATTGCCATCTGATGGAGAATATTAAAGATAAACCTGTTTTGCTGATTTATGTAATTTCATTTGTAGAATCCGAATATATATTTAACTAAAAAAACCAACTTTTTGAGTTGTTACTATTTTGATATGGATATGCGATATGATTGATTTGACACTCAACAATAATTATATGTAACTAATGCAAAATTACCAGTATCTGGTACATCAGTTGGACGCATAATGCGTCTTATTTGTTCCATTCCTTGTAAATCAGGACTAAGTCCACCATGACAACAAAATATTTTTTCATCAATAATAGCCGCAATAGGCAAACAATTGAAACAATCAGTAAAAGTTTTCCACAATTTTATATTATAACGTCTTTTACCTGAAAAACATATTTAAAAATATGTTTATTAAATAATAGAATAAATTAATAAAAATTATTATTAACATTTTATTATTTACATTCGTCATAAAATCCATAGATTCTGTTTATACTTGCACATTCATGATTGCCTCGTAAAAGAAAAAAATTTTCTGGATATTTTATTTTATATGCTAATAAAAGGCAAATAGTTTCTAAAGATTGTTTTCCACGATCAACATAATCACCCAAAAATAAATAGTTGGCTTCTGGAGGAAACCCACCATATTCAAATAAACGCAATAGGTCAGTGTACTGTCCATGTATATCTCCTAAAAAATAAAATTAAAAATATGTTATGTGAAAAAGTAATGCAAATAGTATTTTTATGTAAATAATAGTATGATGTTATGATTTATGTAATTCTTTTTTAATATTTATATTTAATAAATAAAAATAAAAAATAAGATTGTATCTTTAACACATATTTCTTATTTTTTTCTGATTACAATGATAATAATGTAAAATAATTAAAATAATCATAGATTATTCTTTATTAAATTTGCTACTTAATGAGTATTACAAATAAGAAAAACATCAAATGACAATTATCATAGATGATTTTTGTAAAAATTAAAAAAACATTATATATATGTAATAATATGCACCAACAGTATTTAAGTTATCACCAATAATAATTAAAAATATTTATTTACCACATATTTTTAAAGGTGCTTCTAAGTCTAATAAAATTGGTTGTTGTAAAAATATTTCTCTAGATTTCAAACATAATCCCCGGACTTCTGCTTCAGACATTTGTACTGTTTTACCAGGTCGACATCCTCTTACTATAAAAAAAAACAGCGTTTAGTCACAATTATCTTGATGATAAAATAATAAAAATGATTTTCAATTAAATATTAAATTCAATAAAAGAACTCCTTATCCAAAGTAGGCTTATTTTCACAGAAGGACTAAGTAATCAGTAGATTAAAAATTGTTTTGATGATTAATTTATGTTAAAACTATTTACTTTTAGGTAGACTTAAGTGTAGCAGTTACTTAAGAAAATACATTACAATTTTGGTGATGAGTTAATTTTGTAATTTATACCATATCTATAAGCAGTTTGATATCAATACTTTTACAAAAATAAACTATTAGTATTTAATATTATAGTATAATAATATAGTTTAATAGTATAATAACAATATTTTATGGTTAATTATAAAATTTAATAAAATAGCTGTATAATTTTAGGAACTAAATCCATATCTAATTATATTATAAGAATCAATTAAAATTTACAAATTTTACTTCCTGTTAATTATATAAAATATTGATCATTAACTATTAACTCCATGAATTGCCAAACTATTTAATTTATAAACAAATATCTTCTTCAGAACTATTAAATTACATTCACTAATAAAAAATTAGTAGTTCACAATATAAAATATTTATCACAAATTTTAACTAATATAATAAAATAATAATGACCAATTTAATGTATATAAAATTAATTATCAAAACATTTCACGAAATGTATTTAATTGCTCAGACTCAACTTTCCAAATCATAAATATTAAATATAACATTAAGTACATATTATGTACTAACACAAATTAATCGATACTTTAAAATGAAATAGTGTATACCACATTAATTACTCTGCAATTCTCAGATTATCCGTCATATGAAGCAAATTGATTTAAATTCCAATATTAAATAAAACGATTAGATGTTTAATCTGCAATCTAAATCATATCTCACAGCTATCATGTGCAAATATCCATTTAAAATCAATTGTTTTGGTAAAGCTATGTTTAGAACATTGAACTAATGTTAAATGTTATTAACTTAACATAGCCAAAATAACTGGATCGTAATAAAGGAATGTTTTGAAATGTAATAAAATTAATAACCAATAAGGTTGCATCGTAACAAGAACGGCAATTATGATGATTTCATTATAGTTGAATGGTAAACTTACCTTCTAAAAGCCGTGCGATTATACTGTCTATGTTTAATGGTTCACCGTCTGCCATTGTGGACGGAAAACCTCGAACGGATCACACAAATTAACACGGTTCAATCACGATATTTTATTCTTATAAGCGGTCTAAATGTATACCTTCAGCTATCAATCAGTACAATCGGTAGTCAGTACTATAGAGGGTCGCACCACTGCCTCTTCACGTCCCGCTAGCATATAAATTAATCTTAAATAAATTTATGGTGTGGGGTCGGCAGGAAGGGAAAAATGGCGAACACTTTCTTCCCACCATGAATAAAAATAGTTTATTTTTTCTTTACTTTAAATTTAATTGATATTTAACTTTATTCAAACAGTATGCTTCTATAATTTGTAGTTTTAATTATATTTTTTTATTTAATATACTTTCAATAAGCAATTGCAACCCTAATATTAATTCTTCAAGGTTACATTTCTCTCCGTGATACAAGTGTATTTGAGGTTATGTTTATATGCTACTATGGTATATTTCAGTGATAACCGAGCATATTATTGTTATCTCTCAATGCCGACGTCCTAGGAATCGAGGCTTCGATTTACAAGTTGTAACTATTTATAAGTTATAGAACAACTTATTAATCCTTAAACATAACTACCTTGCTGAATATTTTTGTATTAACTTTACAACTGCATATTTTTAATTTTTATTATATACTGTTTACTGTTAATTGTTAAAGAATGTCGTTGTTACGTCAGATGATAAATTTAAGTAAAACTACTAGAATTGGTCCATTTTACATACACAGTAAATTCCTTAGTACTAAAACTGATGATCCGATTCACTCTCATATAGATAAGTTGGTAAAAAATAATAAAATTGTCGTCTTTATGAAAGGTGTCCCACAAGCTCCTAGGTGTGGTTTTAGTAATGCAGTTGTAGATATTTTAAATATTCACAAAGCAAAATTTGATGCTCATGATGTACTTAAAGATGAAAATCTCAGAAATGGTGAGTGATAATTATTTTTATTTGTTTGAAAATATAAATAAATTTCAGTTCTTTGGACTTATTTTTTATTTATTGATTTTTATTTTAAAAAAGTGATATAAAACCAAATTGATTTTAGATATGTATAGTTATAGGAAATACTTGAAAGTTGAAATAATTTTGTTTGTAATTTTTAATGTCTAAAGTAAAGTTGTCTATAATACATATTCTTTATCTAATGTCTGTCAACTTATTTTTATTGTATTTATACCAATCTGATATTTTACAAATTAAAGGATAGAAAATTCCTCTGCTAAATTTATTGAAGAATCAGGCTTTCTTAAATTCAATAGGTTAAGAAGTAATTAATAATGCTGACCTATTTTATGATAGTACGAACCTTACTATATATAGATTACTAATAGACTTAAATACTTTGGTAAAATTTGGGATCTTTTAAATATATAACAAGCAAAATAAGTAGCTACAGAATTTCGTTTTCTTTGGTTACAACCTAATTAAAATGTAACTATAACAATGCTTCTGTTTTTTTTTTAATTATTTGATGATTGTTATGTTTAGGAATTAAAGAATACTCAAACTGGCCAACAATTCCTCAAGTATTTGTTAATGGAGAATTCATTGGAGGCTGTGATATTATGTTGCAATTACATAGATCAGGAGAATTAGATAAAATATTATTAAACAATGAACCAAAAAAAGACACTCAAGAAAAACCTAATGTTTAATTCAGGAAAATAATTAATATAATTTACATAGTTTATGAAATAAACACCTGAAAATTAATTAGTATTCATGTAAATTTTTCTTTATTTTATATTTACAAAAATTGATGTAAATATTCTTGTTGTTCAATAAAATATTATATTTAATAATGTGAATACATAGTAATTTTTATTTGGTATCTTAGTGATTTTTACAAAACCTAACAGACTCATATTGTCCAAAATAATTAAGTATCTTTATAATTAGATAAATCAATTTAGGACTGAATTTGCATTATAATAACATAAAATAATGAGTCTTGCATACTTTATACTTATTAGCTTCAGGGAAAAAGGGGAGAGTTGATAAAATTTAATAGTTTATGTCTGATGGTATTGAATATTACATAAATATATCTAGGATTTTTTTTGAGATTATAAAATACTGTTAAAATGAGAAAAACTGTAAGCTCGTCTCAAAATGGGATGAGTAAAATATGTTTAGTAAAAACAAATATTCAAGTTCTAGAATATTTAATTTATGAAATACAGGTTTCTGTTAATTATATTTTAGAATTTATTTTGGTTATAATAAGACACAAAAATTAAAGGTATTAAAAATGTGTAAAAGATCAATACATTTTCTAAATAGATACATTGTAAAAACATTCAAAAAAATTTTGCACAATATATACATAAGAGAATAATATATCAATGTAGATAAAATTAAAAAAAATGCTAAATATTATAAACACTTTTACAAATTTCTCTTAAGTATAAGTATAAGCATTGATTATAAATACTAGTATTTATAATCAATGGTATTAGTATTAAAATTTTGTTCTGCAAGTGTAAAATTAGTCTAAAATTTTTTTTCATCAAAATTTGTCAATGTGCATGCTATCTAAATTTTTATAAGACAGTAAGTATACAATTCACAAATTTTCATTAATCTTGAAAAATAACTAATATTGTTCTATAATATTACTGTAAGCCAGGGGTCGCCAACCTTTTAAAACAAGTGAGCTACATTTGACATTTAAATCCCTGGTGATCAACATCCAAGAGAATATAGGTCTTTAGGAGGAGATTTGTTTGATGAGCAAAAGAAAAAAAGTCTTAAGCTCCAAAGAATAATTATTTATTGTATTTTTCATAATAATAATCTAATCTTCCCATTATCCGATTAATCTGATTATTTTATGCGATCGACCTATATTCCTAAAAAGATCACGATCGACTGGTTGGCGATCCCTGCTGTAAGCAGTATATTAGCTGTAAATAGTTTATCTAGTGCCAGGTAGGGAATGTAAAATGCCTATAGACAGAGCTGGATTAATGAAATTAGTAGCCCTGGGCTAATTTATTTTTGAGGCCCTAATTTTACAAGAAAAAGTATTTTTATAATAATAATATGCCAATTGATATTTATTAGTTAAAAAATACAATTAAGTTAAATTTTAAAATATAAAATATATGGTAATAACATAAAAATACAAACAAATGATTATTTAAAATCATTTTTTCTAGATTTACTTGATGCAAAAGTACCTAAAATGCCATGAAATGAAAGTTTTTTACATATATCGTTTTCAATTGACACAATTGTTTATGCGTTCAACCTATCTTCAATCTGTATAGATCTTAGTCGATTTTTAATTAGAGCCAACTTGGAGAATGAATGTTCTGCTTCACAATTTGTCAACGGTATTGTTAGGTATAATCTCAATATACATTTGGAAAAACATCAATAAGTTGTCGTTCATATAGAAGTTTTTCTATAGCTGTCAATATCTGAAGAAACTGTTTTGATATAATGATAAAAATGTGATATTTCTGTTTTCAAGTTTTCATCGAGATCATTATGGTAAAACTGAATAAAGTTATTTATTGAATCATTGTCAGTTTTAAAATTAACTAAAAATTTGAATTGAGAAAGAAAAAGATTATAAGAATTTAATCTTCCGTCAAGTTCAGAAATCAATTTATCTATAACAACAAAGAAAGTATTGACTTCAAACTTTTTTTTGAAAGCGATAAAATAAAACGAAATAACACAGTATATTGCTTGTTGTATGTATCTATCTAATTCAATAACATGCAGGTTGTCACAGACAATTATTTCAAATGATTAATATGATTGTATCTTTAAATAAATATTGTTAAAATCATATTTTTCTAATTATATATCTAGAACTGTAGGAAAGCTGCAAGAGTATATTATTTTTTTGGGGACCCTGAGCTTTAGCCCCTCCCCCTTAATTCAGCTCGGCCTAGAGTTATAAAATTGTAATTAATTTCATGTAGCTTCAAAGACAGATGTTATGTAAAATGCAAAGGGGGCTCTTCCTAAATTCTTGAAACCAATTAATCAAAACTGATCATTGAACTAACAGTTTACTCACCAACAGGTCTTCCTACAATATGGCCCATAGAGTTTTTCTCGGTTATTCTTTTGGTCTATCTTGGCCTAGATATATCAACTAGTTATAACATATACTAGAATAATTATGTAACTTGATAAAAATGCAAGTTATAGTTATTATACAACTAATAAGCAATACCAGTGTCAGAAGTATTAAAACTATATATACTTTTTTAGTATTATATTAAATTGAAATCAATAATTTTATAAAATTTCTCTTAAAAAAATATGAACACAAAAAATTTAAATTTAATATACTTAATATTTTATGTGTTACAACACTTAATTATAAACTATTTTAAATATATGTTTTAAATTAGATTTTAGTTTTATTTCTTAATTAAGAACACTGCTAATTTTTCGAAGAATTAATAAATATTTTACATCTAGTTAAAATAATTCAAGATCTTATTTTGATTAATGTAGAATTTTAAAAAAATCAATATTAATAAAAGTAGAAGATATTATTTTAGTTGTTTGTTTGAACTAACAGTTGATATTTCTTTAAAAAAATATTTTATAATTATTTAGAGAATGGTGAAGACAGATTTGTAAATATTTTTATATGAATAAATTTAATTTAAATTCTTATTTATTCATCTCAGTCACAAGTGACCCAGGTACAAAAAGTTAACACTTAAAAATAATTCTTTATCTTAAAATATTAAATACAAACAAAAATATTCTGTATAATAATATAATATTACATATAAATCACAACACAATTTCAACATCAGTACTCATTTTTGTTCGTACATATTATGTCCACCTATTAATTTAAATAAATATAATTTTAACATATTTTGACTAGTGGATAAACCTTATAACTATATCTGTGTGGATCTTTATGGCAGGGATATTTATAAAACTTAAATTATATATTTTCAATTAAATTATGGTTCAATGGACAACAATAAATCTTCTCCTTCCAATTTCATTCCAATGTTTATGTCAATTTGTTTTACTGTTCCTGCAATAGGCGCCTGGACCACCATTTCCATTTTCATGGCAGATAAAACGACTAGTGGTGCACCCTTTTCAACCTTGTCACCTACTTTAACTCGAATGTCCATTACAGATCCTGGCATTGGGGCACCAACCTCTCCCTTATTAGATTTGGATGCTTTTGGATGAATATGCATCTCCTAAAAAATATTGAGTAATAAAAAATAATAGAATTAATAGTTTACATTTTTAAACAAAATACCTTAGATGCTTCCTTATCTCGTATAAACACTGATCGTAACTGTCCATTCATTTCAAAGAATACTTCAATTTCACCATTGGCAGTTAGTTCTTCAGAAATTGCAAGTGTTTTAAAGGCTAATGTTTTACCTTTTTCTATGGTTACCTAGACAGTTAAAATGTATTGTATTAATATCATAGGGATAAAATACAAATCTAATGATTTAAAAATGCTAACTTCAAAGTTTTCTCCAACTTTAGGTCCAGTTAAAAATATTCTTGTATCAAGTTTATCTACTGGTCCATATTCTTCTTTAAATGTTAAATACTCATCTGTGACTGTAGGATAAAGTGCAGAGCTCATAACATCATAGTCACTAATATTTTGATACTTATCTTGTAATTTAGTTTTTATTTCATTGAAATCTAATGGAGCTAAAGAACATCCAGGCCGACCTTCAATACGTGGCATATCTTTCAAAACCTGTATAAATACAATGATATCTTTAGTTTTTATATCAAAAAAATTAACAGCAAATAAAGAAGATAATATAATATTGAATAAAATGTTTCTGAGAGATACTAATGATTCCAGGTTATATATATATAGGTTATATCCAATTTGTCAATTGTTTGAATTTAAAAATTATGATTGATGATAAATCATCATATTTCAAAAACAATTTGGTGTATTATTAAAAAAAAAAAAAAAAAAAAATTGGATAAATATTCTGATTTTTAGTAGGTGGTAAATTAATAGATATAGCTTTCAAGGAGCTATTAAAAAAATTATATTTTAATATAAATATAAAAAAGATATTTAATCATATATCTTACTTTTGATCTCAATGGTTCAGGGTAACCTTGATATGGTTCACCAATCCCTCCTTGTAAGAACTCAATTACTGATTTAGGGAAACTCAATTCTTCAGCTTTTGCTAATACATCTTCAGAAGTCAATTTGTTTTGCACCATAAATTGAGCTAAATCTCCAACAACTTTAGATGAAGGTGTAACCTATACATAAATTAAATGTATTTATAAGTTGAGAAAATAATTAAATAAATATTTTCCAAAATAAAAAAATATGCATACTGCACAAAGTTAAGACTTTTAACTTTATTTTCACCTTTATAATATTTCCTAATAAAAGATTAGCTTCTCTGTAAGCTTTTTTTACATCCTCAAAGAAGTCACCAAGCCCCAATGAGAAAGCCTGAAATTGGAGATTGGTATATTGACCACCAGGAATTTCATTCAAATATACATCGGCATTTCCAGATTTCATTGTTGTTGTACATTCAAACGGAGCATACAAAGTTCTTGCTTGTTCCCAATAAGCGCTATATTCAGATACTTCTTTTAGTTGTAAACCTTAGATAAAAAATATTTTTGTTTAATATAATTATATTTTTATTATAACTGTAAAATAATCACCTGTATCTAATTCGGTACCCTGTAAAGAAGCAATAATAGCTCCCATACTTGGTTGTGAAGTCATACCAGACATTGAGTCAACAGCAACATCTACTACATCAGCACCAGCTTCTGCTGCTGCTAACATAGAAGCAACTCCAGCACCACTAGTGTCATGAGTATGGACATGAATAGGTAAATTAGGATACTTAGAACGTATAGCACCAATGAGCATAGTAGCAGCACGAGGTTTCAAAAGTCCTGCCATATCCTTGAATATTATGAAATTGTGTAGATTAAATGTATTTAATGTAGTATATATAAATAATATCTATTATTTTTTTAAAACTAACCTTAATACACAGTACATGAGTACCAGCTTTAACTAATTCGTCAACAACATTTATATAATAGTCTAAAGTATATTTTGTTTTAGTAGGATCAGACACATCACCAGAATATGAAACAGCTGCTTCAATAACACCTCCTGCTTTACCAACAGCTTCCATACCAAGAATGATATTTGGTAAATAATTAAGTGAGTCAAACACACGAAATACATCCATACCAGCTTGTACAGCAAGATCACAAAATCTTGGATAAGAATAAAAATTGAGTTACTTAGTTTAACTAGTTAATTCTCTAACTGAAAATATCAAATTTATTTGGTAATATAAAAATAGAAAAGCATACTAACTTAAAAACAACATTATCAGGGTAGTTTGTATAACCAACTGCATTTGCACCACGCAATAACATTTGGAATGGAATATTAGGTATAGCTGATCTCATATCTGCTAATCTTTGCCATGGACATTCATGTAAAAATCGAAGTGCTACATCAAATGTAGCACCACCCCAATTTTCCAATGAATATAAGCCTGGGAAACTTTGTGATACCCATGGAGCAATACGTAGAATATCATGTGACCTGAGATGTAAAACGATAGTAAATTTAAAATAATTTGATTTTAATGGCACATTTTTATTAAGATTATTTCAAAAGACTTCTAAAAATCTAGTATTTAAAAAAAAAAAAAATGTTTTTTTGTAGAAAATATGTATCCAACATACCTAACCCTAGTTGCTAAAAGAGATTGATGAGCATCTCTCATTGTAGTGTCCATTAACAAAACCCCCTTATGATCACGAACTGCTTTAGCAAAAGCTTTTGGCCCATCTTTAATAAGTATTTGTTTGAATCCTTGAGGAGGACTTAAACCTAAAATACAATTTTAAAAAATTAACTCATTGACTTATAAAATATAAAATTAGGATCTTATGTATTTAGCACTTTTAATTATAATAAAATAAATAATTTATTAGATATACAGGGGTGGACTGATACGGTGGGCGGGATAGCGATCGCCCTCTGGGCCAATAAGATTTTTGGGCCTTTGAACATATAATGGGCTCATGTGTCAATGTATCACACATCTGAAATATTTATAGCAGTCATAATTAAGTAACTATATGTCATATAGTATATGAGGTCTATGCAAGTACCTATTATTATCAGTAATATACAAATATATATTATTTTGTAAAATGGTAGGTAGGTAGTTAATAGTGGTTATTGGCAGTATTTCGATAATTTATAAAACATTTTCAATAATATTAAAAAAGCATGAATGAACAACAGTTTTGAATGTATTTTTTAAAACTTAATATTATCAGTTTCATATTTTTACATGAAAAGATGTAAGAGGTAAGAGTAGTTGATTTTATTTTTGGCTTAAATATTCTCTGATACTAGTTAGTATATTGTGTAATAAATTTTTAAAATACTAAAAAAATAAATAATCCTTCTCTCATTTTAATATGCCAAGTTTCTATCATTAGATCTATGAGGGCTGGTATAAGTCTAATAAAGGGTCCATTTTTCACCCCAGTCCGCCCTAGTGGATATATGATTCGTAAATATAAACTTATCTGGAACCACAAGTAAAATATATAGTTAAATATTAATATTTATTAGTATGTTAAAAAATTAGTGATAAATATTAAATATTAGAGTATATATTATTTATGTTAAAAATTGTGAGTCTAATATATTATTTAATAAGAAATTTGTTAAGTTATATTGTAAAATAAATGGGTCCGTTGGCACTAAAGTTCATACTGAGATTAGACCATGGCCCAAATGTTTTCAAAAATTATATGAGAAGGTTTCATAGTTACATGTTAGCTTATATTTGTCTATATAATAACACATTAAGGATTAGTTTTGGAATTCCTAGACAAAATGTTAAGATTGTGACACCACTGAACGGGCGCATATTAAACAAGCAAATTAAGCAATTATAGTATTTTATTTAAACGTGGATTACCTGTATTATTTTCTGGATCATTTTTGCATAAAATGCGTGCAACATAATCTAGACAAGCACACGCACAATAGTTTGAAAACAATAAGTAAGACAGTTGCATACAATTATAACACAAAATAACTAATTAAAATAATGATTCTCGTGTATTGTACAATAATATAATGTTAAGTCCCAGATATGATGCCCTAAAAAATCTTCTAAATTACCCTTAAAAAAGTTCTTTAAAATCTATATAAAAATAAATTATGACCTAAAAGTATAGAAGTGCCCAGTAAATTTGGAAATAAAATCCAAATTTCTTAGAATTTTTTTTTATATAATATTGTTGTGTATAATTTCCCAAATCTATAGTCCCCAGTGAGAACTGAAACATAATTTGAAGACATTCAATTATATTCATTTCTCATATAAGGTGTTTAAATTATTTTTTTTTTTTTTCGATTACAATTATTTGTGGTTTAGAATATTATAAATATAATTAGAACTATGTTTTAAAGGTATACAAAAATACTACCCCAACCTAAACATCTTACATTACATGTTTTACTTTTAAGAGCACCCTCAGTTAACCATGGTTTTACAAAACTTCTTTATATTTTAATTTTATTTAGAGGCAGGTGAAGGGTTTAAGTGAAAAATAAACTATCCAAAGGTTTATACTATCATATTTTTTTGTGTTTATTCAGATATTTTAGATACATATGGTATCTATTGAAATGTTGAAAATATGAAATTATAATATAAACAATATACTCAAGTACAAGTATCAAATTTGTTTATAAGTGATAAATTTAAAATTATTTTGTGATATTTTGCTAAAGTTCTCCAAAAATATTTTCCAGCTGTTTTATAGGTAAAATTTTTAAAAATCTATTGATTTAATTAAGGTAATTCACATATTATATACATTTTATGTAATTTATATACATGCAACACCAAAACTGTAATTTCTAATTTAATTAGTTTACAATGACTAAGTATGAATACATATAAAATGTAAAAAAATTAGTATCGAAGTGCTTTATACAGTATTTAAATTGTGCAAATACCTGCAGGAAATTCAGGTACATGTGGTTGTATATTTGCAGGTTTCAAACTGGTTGCTAATGGAGTTTGAGGACCATTTACCAAAACTTCTCCCAAATAATTAAGTAATTTTTGGGCTCTATTCTGTGATGGTTCAAGTGTAAAGAGTTGAGGGTTTTCATCAATGAAATATGTATCAACTGATCCATTCACAAATTTTTCATTAGTCAACACATTTAGGAGGAATGGTATATTTGTCTAAAATTTAAGTTCAACATAAGAATACTAAATAATTTTTTTATAATTCAGAAACTAAATAATGAATATAAAATGTTTAATTTACTTTCACTCCTCGAACTCTAAATTCACGCAAAGCACGATTCATTTTAGCACAGGATGCATGTAAATCAGCAGCATGTGCAATAACTTTAACAAGCAATGAATCATAGTATGGACTGATAATAGCTCCAGCAAAGGCAGAAGCACCATCCAATCGAATACCCATGCCTTCACCACTTCTGAAAACCTAAATTATTATAAAATATTACTATTAATATTTGAATTAATATAACATTGGCATTTACTTCAATACGACCAGTATCCGGTTGGAAATTTTTAGCAGGATCTTCAGTAGTAACACGGCATTGAATAGCAAAACCTTGAGGTTTAATTTTATCTTGAGTTAAACCAAGTTCTGGCAACGTAACACCTTCCGCAATTCGAATTTGAGATTGTACTAAATCAATACTGTAACATAAGGAGTTTATACAATTAAAAGTATAAAGAAATTCAGTTAAATTATATATTATTTTACCCAGTGATTTCTTCAGTAACAGTATGTTCCACTTGGAGTCTAGCATTAACTTCAATAAAGTAAAAATTACCTTTGCTATCTGCTAAAAATTCTACAGTACCAGCGTTGGAATAACCTACATGTTTAGCTAATTTAACTGCACGTTCAGTCATTAAGTCTCTAACCTAAAAAATTAAATTAAATTACTCAACATTTTTTTTTTTTTTTTTTGTTAATTTTAGTAACAAAATACACATAAATATTTATAACCTTTGGGTCCAAGTGAGGAGCTGGTGCCAATTCAACAACTTTTTGATGACGGCGTTGAACTGAACAATCTCTTTCATATAAGTGAACAATATTTCCAGCTTGATCACCCAAAAGTTGAACTTCAATATGACGTGGTCTTTCAACAAATTTTTCAATAAACATAGCACCATCGCCAAAAGCTGCTTTTGCTTCTGATGAAGCACGTTCAAAATTTTCTTTGACATCCTGAAAATTTTAATTATATAATCTGAATAAATAACATAATATTGAATTACTTACTTCCATTTTTCTAACAACTCTCATACCTCGACCACCACCTCCATAAGCAGCTTTGAAAATAACGGGTAAATCGTGTTTTAAACAGAATTCGATTGCTTCTTCAGATGTTCTGATTGGGCCAGGAGTACCAGCAACAATTGGAACACCAGCATCGATAGCCGCCTGTCTAGCTGCAACTTTATCACCCATTTGTTGCACAACAAAAGGTGATGGTCCAATAAACCGTATTCCAGCATCAATAACTGCTTGAGCAAAATCGGATCGTTCTGATAGAAAACCATAACCAGGATGAATGGCATCAACATCATTTTCCTTTCAAAAAAAAAAAAATTTAATAACTATAAATATTTTTGATAAACAACTTTTAAAAACATTTATTTTTACAATAATTTAACTGTAGTGAATAAACTATCATTGGGTAATTTACTTTTGCAACTCTTATAATTTCAGGTATGTCAAGGTATGCTTCTACTGGTGCTTTTCCTTTTCCAACTAGATATGATTCATCAGCCTTCAATCTATGCATGTGCATTTTATCTTGTTCAGAATATATGGCGACAGACTTAATACCCAATTCATTGCACGCTCTGAATACACGAATAGCAATTTCACCTATTTATAAAATATATCAAACTTATATTACCTACAATGATAGAGGTAAAAAAAATGAATATTTTTAAATATTTTATAAATAGGTCTAACCTCGATTAGCAACAAGAACACTTCTTATTGGTTTGTATTCTACTTTAGAAGAATACCTTGCTCGTGATAAAGATAGAGCAATAAACTGATTTCGAACATGATTCCGAATAGAACCACTTACATTTGAAATGATCATTATTTATAACACAATTAGGACTCCACTATAATCTGTGACAAATATAAATAATTAAATTAATCATATTAATTATTATTTGTTGTCATAAAATAGTTAATTGAATATATTACATTTTAATTCTGTAATTTGGTATTTATTTTTTTATACATTAAATAAGTTTATACCACCTATGTTCAAACTTAGTCGTAAATATTAAATTGAAAATTATTTATTATTAAATTATTTAACCATCTTGGATTATTTAAACATACAAGTTATAACTATTACTAAGGTTAAACTTTTAAATAAAAACCCCGTATTTAAAGCATAAGAAAACATAATCAATTTCATTTTTATTCAGAACAATTTTAATAAATATTTATATATAAAAACAAATTAATTATCCAATACTTAGTTAAAATATTCTAGATAGTAAAATTTTATCTTTTGATTTGCTAAATATGTTTAAACACAAGATTCACCAATCAATTTAATACTTCACATTTTAAAACAATTTTTTTTTTTTTTTTATTAATTTTAAACAAAACTAGAATATTTTATTCCCATAATGCATTAATTGCAATATTTTTTGTCAGATTGAACCATTTACAAGCTTTTGAAACACTCTGTATTCAATTCCTATCTACAGCCTTAATAAGAAAACCATTAAGATTATTAATTGATAGCAATATACTTATTGTAGCACATAATTGATGGTCGTAATAATGGTTAATAATACAATAAATGTATTCTTAAATGGAGGGAAAATTTGTAGTTTTTTATTTAAATGTTTGTATAATTCAAAGAAGTTTTAAGGATGATTTTTGGTTATCTTATGGGACAACTAAAATGTTTCTTAAATTAATATATTTTTTATTAAAAGTGCGTACAAAAAACAGGTTTACAATGTAATTTTTAATGCAAATGATTTTTTATATTTTATTTCCAGTAGAAAATGTTAGTGACATTTTAAAACATTTGGAACACGATTGTAGTGCAACGTTACTAATTTTATTAAAATTAAATATAAACTAAATATGAAAACACATACACTATTCTCTAAGATCTAAACATTAAATTAATTAAAAACTGATAAAACACTCAGGTCTTGAAGGTCGAATATCACCAAAAAGAAGAAGAAAAACAAACTCAGTCTTATGTTAACATCATATAGCTTCATATAGGAGATCCTACGGCCAACTTAAAATATAAGTGCAAAACACGCAAGACACAAAACTCAAGGCTTCAAGTTCTTAGTTGTTACTAATGGACAATGATTATATAACAATACAATACCTAATATAATAATAAAAACATTAATGTTATGTTGAAAAATATCCATTCAAATAAATTATTTTATGTTATCAATTTATTTACTCTTTCATTTGATCAATTTGGTTTTACTTTATATACTGTACTATATAAAATACATTTAGGATAAAATTATTTTTTCAACTGGTAACTATAATATATTCAATCATTGAAACCCTAAACACGCTATTCGAACTGTATGAATGGAATATTGTTTATTTATTGTTTTTATTCTTTAGATATAAAGTGTAAAAATGTGAGGCAATTCAGTCTTCTGTAAATAGTTTTTATGATTTGTGAATGAAGCCGTAAAAATACCAATGATATTGTGTTAATGGAACCGCACTTCATTCCATTACTATGATTTTCAAACTCTTATGAATGTTAAATAATAATAAAATGACTTCATAAAATGTAATTACGTTAAATATTTATAATTTAAAAAATTGATTTTTAATTTATTCAACAGTAAAAACACATGCGAAATTGCAACACATTCGTTTTAAGACATGATAACATATTTAAGACAGGTATTTACTTAAAATAAATTAATTTTTCTTCAACTGATTATTTATAATAATAAGCTATTAAACTTTCTAATTATTTAAGAAATTCTTACGTAAAATGGGGTAATAATAGGAATCAGTTATTATTAAAAACATATTAAACGATTAAAAGCATATCAGTTACAACAACAATAATATATTGATTAACTATTAAATCAAGAAATATAACAAATATAATTAATGATTGTAAAAGCAATACTATAATACATAATACAATAGGGTAAAAGCAAACGAAAAGAATAAAAATTAATGGCAAAAAAAGAAAATATGATAAAGTGTATAATTAAACGAAACATTTATAGACACACTTAAATGTTTATTAAATTATTGTATGCGAATGTTTCGTGACCTTAGTATATTAAGAGTGTACTATTCAAGAATATGTTCAAGGTGACACAAACAACATATAAGCATAGAAAATTGTACAATAATTATGAAAAATAAAAATGTAAATAAAATTAATATTTATGTTAACATAATATCAATCACTACATTTGGAATTTTAAATGTTAAATAATTTATTAATTTATATTAAGTATAATTTGTTTTTTTAATTATAAAAAATGAATTAATTAGTATATATACAACACAATGATATTGAGCACGTCTCGTATTTAATATAAATAAATAAATAAAAATTGTATTTGATTATAAATATAACAATTCTTTTGAATAATAATATATAATTATTATGTATAATAATTTATTTATTTATTTACGCTCCGAAGGCTATAGTACAGAATTAAATTACAAACATTAAAATTTACAATTAAACAAGTTTATAAAAAAAGTAATCAAAAGTAATAATAAATTTCATTTTCAAGGAATATGAATTAAGTTTACAGGTAAATTGACTAATCTTTGAGTCTGAAGTCTAATTTAAGTATTAAGAATGATATAATTACTAGATTTTTAAATCTAATTACGTTTAGTTTATAATTTAATGCACGCGAATTTATAGTTTTGTTACGAGTATTAAATATTTTGAAGTTTATTTTGAAAATAGGAGTGTTTAAATATAATTTCACTCTATGAATATTACTTAAATTAAATAGACGAAAAAAAAATCGTATCTGTGAATTAGTTATTTTAATGGTAAAACTGGCAATTTATTAGTGGAGGCATAAATGAGATTAAAATTATATAGTGGTGTGTTTTATTGAGTACCTAAGTCTTAACAACATTTTCATTTTTTCTAGCCATTGAGCCATTCTATCTAACTATTAAAAAGTAACCAATTAGCATCAGGTATGTTTTAAAAAATAATCGGAAAAAAGATAAAATACCAAAAAATCTAAATTTGTTTCACGATATTTTAATAATCACAGGGAAGGATATATAATAGTACTTTCAATTTGAAACAACTCTTATACTTATTGATTATTCGTGTTTATGAATTAAGAATGTCATAACTATGAAACAATGGCAAGTCGATATAAACTCGCAGATATATTATTGAAATATAATTACATCAGAACAAATTGTTTAGACTTGTATTTGAACAGTAGAGGATTAGTTAAATAATTCGACCCGGGAAATTACTGTGTGACAAGCCCATTCGATATATTAAAATAATCATAGTAATTTTATAACTATAATTATTAAGCATCTGAAAAATGCCTGTTAAAACTTTAAAATCACAAAATATGACGATCAGCCTATCGGGAACTATCCCAGTATCCCAATGACCGCTGCTATGTTTGAGTAACCTATTCGGTTTTGTATAGAAGAATCAAATTCATTAGTGAAGTATAATAAATGAATTCACTATTCAACAGTATCAATTAATACACATACTGAGGTAAATATTAAAGTATAGTAGGTACAGTAAATAGTAACACATAAAAAATAAATAATATACAATTTAATATACCATATATTTAAAATCAGAATTGAGGAGAAATATCTCTTGTTATCAGAATTATTATTTTTGATATAGATAGGTCAAGGGTTGTTTAGATAAATGACTTATAAAATGAACAATAATGTGAAACTGTATATTCCAGGCCTATAAAAACAAATTATACAAGATTACGCGATTACGATTACAGTTAGTAATTTCATTAGTATCGAAACCAATATTTTGTAAGTATTATTTGACTTTTAAACTTTCAAAATAGAGCATAATTTATTATTTATAATTATAATTATTGTAGATTTATACCAATTAAAATAAATTAACAAAATACTGCAGGTTATATCGGATTAATTAATATGAATTAAATTAATAAATATTAAAATACTATTTATATAAAATTAATAAAGTTTTCATGATACATCCACGAATCATAAAAATTATAAATAATAATAGACACTAACTAGTATTTAACTAAATTTAAAAAACAGAAGCATTTAACCTTTTTGATTTTAATAATTTTATATATTTTATTCTTGAAAAAATACCAAAATCTAATATCATTCAATTTTAAATAAATACGAGTATTTCTAATAATTTTAATAGTTTATTTACTGATCGATTTTAAGATACTGGACATACGCCAACAATTATTTCTTTTAATTTTTTAACTGCAGTTTCAATAATATTTATAAAAACTGCAAACAAATTATAATAAAAAATTAGGTACCTCAATTAGTAACACAAATGACACTGTAAAATTATTGATTATTAATCAATTTTTTTTTATTTTTTTGTTGTTTTCTTACAAACTCTTAACTAAAAATTAATTAACTTTAAAATTTAATTAGAAAAATTTTTAATATAGATTTGAAAAATAAAAAGTGAATGCAGTATATGCCTATTTAATAAAACAAATATACTTACGAGTAATTCATAATCACCTATATTGGAAGTACAAAAAATGCGATTCTAATTATTTTCAGATTATTCAAATTTCATAGATAATGTTTAAACACTTCAATAAAATAATAAAAAGGAATATTGTTATAGAAACAATAATAAAAATAAAAATTATGATAATATAAAATCAATGAAATAAAATGTAGACAGCAATTTATAAACATATAATTATGAACAATATAGTAGTAAACCATTAATAGTTATCACTATTTTTATAATCATACCCAATACAAGTTGTTATTATTATTATTTTCTATTATTAGCATTACTTTTTTTTATAAAATAAATTATAAAATCAATATTAATAAGTATATCGTGTACCTATTGATTATATTTGTACGCATAACAAATTATACGAAATAAAAGAAGAAAAATTAAAAATTATATGGTTCGTAAGTTCTAAACCTATTTGTCAATGACTTAGGTACAATTACTTATTACTTAATGCTAATACCAGAGTTTTTAAATATACTGTTATCTATATTAAATTTGATTAATAATAGAAGTATTATTGAAGGACGTTTCATGAAAAGGGCAAATATAAGGAAAATTTTCTTTCTCTCGAAATAATGTTCATCATCAAACCTTAATGTTTTAAAATCTGTGGTTTTATGTACACGTACATAATTGAGCGTATGCATGATAGTGTAATACTATTACTAATTAATTCATTTTAGGTGATTTGATTATTTAATTATAGAATGTAAGAAACTAAAAGCTAGGTTACACGTGTTAGTGAGTGTTTGTATGTTTGTATGCGTCTAAAATAATTATTTAAAATTATAAAATCAAAAATCTACTTAATTTATTAAAGTTACACTTTATTTAAGAAAATTTAAATAGACGCCCTCGAGTAAAATATACCGATTTCTGAATAGTGTACATACAAATCATAAAATTAAAATGTTTTGTTTTATGTTATTTAAATTACCACACATATCTGTATATCAATACTATATATTTTGATATAATTTATATTAATTTAATAGGAAGACTCCCAATCTTTATTATGTGTATAATGTTTGTCATATGTAGACAAATAAGTAAATTAGATTCAAATATAACACAATTATTGAAGTTTATAGTCAATAGGTACTTAATTTAAAGAAAATATTATTTATTATTAATTTTGTAAAATAGAATAAAATACATTTATATAAATAATTATATTAAATTATAGATACCTACAATCCACATAATTTATATATTTTGTATTATAGTTTTAACTTTAACATAATATATATATTGACCTATGTGTAATGAATAAAAAAATGATTACTCATCTATTATAAAATATGTGATATCGAAAAGGTTCTTATTTTAGAAATAATTTTTAAAATTAATTGATCCTTAAGAATTTTTCTACTGAGATTAAAAGTAATTACAAAAAAATTTTTTTAAGACACATTTTAAAAGATAATTTTTATATAAATCATTTACATTTCAAAATGCACTGAATATTAAAATATTTTATGGTTTTACTATAATATATAAAAATTACAATTTTTTGCAACAATAACTACCTCAATAATGGTAAATGTTATGTTAATTTTTTTAGTTTTATAAAATATAGTAAGAAATGGTTAAACGCATAATAGTTCCCGTTTTTAAAATTTCCTTAACTATTATTACCCTTATTCTGTTAATTGTATATGTGATTGACCAGAGAAATATTAATAAAAACTAAGCTATTTAAACTAACGTAAAAATAAGAAATAAAAGTATGCACACCTGTTGATCATCTGAGGTATAACGCGCTGATTGATACTAAAAATGAGAAATAAATTAAATTACCGCGCTCGACTATATGACCCATATAACCTCAAAACTCGTTCACCTTGCGCAACCTTGCAGCTGTGCGATCCTGCGCGCTACGTGATAATAGTTTGTCAATAACACGATTATTAATAAATGCCTAGTTATCAAACGCTCCGACAGAAGTTAGCATTTTATACGGACAACATGTAATCTGAAGGTATTTATCTAAACTGTAAATTAAATGTTGGCTTATTATTGTACTTACAGAGAATATTAACGGAACTCTTCTTATTATGTGATACAGATACTAGAGTGTAAGAGACGTCCGTTTGCTGACCGAATCCAATGCCTAGTGAACCTTGCTAAACTTATTTACATGTATGCTAATACAAAACGATAATAATTCTATTCCACTACATGTTTACTAGTCGCTGATAACCGACGAAAAACTCGTAGTCATTTTAACAATGACATCATAAGTCCCCACCAATGGTTTAATAGGACCCAAGGTGTTCAACTATAAAGTGTAAGTTATTAGAGCATTTGTAAACGCAGCTTTTGAAACTGTGCTGCTATCTAACAATGAGTTTTTTTTAATGTTATTAAAAATACAAATTAAATTATCTTTATCGGATGTTTGTCATATACGTCCAATTTTGTTTTCAAAATTATTTAGAGTTTTTTCTTTAATATTTAAATATGAATATTCACTGTGTATCCGAAACAATGTAATATAAATTAAATTTTTTTTTTTTTAATTGTTCAATCGATTAAAGTTCGTTTTCATTTGACAACATTAATCTATATCATCATTTTGTGCTATATTATACTAATCACCTATGTACTTTCAATATCGTATGTCACATAGCCTTATGGACTACAGTGACATAAAAATTGCTATCACAGACCACAATTATATTGAATATTTACTTTCAATATTTTAATTTTGTACAGTGAGGTAACATTCGTGTTAAAAATATATAATCAAAAGATAAAATACATTTAAGTGTTAAATGAGTAACATTTTAATTATCCACAATATGATCTAAAGAGTTACTTCGATATGTGATAAAAATATAGTGATACATAAACATGTATATCATATATTGATAAAAATAAAAATATATGAGGAATTTGGGAGACAGAATATGATTTCGCCTTATTCGAAAACCAACATGATTAGGTACTATTTTTATAGGAAAATGAAGGTAATATTTTTAAGAATTACATTTGTATTCTATTAAAGTGAGACTTGTAAACTTGATTTTGCATTTTTCATATAAGATAAAATTTTAAAATTTGATAAGAATGTTGATATATATATATATATATATATATATATATATATATATCACGAAATGATACATAAATTTAGATATAAATATTTGTTATTATTTATTTAATGACAAACCATGAATTACATGAGATAACAGTGCAAGAACAGTCATTAGCTAATTTAAATATCTGAGTTCTGATTAATTTTATATAAGAAAAAATAGTCATTGCATTAATATTATCTGTGATAATATGCGAGGCTATGTAACAACACAGACTATAAGAATATTCATATAGTCCGTGGTAAGAATTCACAGATATTTTTTGTTTGTATAATATATATTCGTGTCACAATTGTATTATATTAATTAATTAAAAATGTGATAAATTCTTCAATTCATCTCGAAACACAGGTGTCATTAATTGGTATCAAGGGGTATCTTTACTACCTCAGAAAATTTTGTGAGGTAGCAATGATATATTTTTGCTACCCCGAAAAAAGTTATAGATTTTAAAAATATATTCGAAGTTTATTTTTCAAATGTGTACGAACGTAGATCATCTATTATTGTGGTAATTGTATCCAAAATAATTATATTTGTGATAAGTCCAATACCGACAGTAAGACAGTTTATACACTTTTCTTCATAAGAAGATTTATGAAGAAGAGTTAGCCAGTTGAGCCAGTAAGCCAGTTATGATGTTAAACATTTAAAAATTTATTTTTTAATTTTCTAAAAATTAACTTTGCTACCCCAAAATGTGTACTTTAGTAATGCCCATGTATCAAAATATCAGCAGAAAAGAAAACTTATTATATTATTTATTAATATATTATTATATTATTATTATATTTATTTATTTATTTTTATTTATTAATAAATGCCTCTGAAAAATATCAATACGTATTGCTGGTTAGGTTAGTATTTTAATAATAAATTATGATCAACGTTTTTGGATACTACTATTTTTAGTTTTTAACAAAAGTTAATTATGTGTTTTTTTTTTTTGTTTTTTATTAAACGTGATTTTCTCTTGTCAAGTTTTATATTTGAGTCTACGTTCGTGTTTCCCGAATCCGAGTATAACTGATTCGAATTCAGACGTTATTGTATACATCAGGGAGGGGCAACTTAAAGTAACTAGAAGACCAATTTTTATAGATTACTGACCTGGCACCACCAAGTAAAAATTTTAGTGTAAAAATGGTTTCACAAATTAGTAACCAATTCGTAATAATTCGTAACCAACAATTTGGAATTTGTAACTTAAGTTTATCTGCCCAAAATAAACATTGTTCACACTTCACAATAAATCAGGTTTTAACTAGGTTTTCAATTTCAATATTTAAGTAATTTACCCAATGTCTTATTGTAAATCTTGTTCGTTTGTTCTTCGCATAATGTTTCATGATTTAAATTATTATATTGTATACAGTTATTACTTAATTTGCTATACCAACAATAATTTTCCTTAAAATATATTTATTTAAAAAAAAAAAATAATAATAATAATCATTTTTGCTTGATTAATTATTTATTTTAAAATTTAATTATTTTCATACACACATTTAGAATTAGTTTTATTTACATATTACTTTTTAACTTGTATAGTTTTCTAATATCTTGAACATTGCCCATATATACTTTTATTGTTTTTTATTTGTACATACATTCTAATATTTTCTGGAAGTACCAAATATTATTTTACTTGTGTTAATTATGTCCATTATATTATTGTCATTTATCAAAATAAACTATTTTAATTTCTTTCATTATGATTACTATAAATAAATACCTACTATATATTAAATTAATAAATAAAAATAAAATACATTTTGTGCGGATATAATTAAGTTATAAATTCTAAATTTGTGGTTACGAATTCTTTACTATTCGGTGGTACCGTTTCTGACACTGTATGACATTTTTCCGAGTCTCGGGTTATGGAGTCAACTGACACTGGCACCCGCAAATATAAAATTGATTTTGCATGATTATACTTAAGTTACAAATTCCAAATTGTTGGTTACGAATTATTACGAATTGATTACTAATTCGTGAAACCATTTTTACATCAACATTTTTACTTGGTGGTGCGAGGGTCAATGACCTAATTTTTAGAACTTTAAAATGTGGCAGACTATAGTAAAGAAAACAAAAATAAAAAAAGGTCATTAAAATCGATAATTAGCATTTATTTTAAATAATTCAATTTCATGTCTGAACCAATACAATTAAATAAGTACCTAATACCTATAGCTTTGTCGATATAGATATATTTTATATTTAGACATTTTATGATTTAACAGTAGTTCAATACTAGGGAAAAATATAACATCTACATTTAACGATCAACGTGATAAAATTAAATACTGATAAACGTTAAAATGTTACTAAATGATTTGAAAATATAGTACGGACCAAATAAAAAAAGTACGCGGACCACCACTTGCCTATGCCTGGTAAACATTATCAAATGTATTTAGTGTAAAAAGTGGGGCCAAACGTAGTAGACGTGGTTATTTCAGATTGTGGGCTTTTAGCTCTTGAATATGAGAATCAAATTTTAATTTCTAAAAAGAAAAATGAAAATATTGGGTTAGAAAATAAGTTGTTAAACATGATGAACTACCTTGACGCGTCAAGAATGCTACTGTAAGAATTAAAATATTTAGATCATATGAGCTGTAAAACATTTTTAAGAATGACTGATGGGTATTTGAACTACATTTTAAACAAACTTCTAATGACAATAAATACGACAATGTTGTTACATGTCTGTGCAGGCACGAAGCTGATTAAACGAATCGTTCGAGACGGTCAGCAGGAACATAAATGCGTCTACATCATAGGCACAATTTTAAATTTTTTACCTAGAAGGACTTAAGAAATATATATCAAACATACTCTTCCCCATGGGGTCCCCATAGCTTTATCCTCCACACCCCCTTAAACTTTACTTTCATCATCATACAAAATATTTATGTTACAAAATATAACATTTTGAAATGTAATGTCCTAGGTATGGGGGGTAGGTTAAGTTGAAGGTCTAAGCCCCCCCCAAACTCCTCTGATTTGCACCTTTGGTCTACATCAGAGATGAAAAACTGGTGGCCCGCGTACATTTTTTTCTGGCCTTAAATAAATGAACATTAACAAATGAAGAGAAACTGATTAAATTGAGTTCAGATATAGGCTTACAAGAAAATTTTAAAAGTTACAAAAAAGCAGGAAAATATTGGATATCCGTTCAAAATGAATACCCTAGTTTGGCCGAAGAAGTATTAAAAGTACTTATTCTATTTGCAACTTCATATTTGTGAGAATATGGATTTTCTACATTGACTGCAGTAAAAAATAAAACTAAAAACCGACTGGACATTTCAGCAACCATGAGAATTAGCTATAAAGCTATAAACAAACTATAAAGTCAAGAATTGACGACATAATTTCAAACCAACAACAACAACCAAGCCATTAAGAACCTTAATTTTATAATATCTATATATCATTATTTTTAAATTTAATTAGAATTAAATATTTAGTATACATTTTGTGGTACCTATATCAATTTGATAAAAAAAATATGAAAAAGGGTCGCTAAAAAATTTAAATTCAAAAAGGGGGGTCGCCACAGTAAAAAGTTAGAGAAAAACTGCTCTAACGGATTTACCAATTTAACAATCTTAATGGTAAATCTTGGCAAATATTTCTTCGTGTCTTATACCTTCAAGTTTTTGAGCTGTTCGACATATATAGCAATACCTAACTAGATCTTAATTTTTCTTTTGCAGAATTTTAAAGATAAAATAAGAAATGCCAAGAACTATTTTCATAATACAAATTGTAATTATAAACGAAAAATCATATAAAAATTTATGTGTGCAAAGATGCAATAATATTATTTGTATCTACTAACATAATTTCTTCCAATGCACATACTATTTTACAGATGTATTAAATATACTATGTATTAAAAACCCTATAAAAAAAATCAAGATGAACTAATGGCGTTTCATCCACCTAGTTTCACAGAATTTTTTTAAGGTAGAGAAGGTTTATGTTTCTAATTTTTACTGTAAAATATATGATTTTTAGCAGATATACGAAAAATGCACTATTTCTTACACTATTCTGGACAGATTGTTGGGGGCCGGGGTATCTCGGAACGTTGCACAACAATAAACCAATAAAAAATAATAATAATAAAAAAAATCAGTGGTGTTGACTGCGTTACGGTAGTAAGGATAGATTTATTATTATTATTATTATAAGCAAATGAAGATAACACGATTCAGTGTACACTGTTAAAATAATGAAAAATGCTAATAACAATAATATTTGAGTTTACGGAAAAAAAACAAAATAATGATGTCACAGTTTTAATGTTGGATTCCGTGAGCGGAGAAAACAATACGTTGTGTTCGCGCACACGGTGTTCAAAGAACGGGCCGGTTCGATAGTGTTGCCATGCGGACATCGTCGCGACCGTTCGCGTCCCCTGCCATTGATAGATGGGAGGGACGGGGTGTCACGGCAGCGTTGTACTGCTGGTGGTTGATGAGAGAGATAAGAGCACGGTCGGCGACAGACGCACAGTGGGCGGAATTTCGAAAATAGCTGGAAACAAATAACAAATGTAATATATTTATTTTTAAATGTTTTAATGTACTTAACGTTACAGTACAAGTTTTTAATAACATTTAAGAATTTTTTATAATTTATCAGCCATATACTAAAAAAACATTAAACAAATTTAACATGCAATACACTATTTCATTTAAAATTTGAGTCGGTAATCATAACCGTTTTTTCGGAAGTAATTGAATTCGAACAAGTTAAAAGAGTCAACACTTTGGAGGATAATGACATCATTTTTTTAGAAGGATGTGGCCGTATTGATGATATAACCGGATCAGAAGTAACAATTAGACGATGAAGAAGATCAATATTTGTATCAATTCGACTGGTTTTCCGAGTGAAATGCTCTCGAAAAGATTTATAATGCTTATTTCTTGCCTCCTAGGCTTCCTTAGATAGTTGTCTAATTGGTAGTAAGCAATGTTTTATAACATCAGTACCGTGTAATAAAATTTTATGAACACTAGCCGGCATATAGTACCAGTTATAGTGTTCTATATAAAGTTTTGCCGTGTCCATAGCATACTTTTTTTTAAAAATTCAAACAATTCTCTACGCATGACACCTAACAAAAATTATTATTACTTTGATAGAAGCAATGAAGAGCAAATAAAATATATGTTTAATTGAATTTTAAGAACTTTAGAATAATTTAGCATAGTATTTTCAGAGGTCAATTTTGACCATTTTTTTTAAACTGCTATCAAAGTTAAAATATTTAAAATTAAACGTAAAATGTTGCATTGGTAATTTATAATACTACCAAATGGGTGGTTAAATTTATAAACATAAAAAATTAATTCAAACACATCTTCTTTAGTATTATCCATATTAAATAAAATATATAATACAGAAATCAAATGACTCTTACAACTCGAAAAGTCAAACGCAAATAACTCAAAATATTGTACAACAGACCAACAATTAACCTATTGCAGATTATTGTTTACAATTTGAAGCTTGTTAAATATTATTATATCTTAATTACTACAGATAGGTGTTATATTATCTTGACTATAGTAATATAATAAACAAATTGTAAAAGATAAAAGCAACTATACGATAGGTGAAAATTATATTTTTTCCACCCATTTTTCGAAATTCCGCCCACTGTGAGACGTTTCGATAACGGTTGCCGCACGGGCCAACATCAAAGTACAAGCTTAAGAATGTTTAAAGAAATTGAAGAATTCTTTATTAAAATGATTGTACAATTTTGAATAATAAATATCAATAGTGAATATTTAGTGGGTACCATGATAGATCGAAAAAACGAGAACGGTTCGTGTTCTAAACAGGCAAATATACAATTTGATACTTGAGATTTCGGAGAGAAGGAGGGCTTGATCTCAGAAGCCCCTCCCTGACTACAGCATTATTGTTTAGAGTCACAACGATTCATATTTATATGATGAAAACGAAAAAACTAATATCGATTAAGGTAGATTTTTTTGAAAATCCGGTTTCGATATAATATCATATTGTAAAGCTTATAAAACGTTTTTGGGTGATTGCAATAAAATATTTTTCTGGATACAAGGAACATCTTATTAATAATCATATATTCAATTTTTAATTTAAAGAATAATATATCTAATATGCTATGAATTTTGACTACAAAATTATAAGAGATTTTCATTATTTTTATTTTTAAAATTAGGCTTAATTTTTTTTTCTAGTTAATAATATGTATTAGGAAATTTTTATTAAATATTTTACATATAATAATTTATATTTATAAATATTCAATATTTTCTATATAAAGCAGATAAATTTTAATTTTTTATAAATAGCTCAAAAAAATATTTTTAAAATTATACCATTTAAAGAAATTTGATGTATGCATTCAGAAAAAATTCTAAGTTCTACGATTGTTATTTTTTGTTATGATGAAAATTAATTTGATTTTGTGTAAATTTTGTCATTTTTTTTATTAATTTTTGTCAGATTTGTTGCAAAACAGTTAGGTATTTCATAAAATAAACCCATTGAGTACCAAATAGATAACATTTCCTAACAGAGAGCTTCTTCATCATGACCACACCACACATTCTGATTGAAATTATGTACATAGATGCATTGGCGCACATACGAGGGTGTTAGGGAGTGCTTAGCACCCCCGAGTTCTAAACTAGTACCTTCAGTTTATCTTGAGGTAAAATTATTGTTTAAATAGGATTATTTTGCATTTATAAGAATGAATAAATTCCAGTTTGAATTGATAATGCACTAATGCCCACGAACGTATTCATACTATGTGAATACATATGATGTTGGGTATTTGTGTTTATGTTACCTATACATGTGATACTGTTATTATGTTCAAGTTCATTGCTAGAATACTATTTAGGATTTTGGTTTTGTTTACCGTCTACAGGTTTGATTGCTTATTGATAAAAAATAGTGATGTTTATTAATAATATTTTTAGTTATAATATAGAAAATTGCTACAATTATAATTAAATAGTAAAACTAAAACATTTTATGCTAAGTAATTGTTGGGCAGTGGTTTCCAAGGGGGAGAAGGTAATTTTGGGATGACTCGGAATAAAATATGGTGATGATAAAATTACAAAAATAATTATGATATATTAAATTTTTTAAAATTTACCATTGGGCATAAGATGAAAAAGGTTGGAAACCACTGTTGTAAGGGGTTTGTGGTTTGGGCTTCGTCTTGGATGGATAATTTTAGCACTCCCAAGTTTCATACTGAATGTGCGCCTATGCATAGATGCATGAAAAACACATTATGGTTAACCAACACATTATTCGTTTTACTCAAAATATAATATTAAAATAAGAACAAAAACTCAAAGGGACGGTTAGTTACCTTGTTTCCTCTTGGCAAATATTCTTTATGACATTTTTTATGAGCTCCTGCAAAAAATATTTCTGGGTCCGCACTAACCATAACTGTACGAGGTTTATGTACCTACCAATGTCTTTTATTTGTATCTCCAAAATTAAAAAAAATTGTTTATTTCATTATACCCTCAAACATGCCATTGGAATTTTAAATAAAGAAATACAAGGCATTTAATATTATATCCTTGTTATGTATACAAACATATAGGTAGGTACATACATTAATTCTATATTTTAAAATTCAACCTTGTTTTTATTTTGCCATCGTAAGAAACTAACACCGTCCATATTTTCTAAGAGAATTTAGATTTACCAGTTGAAAATTTGATAACAGAAAAATAAAAAGTACAATGGTAACAATGGCGTAGCCAAATGGTGGTTAACAGACTATAACCCTTCCATCCCTCGCCGAAATATCTCTTTAATTTTGTAAAATATACAATAATTTTAAGACATAGGTATAATATGGCATTATTATACATCTATCGTGACATCATTATTAAGACTGATAACGTGTTAAAAGAATTTCCTAAGCATTCAAGAAGATTAAATATTAATGTTGAAACATAAGTTACTTTTATGCATATGTATGTAAATGTGAATACTTTTTGAAGACTGTGTTAATTCAGTTTCAATAAACTAAATTATAACACATTATTTATTTTTACATTAAATTATGATTAATCGACTTATTGAAATTAAAAAGTTTGGTATTATGTAGGAGAGAATTTAAAATTTAAAACTCCCCCAAAATATTTTTCTAACTACGCCATTGGATGGTAAGTTCAATTTATTCTACTCTGCTCAGAATCTACAATTTTAATAATTGTAGCAATCAAAAATAATATAGTGTTATGTATAATTAACCAATAAATATTGGTCTTAAAAAACTTAACTAGTTGACTCAGTGGCGTAGTGATGGGGGGCAGGGGGGGCGGCCCGCTCCGGGTGGTACTTTTTATGGGGCGGCAAAATTTCACAGTAAATAATAAAATATATTTTGTAAATATTTGAACCATTTCATATTTTTAACGCAACTATAAATTCGGACCTAATGAATAGAGCACGGAATTTTTCATTACTTATTCTGTGATGAATTGGGAAGTTCCTTTTCTTTGAATGATATTTTGTGCTTGGATTGTTTATAACTTATAATCAGTAAGAATGATTTCTATTACATATATATTAAGTTCAATATTGTTTATTACGTCTCTTTAAGAAAGTACGTGATGCTTTGACAATTCAAAGAAAGTTTTATTCGTGGATCTTCAGTTGTTTAGTTCACACTGTTTTGTAACTGTTATTTTTATGCAAATAAGTACGTGTAGTGGTTATAAAATTATTGGATAACTTTGTGAAAATTTGAATTTTCCGCTACGTCAGGCCCTATTTTTATGTGCACCCCGACACACAATGTGCACCACGAATGTACAAATGTGTACCACGGTCTACAAAACAAAAATTAAATAATAAGTCAACTACTAGAAAATATGAGTATTATTGAATTTTTTAAAATTTAATACATATATATTATGTATGTAATATATTCCCTTTTCTAAGACAGTAGCGAGACTAAATTTTTATTTAAAGCAGTAAAATCAAGTGTGCAGTCTGAAATTGTACAAGGCCTGCGTTACGTTTACCTGCATTCATCTATGTGAGTATTAAATATTTTATTTGTGTAATTGTATGTTGGAATGATATGTTGTTCAAGTTTTAATTTATTAAAATCCGGCCTTGTATACATGCATACTCAGGGTTCCGAACAAATATTTACGGTTTTCAGATTTTTGCCTATAGATTGATGTGGTATAAAATATAGGTACCTAGTTTTTTAAATGTTCAATAGTTTCTTTTGTAATTCTAACTTTTATCATTACAATTTTTTTTTATTTTAGCATCAAAAATGAAAAGTATAAAATAAATTGTGGCGGAATTATAATATTATAATAAGTATAAGTATTTATAAATAGGTTCTATTACTTACTTAAAATTAGGGTTCACCTCGACAATCGCATGATTAAATAATACCTTTACATATATGCACAACTAAGGTAAAATATCCGGAGGGGCTATAGCCCTCCTATCAAGACTTAAAATAATCTCTAGATCACCCCTACTCTTATATACCATATTAATACAAATATTTTCGTTGGATTTACTGCAATGTGTCTTTTTGTATGTGACACTATTGTGAGTTAAGTATCTGTATGCAGTATGGCATGTATAACATGAAATATTTATGGGGGGGCTAATCCCCCTAGTTGCGCATATGCCTTTATACCTGTTACATCAATGGTTGAAGAATGAATTTTTGTTTTAATAAACGTGATTGTAAAACAAATAAACTTTTTTATTTAAAATTTAACCTGTATAATTCAAAATAGTGATGACTGTTCTTGCTGAAAACTTCTTTAGAATAAATGTATATAATGTATAATATACATCAAATTGAAATACCTAATTAAGATGGCGGCAAAATTGTCTTCTGCCTCTGGTAGCCGATACCCACTCTATACCACTGAGTTGACTGTCACAATTTTTAATTTATTGCTCAGGAGGCCATATGTATATTTTTGTGTATACTCAATAAATTGCCAAACTTGCTTTCGAGTACATTAAATGTGTCTTTTAAAAATACTATGAAAAATAGATTTTAAAATTTTCTTCTTTTTATATTTTGGCAACAAATACATATATAAGAATGGAAATTTTACTATTTACTAAATAATGTACATATAGCAGTCAATGCATTTAAGTACCTGGTAAAAGTACATTATCTCTGATATATTTTAAAATTACTTGTATAAAATTTCCATTAACAATGAAAATAAAAGCCAAGAATTTTTAATTTAATTTTTTTTTACTTCAAGTACAAATATCAAGTAGATAAGTACTAGGATTGTAGTTTGTTTAAATAACTTTTTTAATTAATTAATAAGTAAATAAACATCAGTAAATGAAGTATACATTTATTTAATCTCATTCTTATTTTACAAGTATGATTAATAAATTCAATATTACTAGTATTACAATATATTTTTATGAATAAAAACATTTTATAAATGATAAAAATTTGAATGAAAATCAACAGTCAGAAATTAAACTCCTCTATACATTATTATATTTCAACAGTAAAAAAAAATAAAAGTTCATATAAACATTATAAATTAATATAATACTTTTTAAATACGTATATAGTTTTCAAGTATTATAATATAATAGTGTGATGTATGAAAATATATTTTATAATTGAGTTTTTTGTATAAATTAAACAAACTTTGTTTCATATATAATTAAATAATTGTTACAAATATAAATTCATGGAGAAACAAATATATTTACTTAACATTTAAAATATATAATAATAACATACACCTTTAAATTAATCACCTATAATTATTACTATTTCCTGGAGGATGATCTATTTCATAATTGTTATTTGATCGATCTCGTCTTCTTGTATGTATATCTGTTAATGGATAGGTTTCTGGTTCAAAAACAGGTGGATATTCTAAAGATTCATTATCACTTGTTTGATCAACAGTCTGTAAATATTTTTAAACTTTATATTAATATACAATATCTGAGCTTGGTAAATTATGAAACTTAAAGTCTCCAAAGCAGACACCAAAGTTTAAAAATAGTTATTAAAAAACATAACATAAATATTTAAATTTTATCAATTTTTTTTTTCAAAATCTATTAATAACAAAACATGCATTTTTTAAATTGAATATGATTGATAAAATGTGGATTTCGATAATGATGACATTTTTATAGTAATAAATGACCAATTATTAATTTAGCAGATAAAAAGAACATATATATATATACAATTTTTTTAATATTAAGTTAGTTATACATGTTTTAAGTACAAAACAATGACACTGAATTTATTTTAGGTTATAAGCTAATGTTCTATAAAACTTTTATCTTAGTAACAGTAGTATTATAAGTAATATTTCTTAGAAAATGGTAAATATAAATTAAACTTACATATCGATTGGAATATAGATGGTGTTCATGTAATTCAGATAATTGAGGCATATATGGACCATCACGAGGGTAAGGAAAAGTCTTATTATTTCTATTGCCATTAAAATCACTTGAATGAGTAGAGCCTTCATTTATCCCTAAAAAAATATTATAACAATATACATAATGTAATTTTATTTTGAGAATAATTTTTTTTATATTATATAATGATAGTAGTCCAATGACCAAAATAAGTAATATAGTAAAAGATAAAATATATATAATTCTTTTTAATTTTCTATTTATATGAAATTTCATTATATGAAATGCCATCACGGATAATTAATTTAAGAATGCATTTAATTACTAAGTTTATCAAAATCTCACCGTTACATTATATATATAAAGTAGAATACAACATTTTTTTGTATAGTAAAAAAAGTCATTGAATCCAAATAAATATTGTTTATATATAGTAATAGTATGATAATAATTAATATAACAATTAAATATAATACATCAACGATAAAAAGAAATCATTAATATACAACTTAAGTCAATTATTTTCAAATTGTTAAAAGATCAACTTACAGGGAGACATTATGCTTAAATTGTAATTGTGTTCAACACTAGTCAATGCAGTGATCGGTTGTCTTGATCGAGGTTCACTTTCTGCAGCAATTCTAAAAAGTAAGAATAAAGACAAAACTATAGATGAAATTTAAGAAATAAAAATATAAATTTAAATTTATTTCTACATATATCACTTATAACAATAATAATCTAAAATTATTGTTATGAGAATATAATACTACTTTTATTTAAATATTTCTTATCTTTACCTGAAACTGGCTTGATCTAAAAACTGTTGATTTTGATCTTCTCTAATGCCTATTAAATAATGAAAATTCAAAATATAGCAAAGATTTTTTAAATATAATTTATTGAATTATATTTTACTGTAAGCTAATATTATAAATTTCTATAAAGATAATAATAACTCAATTATAGTTATAAATAATTTGATTCAAATATTCATGAGATTTTCAAAATTGTCAAAAAGTATTGAATTGTTCTATTCTTATTAAAATTACGAAATTTGCTAAATCATTTTAAATTCTAAATGAAGTAAAAATTATATGGTTAACATACTATTTTTTTTTTGTTTATAGCTGATAATTTAAAAATCAATCTATTTAATAATTAGTCAGTTTGAGATTTTAAATAGGTAAATAACTAATTAATATGGAGTATAGGAAAATACATATAATCTAATTTTGTTTATAATTATGTTATTATCACCAGGTGGTGGTGGTGGAGCTATGTATTGAGGTACACGCATAGCAATATGTGGGTGTTGTACACGTCTTTCATCTTGGCGAGACTGCATGAAAGATTCTAAAGTCATCTCAGAACTATTTGTAGAATCGCTTCGTCTATAAATGGATAAATAGTGTTCAAATAATTGCATTAAAAATAATTTATTTTCTGTACCTTTGGGTATTATCAGTTTTGGTAATTGAAGCTAATCGATAATCAACCATATCCGCAGGACGATTATGATTAATTTGAGGTACAGGATACATATCAGAGCTAAAATATAAAAATTTCTGTAATACTTTTATTATTTTATATAAAAAGTTAATATTAATAAGTTTATGAAAATAATTCACTTCTGAGTATAGGAGTTGGAGAGAACAGATATATCTGATTTAGAAACTGTTGGAGGTACTCTTCGGTAACTACGATATTGAGAAGTAGGAACTGGTTCACTTGAATCTCGTCCAATCATACCCAAAAATTTCCAATGTTTTCGGTCTAAGCTGCTACCTTTTGCTTGATCTTCTTTTGCTAAGTTTTTTTTTTGTTGTTTTTTTAATGAATGAAAACTCTTGTCACTAAACAAAAATGTAATAATTATTTAACTATGAAAAATTCAAAAAAATAATAGTAATCAAGAAGATTCAATTTTTAGATTCTTATCAAAATAAGAAATATGCATGGTCAAATAATAATACAGAATATAACCATGCAAATTTAATTTGCTAATTCAGTTAATTTTAGTGTTAATAATAAAATTAAAATAGCGTATTAAAGTAGCATCTATATGTCCAATTTAATTTATTTAAAAATTTAAAAATATTACAAACTGTAATAATAACATTTCAATTTTATTAACTAAACTACAACTACTAAATTAAATTATTTTTATATTACAAATATATTCATTAGTAGTAGGTTATTAAGAATTAATTTTAATAAAATTACACAATATTGTGATTACACAAAATATTTTTATAAAAGTAAGCATGCAGTGTACACATTATTCATGTTCTGGATGACTAGTTTATATATATATATTGAATTATATTTTAATCTTACATAATATTAATGATAATTTGTAAATAATAAATTACAGTCATATTACATTTTTAAAATAAAGTTAAAAATAACAATAAATTATAATGTATTTAAGAAGTCCATACCTTTTAGTTTTATTAGAGCTTGTACTAGGATTTGAATAAGATCCCAGGTGAAGAAATGTAGAAATATTTTTAAAAGCTGAACTTGTAAACGAAGTATCATGCAATGTGTCTGTTTTTGATACAAATGTTTCTTGAAAATCATGATTGCCGTGTAAATTTTCATCTTCTTCACCATCAGTCTCACTAACAGCTACAATATCTGTAAAGTATATATATAATCTTTTTTTTCTTCATTTTCATACTTTTAAAATTATAGGGGAAATAATAATTTATAGGCAATACACTGAGTAATATAGTTTTAAAAATGATAGCTAATTTAATTATAAAGAATATAGTTATTTATAATGCATACTAATAATAAAAATTCAATTACATAATAAATATTTTATTTATTCTAAATGTCTGCTTGCTATTTTTGCCAAATTAAAATAATTTTTTTAAATTTGTGTTGATAAATTAATTGTCTTTAACAAAGTTTATAATACTGTTTTGAATTAAAATGGATCAAATTTTATTTTTTTATAATTGAAAAACTATTAAATACTTATATCACTATCTGTACATTTACTAAATTAATAAATTTAAGATTTAATTAAGTAAACAAACCTGAATTATGTCCATCAGCAATGGTAGCAGTTGAAAACCAATCTAACCACATTGATAAATCATCTGGTGTTTCAGCTGCAAAATAGAACATTGTTCCCATGTGATACACTTTAAAAGCATTAGTTCTTGATTTAACTTCATCAGCAATAGACACCGTAAAACCAGATAATATGATCATAAGCCGAGCTTTTAAGGACTTAACAGGATTATAAAAGTATCTCAATTAGAATAAATAAAATGTTTAATAATATATTTTCAATACTTCTTTGTTATTAAATCCATAAAATGTTGTTCCTTTTATAATAAACCATCCTTTAATCCATTGCATTCGAGGAGATATTTTTTTAGATCTTTGATAAAGCCATCCTTGATATTCGCAAGCTCCTAATTCTTTAGCACTTATATTTCGGCGTTCTAAAAATAAACAATAGTTTATTATATAATGAAAAAAATAATATTTTTTACTACATAAAAAAACGAAAATTACTAGCTATCAATGGATTTTTCTGAAATAATTGTTTCTGCCCTTTGTTTTCTTTTTTCCCAATAGCTTTAGCACCAAGCATAGCTCTATAGCTGGTTCTTTTAGGCAATTCAGCAGGTTTGGATGGTCTAGGAGGTGGTATAGGAGGCTGAGATTTTTTGACTTCAGTTTTTTGTCTAGGAAATGTAGCTGGAGCATTAAGAACAGCTTGATGAGTTATGATAGCTGTTCTTTCAGATGGTAATGATATATTGTCTTTGGTATCTACTCGAAAAATATTATCATCGCTACCACTAAGGTCAGTTAATGATAATGGAGGGCAAGCATCGGATAAATCAGAAAATGAATTTTTTAAATAATCCTGTGGCTCTTGTTTTTTATTTAAATAAAATTTATTTTTATATCGGTTTACTGAATATATTGGAGAATCCATACATGGAACTGTATCTTGAGATGAATGGGTTGCAATATTATTATAACCTAAGATATTTCCATTTTGGTTTTCTAAGTAACATTTATTTGAATTTTCTAAAGATTCTTCAGTTTTTGAATCAAACGAAAATCCACTACTGGATTCTGAAACTGTACAATTTAATTGGTCTATAATTCTACTTTTATCTTGAGGCTCATACTCAAAATTATCAATTATATTATTATCTTTCATTTTTGTAGAGTCTATGTCTTCAGTCTTGGGTGGTGGAGGTTTTGGAAAATATAAAATTGGCTTTACTGATTTGTTTATACATTTAATACTATCAATTTTTGACTCTGTCTCAAAAGTAATATCATCATCATTTCTTGGAGAAGGTGGTTTGGGAAAAACTAGAATAGGTTTATCAAGTCTTTTAATTTTGTCTTCATTTACACAACTATTGGTAACTTTTTTTGAATCATAATTGTTTACATCTTCAATTGACATTCTTAAATCGGAATCAAAATACTCAAAATCATCATGAAGATTAACATCTGTTGAAAAGTCATAAGATGGAGTGCTGTAACTTTTGTCTAGTTTTCCACGTACTTTAGTAACTATTGGATTATCTATTGGTTGAGAAACTTTAGAAATAATTGGTTTTGGCATTATTTTAGGTTTTTTGTTAGTAACATTTTCAGGATTATTATTATTATTAATTTTCAATTGATTGATTCGTTCTTTTAAAGATACTAAATTACTACTTTTCAAGACATCATCTTTAATAGATGTATCAGCAAATTTTTTGTCAGAAAATGTTTGACTTTCATGTTTCTCATTAATCACTTCATTTGGTGGTAATGATGTCCATTGAACTTTTGTTGGCTTAGAACGTTTACTAAGTTGCATCTCACTATTACATTTTTCACTATTTTTTTTACTGTTATGAGCTTCTTGTTTTAACTCGTTCCAAAACTGAAAATAAAATTATAACACTTTTATATTTAAAAACAATGATAATCTAATTTGTATTAAAAGTTATAAAATAGGGAAAAATTCAATCCATGCAAATAAAATGGTGGAATACGATTGAGAACTATTTTTATAGGCTCATAAATATTAATCTGTAAAATATAAATTATACAATATTAGATATTTGTTGTTCACTACTTCACTTAAAAATTATTAATTTTTATATTAAAAATCTAAAATTATTAACCATAATTAGTAGTAAATATATCACTAATTGAGACCAAAAATAATTCTAATACAAAAAAATAAAAAATAACACTTTTATTAGCCAAAAAAATGCACTCAATCGTTTTACACCTAAACAAGAATGTATAAATTTTGTTTTAATTAAAAGATAATAGTATTTAATTAAGGATCTTCCTGGTTGCACAAACTGTGGTATTTATAATAATTAATAATAATAATAATATAAAAATCATAATGCATTATTAATGTAAAATATAAATAAACTTAAAAATAACAGGCATTAGAGAAAATTTTAATCGACAAATAAAAATTCTTTAAATTATTTATAATAAATTTGGAACAGAATTAAAAATTACTATGGGATTTCCTATACATATCTTAAAATTATATGTATATGTATCCTTAAATTATTTATTTATTAAAACAGTTTATGTATATTTATTAATTCATCAACTAAATACAAATTCAATTAAATTGATATTTTTCAGTATTTTAAAATATATTAACATATGTTTTATATTTATATATTTATTGATGCCACAAAGGCATAAGTACAGTACAGATATTGATAAAAGATGCATCGGAATAAAGGTAAAAGAACAGTGTTACAAATAGCTTCAATATGAGTAAATATAAAAATTAACTAATACAATTTCTTAATTATAGATGGCAAAGAATGATAAAAAATATCTATATTTAACAAATTATTAAGAATGCGACATGCACATTCAAAAGGGGTATCGTATCCATAGTTAATGGCATGGAATTTTGTTTTAAAAATTTGAGAATTTCTTAAGTAAAAGAAAGGAATTTCTAGAGATAATTTAAATAGGAAATCAGGATCATCAATATAATTATTCAAAAGTTTATAAATAAAGGTAACATCAGATTCAATTTGTCTTTCAGTTAGGGTCTTAAATTTATATGGAATTATTGCAAAACGAAAAGAACTTATTTTTAAAAATTGGTTTTGAAGTTTATTTAAGTGATTAATATAAGAAATTTGATGGGGCGACCAAATAAAAGAGGCATATTCAAGTATCGAGCAAGCTAATGAAATGTAAAGGATGTTTAATGTGTAAATATTAGAAAAACCAATTGTGTTGCGAATTATAAAACCAAGTGTTTATAGTAGTATAATTTTATTTAATTTCTAAAAAAGAAAAATAAATTTTTATTTTAAAATTCAATACATTAAACATTTATTAAATATTTTATTGAATAAATGTAATGAATAATTTATAATTTTTAGTAAAATTTAAATCAATATTATTTTAAATTAATTTTATGTTTCACGGAAGATCCTTAAAAAAATATTCTACTGTAATTAACATACGCACACATAACTCATTCTAAGAAGAATATTATCCTACAAATAATCAAATAGAATTTATAGTTTAAAATGAATAATTATAATACATAAAATGTATGAAACTGAAAATATAATATTGTATAATAAAATAGAAAAACAATAATTAATCCAAAATGTTTAATACGAGTATATTAACCAGGTTCTGTTTATTTAAACTATGTAAACTTAATGATATGAGGAACATGTTTTAAATAAATAATATATATTATATATTAATAATTTGGCTGAGTGAGAAATGTTTTTATTTTATAGGGTAAATAATAAAACTATAATTTGTATGACTAAAATTATTCATTTATATAGATTTTTCTACTTTATCCATATATTACTGTAAGACACAGTTTTTAATAGATCACAAATCACAATGCATTATAATTTGAAAAACCTACAAAAAAAATCAAAACGTTATATCAAGGGGATTTTTTTCTACTATATATTATGGATGCAATTTTTAAAATTTTTTTTTTTTTATTTATTAGAATTAACACCAGTCAGCTTTTAACAAATGATACGTAATGAATACAAGATATTATACAGATACAGTACTGTATACATGGATTAACTTAAATACTAAGGTTTAAGAATAATAAAAATAACAAAATTACAAATAAGAAACAGGAAATAACAAGCAAAAATGTGTGTTTCCATTCTAAAATAATTAAGGCAAGTTTGCTACACGCATCAATCTTGAGAGTGGGGCATTTCAGGAAAAATTAGATTTATTATTTGGTAGAAAGAGCACTGCAGCCTAGTAATAGTGGAATTACAAAAATCGAGTTGAAGAGTTGAGTTCGAGAAGCCTCGGAACATCAACTCAACCCTCAATCAGACCTCGAATGAAGTTAGTTCCAAGTTTATCGTGCCTAGCTGAAAGATAATTTAGATTAAGAGTTTGAATAATAGGCCTGTAATCATGTTTTGGGTGTGTAATATTTAGATGATATCCAGCAAAGTTCATAAAATAATTTTGCACCCGATCAATACGTTGAATGTCATCGGCAGTGTATGGTCACCAGAAAACAAACCCATATTCAAGAACCGAACAAACCAATGTATTATAGAGAATCAGTAAGCAATTTAGGGAACTAAAATTAACAGCGTATCTTCTTATAAAACCCAATATTCGAAAAGCTTTCCCAGCCATAGTATCAATGTGAGGACTAAAATTAAGCCAGGGTACATACAAAATGCCCAAATCCTGGATTTGGTTAACGCGTTGAACGGTTAGTCCGCTTAGTTTGTAGTCAAAGGGCAATACTGACCTAGAACGATGAAAAGTCATTACATTTGGCAATATTTAGCGACAAATTAAAAGTATTACACCAGGTGGCGAATTTATCAAGGGTGTTTTGTAGAACGAGTTGATCACTGTATGAAGATATCATATGAAAATAAATGTTAAAAACTTATGAATAAAAAATATAATTAGGTATTTTGAAAACACTTTAATTATAATTTAATTACAATTCAATAAAAATTGTATTTAGTATAATTAGAGTTTTTGTTTTATAACATTTTATTTTCTCACATGAACTACTACTTACTTAAATAATAACTCTTAAGTTTCACTGTATTATTTTATTTTATTTAATTACATTCCATATTCTCTGTAATGCATTCCCCTGCGGCATTGAAAATTTAATAAATAAATAAAAAATAAATAAATATTTTAATAGTCAGTGAAAATCCGTACAAATAAATATTTTGATTAATTTAATGTTTTAGTAATAATTAATGCCCATAACCAAAACTTTTATTACTAAAGATTAATATTTTAAAAAGTTAATTTAATGTTTATTTTATTATTTTTGAAATTTCACATTAATAAAAGTAATAGTTGATAAATACATATGATTCATAAATTAAAATACATAAGAACTCTTTCAAAATAAGTTTTAATTTGTCACACTCTGCCCAAACATAATATTAATTAGTTTATATTGTAAATAGTTTATACTTATCATGATCATAATAATTTAATAAACTGAACCTCAGTTAATATAATGTAATTTTAAAAGCAAATAATTAAACATAATATTAAAAAATGGTAGATCAATAAGAATTCTTGTTTAACATAAACATATAAGTAACATATAACCAATACAGAAAGAGAAAAAGACTATTGTTACCTGTAGGTATTTACTTATTCATTTATGACTTGTAACTCGTTCTTAAATATACATTAGTAATCCAATACTTTAGATTAATGTATTAGGCCTTTTTGAATGTCCACCAGAATAATTAACTCACATTAAACTTTGATAAAAATTATGTAAGTGAATAATTTATTTAATATACATTTATTTACGTATTTAAATAAATATTTTAAAAACAATTAAAAATTGTTATTTTTATAAATAACAAACATTTTAACTAATATTTAAAAATGAATAGTAAAATTAATTGAGCTGGTATGACAAATGGACTAACCTTTTATATAGGTTTATTAAGGCACGTCTAGTGTTACCTGTTCAAAAAAATAACAAACTATACAGTGCATTTAATACGCACATCATCTGCCGGGACGGAGCAAAGTCAATTTTTTTAAATTTATAATTTCCACAATAATAGTTTAACTGGATGACATTTATTATTTTTGAAAGTTAAAACTATTTTTATATTAAAACTATTCATTTTTTATTAAAATAATACCTGATCAAAATTGAATGGTGCATGTTTTCCAATAGGACTAGCTCCACTTATAGTAGCTCGTCTTTGAACAGGTATATGAGGTTTTGGAAGATAAAGTCTAACAGAAGTAGGTGAAGAGCAATTGGCACTCTCAAGTTCACTTTCATCACCACTACTACTGTTACTATGTGAACAAATTTCAGGAGAAATTGAACGTCCATTTGAATGAATAACTGGTGGTGGACTCAATAAATGACCACTTATAAGTTGACTCTCTTGAATTTTTGATATTTTCTTATCTTGCCTAAAATTTAAAATGTATATAGATTAATGTGTTTCTTACTTATATAAGTAAAATATTTTATTTTGAAACGTTAACACGGTATCTCCTTAATTTTTTCATATATATATAAATAATTCAGATGAAATTTGAAAGGTCTCAACACAATCTAGGGCCACATTAAGGTTGAAATATGATAAAAGAAGGTATTTTTTTTATTTTTTTTTTATTTATTTGATTAAGAAAGAATAGGATTTAGCATGATCATGCAAAGAACATAACGATAGATTTATTATTATTTATAATATATTTTACAAAAAAGCATTCTGTGTAAATTCAATGTTTTTTAAAAAAATTATTAAGGATCAAAATATTTTATATAATTATCAAAATTGAATTATTGTAATTTTTTAAATATATACAACATACGATTGGATATATGTTAAAATATTTTTTATAAAAATTATAGAAAATTAAATCATATAAAATAAGGTTAAGGGTGAAAATTTCATAAGATTAACATTGATATAACTTTTGGTTATATTTACTAGAATTTGTGTAATTTTTACAAAAATATAGGTATAAGAAAATGAAATGGATGGTTTGCTTTTATCAATGTTTTCTCACGTATATTGTAATATTTTAAGAAGCAATAATATTTTGTCCAGTCATGTGATATAATTTTACTTCTATAAACACTCCGAATAAAACAAGTTCAAAATTGTGATGTCTGCACACAAAAAATAATATTTTTCTTCCTAAACTTTTTTTAAGAAAATACATGCTCTATTTAACCTCCCTGTGTTAGAAGCTTTAGTAATAAACACGATTTTTGTAAATTTATTTGTAATATAGTAATGATCGTCTTTGTAGAGTAATAAAGATAGCTGAAGATATTTCATATCCTGTGCCAAAAAGCATTTGAGGGACTCCAAGAAGTTGTTCAACATTCATTGCTATTGCAATAATAGGTAAATGATCATTATTGTTTTCGGCAAAGGTAAGAGGTATTATTGAATCCCAATGGATTGCAACATAATTACAATTTTTTTCTTAAAATTTCTGTCAATAGTTTTCTCTAATATGCATTCTAATAAAAAATATAAGATAAGATACGTACCTAAGATTCAATTCAATTCAAATAATAATTAATTTATATTAAGAAAGGTTTATTTTGTACAAATTAAAAATTGAAAATTTGAAGAAAAGGCAATAAAATATATTTGTTTTTTATATAGTTAAATAATACGTCCATGCTTGGTTTTCATATATCAATACAATTTAAGCTCTAATTAATGATATATTATTAAAAAAAAAATTAGAATATAAATTGCATAATGAAAGAATAGCAGTTATATTCACGTACACATAATAAATCCTGGACCATCACATGAGAATACTCAGTGAGGCCAAGTACTATTTTCTTGAGAAATAAATAAATAAATAATAATAATAATAATAATAACAGTAGATGTATCATTAAAAAATAATAAATCAATGTGGTGTTTAAATCCAGAGTGTTTTAAATTTTAATTTTAATTATTGCGTAAATAATAATACAAAACTCAAAATGGCTAGAGAATATTGAGTATTTATAATTTTCATTTTAAATTAAATAATGACATTAGATGAAATATCACTTAAATTAAAATGTCACTTTTTATTCAAAAATACTTTTTAGTTGATTCAATAAACTCTAAACCAATTTGAATATTCTAGAGCAGCGATTCTTAACATTCGTAGATCATGAACCCCTGATATAAGATTTTTAGAAATTGCGGACCCCTTACGAATTTTTTTTTTAGAATACATTTTTTTTTTTTTTACAAAAACATCTCATGTTATTAAAACCAAAATTATAAAAATAATTTTATGTAATAAATTATATTGGTAGACATAACAAAATATACATATTTATAATTATTTTTATTACAGTTAATTTTTCAGTAATTTAATTTTAATTATTTTAGTTTTTTTTTTTTTTTAATATTCTTAAAACTTAATTTTTATTAATTTAATGTGATGGTTGATGTTATACTTAAGACACAAATTTTTGAACATCGTATGAAGATAAGATCCATCTATTGTGTAATAAAAAACATATGAAAAAGAAATTAATAATAATAATAATCCAACAATAACTAATGATACACTCAAGTCATGAATTGACGTATTTTATGTGTTAAGACTGTCGCGGACTCTTGAAATGAGTATCGCGGACCACAGATTAAGAACCGCTGTTTTAGAGGTTTAAAATGTCTACAGTTTTTAATCATCAGTATTTAATTTATTGTAATAATCAAAAATACTACAAGATAGAAAAACATATTATGAAATCATTAAAATCTGTGAATGACTCAGCTAAGAGAGAAGTCAAGTTTATTAAAGAATATAACAACAAATTTAGAAAATACAAAGAACAAACACATGTTATATATCAATGTTACATGTGAAGTAAATGTTAACATTCTAAATGTTAACATTTTTTATAATTTTAATCCTCTTTTTCATTTTAGGAGAAAAGGGACAAAGAAAATTAATTCAATCATACAGAGTAGTATTATAGTTTAAAACTTATTGAGTTATTGGTGTCAAAAAATAACTAAATAAAAAAAAAAATTGAATTGCTATTATAAAAAAATCTAGTTATATATATTTTCGCATATTTCAGTTATTTCAAGTGCATATGTGCATGTATGTTTCCTATAATTTGTGGGCAATAAGTCCCGAACCCTAGTTATGACTTATCAAAAGAATCATACTTAAAATTGTATCGTACTATAATAGTTATATTTTTAAATTTAATTACATTTTTTAATTTATTGTTTGATGTGTTCCAAAAAATCAAATATGTAAATACAATTTTATTTAAATCAACTATTAAAAATTAAATTAAATCCAAATCATAGTTGGAATAGTAAAAAAAAAAAAATAATTTAAGTACGAATCTATTGGCTTGATGTTAAATGATTGAGATTTAAATCATAATAAATCATAATTTAATTATGAAGTTATTAATTTAACGTGAAAACTTTTAATATAATTATATTGGCTAGCTTCATTAGTTACTTTTTTCTACATGATAATTTGACAATTATAAATATAAAATATAAATAGTTTATTTTTAATTTAAATTTTATTTCATTGGTAATTCTGTTAAAATATTAGTTTACTTTTAATAAATAATAAGACATTTTTTTTACAGTAAAAGTTATTAAAAATTAGTAATTGCTAAATTTATAAAAAAATATACTTACTTATGTAATGGAAAACTGAAATTAGGAATTGTCAATAAATCACTTGGTCTGGGCGGAGTTAGTTGATCAAAGTATCTTTGTGGATAATTGAATAGCTTTTTACTAGGTAAGCGATAAGGTTTCATATATATCTGCCCAAATACTTTGCTATGCCGAGGTCGTTTTTTAAGTGTTAAAAAAATATCAGTAGATGCATCTTCTAACAAAGCCATTACTTGTCTTGCTTGCCATCCAACCTAATATTTCAGAAAATAAGAAATTAGCAAAATTCAAAAAGTTTTTGACTGTTATTCAAATTTTAATTTTTTTAAATTAAACTAAATTAAAACTACCCTTGATACCAGAGGTGCAATTCAATTTTTTTTCTTGTGTAGGGGGGGAAGGGAATTTTTTCTAAACAAAATTTTACAATTCAACTAAATAAAATAAAAAAAAAATGTTGGAAAACAATTTTAATTTTTATTGTATAAACTTAACTGTCACTTGATATTCAAAAAATTAATTAAACTATCTAATTATTACATTTGTCTGATATATAAATAGGTACATTACATAATATGAACAATTTGAAACTAATAATTCATAAAACAATTTTAATATGAGTTTCTAGAGGCCCCCTCAGCCACACTATAAACATAATCCTGCTTGATACTAAAAGCACTATACTCAATAACATATTTTATAAAATTAGACGCTTCAGGTTTTCAAAAATTTTTATTTGTTCCCAATAAGATCTTACATAAAAGAATTTAATTGTATACTTTATTTATTATGATTACAGATTACAAGTTAAAGTTAAAATCATAGTTTATTTAAATTTATATCAATTGACTTTAAATAAAAGTAATAATTATATTAAGCTATTTTTGGTTTTTTTTTTTGGGCAAGAAAATTTCAGTTTTAATCATATTAACAAATAAGTCAATAATAATTAATTGTTCAATGTTCAATCAAAAATCAAATATGATTATGATATTTTAATATAACTTACCACAGTTTGATAATCAACTTGTACAATTTCATCACCAGCCTCAATTTTGCCGCATTGATGTGCAACACTATTACATTTTACTTCTCCTACTTGGTGGACACCATGAAATGATGGTACAATATAGAACCCCTGAAATTAATCAGAAAATAATTAATATCATACTACATGAAAATAACTGAAAGAAAGTACTATACATTAAAAGTATATCAATTAAGTAAAATATATTTTTAAAAATAAATGTCAAATTCATATAATGTATCCAAATAATATTTTATATACAAATAATGACATTTTATATTCATCTAAATATTCAAAATGGAAACTACAATGAAAAATAGCTAACTATTTATGAATATTTTAAGTTTTGATAAGTATCAGGGAAGGATTACTACAATACCATCATCTTAACTTTAAATATTCATACAAAATTAATAGTTTGTTTGATGCTATTTAAAAAGAAATAAATTTTTCTATACAAATATATGTATATTAAATGTATATAAGATAATTTTTTAAAGAACACTGACATAAAAGGTTAGTGTTGTTTTAGTTACTTGTTTAAAAATGTCAATATTTATGTCATATAAAATTTAAAAAATATTTAAAAACCAGAGATTCTCCAGATCTTTTCTTGAGTGTTGCAACATCCAAAGTAGCAGGCTGTAAAATTAAAGAATCTTGACTTTCTTGAATGATAAGATCAGCAAGTTGAGCTAATTGTTTAGCAATTTCAAAAATATTCTCTACTGGGTTCTCAGCAAAGCGATCACGTTGTCCACTAGTTACTATTTCAAGAGCTAACTTAAGCAACCTGTTTTTCATACTTATATAATGTGGTTGCCCGCAAAACGGTGGTCTAAAAAAAATTATCAATATTTGTTTAATTAAGAAATAACAGTAAAATAATTTTAAATCTAACCTGTTTAACCAGTTAACTAATGGCTTTAGTATAGCTACTGTATTGGCTACATCTGTTAGAATTTTAGTTGGAACTTGAGTAGAACTTAAATAATTTTGATTAATATCTTTATATAAGCTGTGAGCACTACAAGACAGTCTTAATGCTAATAGTTGTACATTTTCTTTATCCAATTCATAATGCTAAAAATATATAAAAACAATAAAATAATATATATATTATATTAATTATTAATAACAAATAAAAATCTAACTCTAAACAGTTTTTGGATATATATTTAAAAGATATTAAAATAAAATGACCAAATATAATCAATTTAACTTTTTTAAATTTCAAGCAATAAAGGGAAACAATTTAAAGATATATTATTATAAATTAATTCTTAATAAATTTTATGAATAGGTATTTGAAAACTTGATATAAAAATTCCTGAAATAATAGGACACTAATAAGTAATAAAAGTTAGAATCTATTTTAAATTAATACAAATTAAACACTATATTAATTTAATGAAATTGCTTGAACTGAAATTAATGCATATTAATGATATACGTTTAAAAAGTAAGCTACATTAAGTTTTTGAGTAAATTATAGTTATTGATAACCTTTAAATTGAAAATAATATCGAAAAATAGAATGGAAAATAGTAATGAGCCAAGCCATAAACTTAAATTGATACAAAATATTTTTCAAGATAATTTTGGTAACATCCCAATAAAATTAATTTATAAATATTTTAAATGGAATACTGAAATTTGACAAGTGTATGAAACTAATGAAAGGAATTTTTTTGTTACTTACAAAATTTCTAAGTAGATCTACTGCTTCTAGTATTAATTCTTGATGTCCAATTTTACATACACCAATTTTATCTAAGTCATTGGGTTGCATATCTAATAATTTTTGTCCATTGATCTCTCTATCAATAAAGTATTTGATGTATGGTAAAATAACACTGTCCAAACCTAAAAAATGTTATGTATAAAATGTTTGTACTTTGTGATAATTAGTTTATAATTTACCTTTAAGCCAATCAGCTACTTGATCCGATTTCCAATCAGCCACATTAACATAAGCCATAGTTTACAATGTGATTTTAATTCAAGTATTTGAATTAAGTGGATTTAGAAAAATATCATTTAATTTTTCTAGATTCATGAAACTAACCAGTGTTCTATTTACAGATTTACATTAATAGAATAACTGTTACTCAAATATAAAACTTAGAATAGGTTTCTTTAAAATTAAAACCAGTTAAATAATGAATAATTAGAAAACTAGAAAGTATTCCGAAAAACAATTGATGGATACGAATAAAAAGAAAATAATAACAACAGTCAACAAATAAGTCTTAATTCATTTCATGACGTATTCTTATCATGGTTCAAGCAAGGACAAATAACCAAGACCTTATCTGATTGGTTTAAATTCGTTCCATATCAAACAACACTAACATACATGATTGTTCACAAACATTTTCACCAAATTTGGCAACATCCTTGACCCTACTTTTCTGTGCCAGAATGTTAGAAATGCATGAAAAACCAAAAATTATTAAGTTTGAATATTGAATTAATAACCGTAACATTTAAAAAATATTACATTTTGAGTGAAGGCATAAAATTAATTGTTATTAGTTTACAAGTTATAATAGTTTGATATGAACATAGATAAAGAATAAACCTTATCTATGACCACTAAAATACTGTTTTGTTACAAACTTTTCTGTGGTATAAGGTCTATAGTTTTGTTATAAGATCCAATTAACAATTGATAACCGATATCATAATTACTTTCATGATCTTATCAACAATTTATAAACTTCATGTTTACTTCGATAGTTGGTTAGTTAGTTTTTGATCATCGTTCGTAGTGCTTGATGATCGTTTGTACACGTGGCGTGGAATAATGGCATCCTTCCTTGAAAAGAAAACTCTAATTTTACGCAACTTACAAGAAGTACTCGGTGAAGATAAGCTTGATGCCATATTAAAAGAAAGAGATTTAAAAATTTATTGGGGTACTGCTACTACAGGACGACCACACATAGCATATTTTGTACCAATTTCCAAAATAGCAGACTACTTAAAAGCTGGTTGCGAGGTACGTATAAACATATCAATAACGATTTATATGTATAAGATAAATTTAATACATTATTTTAATTATCAATAGAATAGTTTTAAAAAAGTAAAATAAGTATTGGTGTTTAAAAAATATATCTTTTATTTTCCATAATTTTATTTTTTTTTTTTTAGTAAGTAGTGGTAATTAATAAGGACTCAAAAATAAACCATCTTTGTAGTTAATTCTATTTACTATTTACCATGTAGATTGCTTTAGTAAAAATTTAACTATTTGCATTTTTGAAATCTATACTGCGCACAATTTGTCTTAATATTTTAGGTTTTAGGTTTTAAATAATATAAGTGTATAAAAAATGCCTAAAAAATATTTTTTATAAATATAATTTATAGGTTACAGTTTTATTTGCTGATTTACATGCTTATTTGGATAATATGAAAGCTCCATGGGAATTATTGGAGCTTAGAGTACAGTATTATGAACACTCAATTAAAGCCATGTTAAGTTCAATTGGAGTACCATTAGACAAGTTAAAGTTTGTTAGAGGAACAGAATATCAACTTTCAAAGTAAATTGAACTTACCTAATGATAATACATTTTTTTTGATCTAATTTTCTTTTTAGAGAATACACATTAGATGTATACAGATTAAGCTCTTCTATAACTGAACATGATGCTAAGAAAGCTGGAGCTGAAGTTGTTAAGCAACTTGATAACCCATTATTATCTGGATTGCTATATCCTGGTTTGTTATGGATCAATTATTTTTTGCTAAAAAATCAACATTAAGTCATAATTATATGTAATGATATGCCATATTAATTAATATTGACTCATCTATAAAGTGTAATTTAATTTGGGTCATTTTATAATACTTTTATTCAATAATTATTTTTCATTATTTATTCAAAGGATTGCAAGCATTGGACGAAGAATATCTTAAAGTTGATGCTCAGTTTGGTGGAGTGGACCAACGTAAGATATTTACTATGTCTGAAAAATATCTTCCACAGTTAGGCTATGCTAAAAGAATACATTTAATGAATCCAATGGGTTAGTTTATAATATTTAACAATTTAAGTAATTGTCATGTTAAATTATTACTATATTAAATACATTTTATTGAATATTTAGTTCCTGGATTAGCAGGAGGTAAAATGTCCTCTTCTGAAGAAGACAGTAAGATTGATTTATTAGATTCACCAGCAATAGTGAAAAAAAAGTTTAAAAAAGCCTTCTGTGAACCAGGAAATATTACAGAAAATGGATTACTTTCATTTGCTAAACATGTAATATTTGGACTGTTTCAACCTGATGAAAGTATAGATATTTTTTTACATAAATATTTATTTAAAATTAATAACTTCTTTTATTTCAAGAATTTAAAGTATCCAGAAATGAAGCTAATGGAGGAGATTTAAATTTCAGTACATATGAAGAACTTGAAATTTGTTTTTCTGAACAAAAACTCCATCCAGCTGATTTAAAAGCATCTGTTGAGTTTTATATCAATCGGTTGTTAGATCCAATTAGAAAAATATTTGATACACCAGAATTACAAGAGTTAGTTGCTAAAGCATATCCTGCTCCAGTAAAGCCTAAAAAAACTGATAAGATATAAACAGTCTCAATAATTTAATAAATAATATTTAGTATATCAATAATTAAATATATATTATATAATAATATTTAATATTTCAATAATTTAGCTTGAAGATTATGTTTATTATTCACAAATCAGTTAAAATTCTGAATAAAGAAAGGAATGTAGGAGGTTTTTTGGAAATGGTTTTTTAGGGTATTCATATTTTCTGGTTATAGCAATATGTTCTTTAAAAGTGTTTTGAACTTTAAGTAGTTGAACATTTAGGTTAGAAATATATTTGAACATTATGAATACATTTTTTTCTTTACTACCTAATAAATATTCTGATTGTATATACTTTACAATAACTTCCATGAGCAGTATTCCATCCAAGTCTTGTTTCTCACTCGATAAATATTTTTCTTATCCCTTTATACAATTTAGTGTATTATGAAATAAGAATAAAAATACTTAATATTATATTCAAGTTTTCTATAGGGTACTGTTCAAATATACGTTTATCGAGAATAGCTAGATAGTGGTACAGGTTATAAAGCCATTTTTCGGTATTTTTTGAAATTTCCAATAGTTCAATTCAGCATTTTCTTCTTGACTATGGTCTTCGTCCCTTAGAGAAAATCATTGAAATTCTATTTTCCTATGGATGCTGATTAGTAGCTTCATGCTAGAGTTGTCTTTTAAAGTTTTGTTTTGAGCTTATAAAAACTGAAAAGTGTGTGCATAACATTTACTGTATATCTATGTTAATAATTTATATTTACCAATCGGAATATAAATTCTTTATTATAAGGACAATAAAATGTATGAGTAACATATCAAGCCACTGTCTAAGTTCAAATGTAAATGGATTATTTTAAAATTTTGTTCATTATGTACTTTTAGTTTTATTTAATTAAATAATTTGTTGATTTTATTTCTTTAGAAAAAAATAATAGTAAACAACCAGATGAAATTTCACCTTACCGTTTGGATATCCGTGTTGGTAAAATAATTGAAGTTTCGAAACATCCGGAAGCTGATGCGTTGTATGTTGAAAAGATTGATGTTGGTATGTTCATTATATTGTAGTATAGTTTAAAATATATTGAAACTTGGCTGTTCTTGTAAATTTATCTTTTGGATTATATTAGCTGATATTGAAAAAATTTAACATTAATACAAATTAATAAGATGAATATAAAAGCTTTATTTAATCAGTTTTCGTTTGCTTTTAATACATAGATTAAATTAAACATATGAGCATACATCTTATTTTTTTTAACTGAGTTGTCTTGCTTTTGAGTGATATGTCCAACTGCCCATGATGAATGCAAAAATGTTTGAATATGAAAGAAATTTGATTTGACATAAAATTCTACTCGAAAAATGTATTTAACAACACAAAATATAATAAACTTCATTTACAAGAATAAGCTGCAAAAAATTGTTAAATGGAAGTATTAACTTACGTTAAGGTCTAGTGCATACATTTTTGTATAATTGTAGAATATTTAAAATTTATGTTTATTAGACAGTTACAACCTAGTCGAGAAAGTGTTTTCTCATTTGATTAAAATTGGACCAGCTCAAAAATTCAGTTGAGAGTCTAAGTATTGAATACCATTCTGATAATCAAGGGTAATATAAATAAATCATGTCAAAAGTTTCATTATTATTTAAAAACCAAATCTAATATTATAAATAGATTTGCTCATCCAAACAATAAAAAAACCACTGCACCAAAATACTCAAAATTAGTTTTCTATTTTAATTTCCTAGTATAAAACAAATAAAGATTAAATATAAAATATTATTTAAATTATTTATTGTATGATGTATAACTGCATATAACTATATTTTTTACTAAAGTAATTTTACACAAATTTTAATAAAAAAAAAAATATTAGTAATATTAATTGTACTTTAATGTTTCATATTTATGAATATTATTTATAGGAGAAGATCAGCTTAGAACCATTGTCAGTGGTCTTGTGAAATTTGTACCAATTAATGAAATGCAAAATAGATTGGTTGTTGTTTTATGCAATTTAAAACCTGCTAAAATGAGAGGAGTTGAATCAAGTGGAATGGTTCTTTGTGCTTCAGCGTATGGCTATTTAAATGTTGAATTTCAGTTATTTTATAAAACATAATATATATCATTTTTTTTTTTTGCATCTTTAGTGAAATTGATGGTGTTAAATTTGTGGAACCTTTAGAACCTGTTGAAGGGAGTAAACCGGGTGATAAAGTTTTTGTTGAGAGTTATGAACAGGGTGAACCAGACAAAATTTTAAATCCTAAAAAGAAAATTTGGGAACAACTACAGGTAAATACATTTTTAATGTTTGTACTCATTAAATTATTAATTTTTTTTCATTCTATTTTAGGTTGACCTAAAAGTTTCTGATTCATGTGAAGCTCAATGGCAATCTCATAACTTGCGGACAAGTATTGGAAAAATTTTAAGCAAATCATTAAAAAATGTTCATATTTCTTAGTATTTGAATGTTTATGAAATAAAAATGTTTTACTGAATCAAAATGTGTATTGATATATATATATATACATACATTATCTATTTATTTATTTATAATTATGTTAAAAATGATTATCATACAAATAAGTGATAAAACAAATGTAAGTATTACAAGGAAATTAATTTACACTTGAATCAGTCGCTATACTCATAAAATTTGATACATTTGAGCAATCATCTTCTTCATCAGATATATCATCAATTACAGTTGAGTTAAACATTTTTTTTGAGTGATAGGCTTGTATTTTAATTGTTTCTAATAACTGTTGAAGTTCTGACTTGGCTGACTTTATGGCAGCTGCTTGTCGATTGTATTCAGTATATTGCAAATCGATATTATGTTCAATATTTTTCTTATTATCTTCATTAAACTTAGAAAAGTCTTTCATTGGTTGGCCTTCGGATTTCAATGAAATCATAGACTCAGGTTTAATATCCGTATTCTCTATCCCAGTTAATACAATATTCTTAATTTGTCTAAAAAAAAAATATTCAAACAAATTAAGTAAAAATCAAATTACATATTGAGTTTTTTTTCTATATATTTTATTAACAATTTATCTTAAAATAGTTTAAATTTTATTTTCTAACCCTTCAGATCCAAATTATAGACTCTGCTGTGTATACTAATACATTTAATATTATATTAAAATAATAGATTTACATAAAATTAAGATAAAATAACTGAAAATTATATAAATACTACAAGATTTAAAAAATATATCATTATTAATTAATTACAAATTGAGTTTGTGTATTTATAGTTAATACTTACTATAATACTTATAGTTATACATATTTATATATAATTAAATATACTTATAGGTAAATTAAATTTTGAATTTGTTTAATAAATTCAGTAATTTTATACATTTTACCTTAAAAAATAATGAATAAATAAATAATAATTACTTAATATCTGATCGAAGTTTGGAAACTTCATTTTTTTTAAAACTGTTATTAATTTTTGATTTATCCAAGTTCAGTTTGGTCATGATATAATTTTTTCTTAATTCATTATTTTCTTTTAATTCTGCTTCATATGAATGATTTTGAATTGGCATATTTTCATTCACAAATTCCTTAATCTATAAAATAAAACAATATGAATTTTTATTAATTTTATAATGTTTCATTTGATACAAACTTTATTTCTAATTGGTGAATTTGACATTTTATTTAGATTTGTTATTATAGTTTCTTGTTGATTTATTAACTTTTCTGAAACCATTAGTTTAGATTTAAGTTCTGTAATTGTATCTAAATATTCACGTTCACGATTGTTAAACTTTTCCAGTGAATGGCATGATTCTTGAAATTTTCTATTACATAATACAAATAAAAATAAACTATTTTATAACAGGGTTTTTGATATATTTACTCAAGTAATTTATCTCTTTCAGATATTACAGACTGAAGTTTTTCTTCAGATTTCATATAGTTTTTTGAGAGTTGACTATAATTATTTTCAAGTTCTGATATTTTTTCAAGCAGCACTATCCAATATTTCTGAAATATTAATATATCAAATTAATATTTTTAATTTCATTATAATTAACAGCTTTAGCAATTAATTTTGTAACAATGTTATAGATGATCATATGTAGCTTAATAGTATTTTAAATAATCTCTCAAGGTTTCTACAATGTATAATTTATTGTACTATACGCTAACTATAAGATAAAATTATAATTTTTAATAATTAATTATTACATACATTTTCTTGAGTATTATTTTCATATTTTAAGTCTTTGCAAAAATCATTATCCTTTGTTGGAATCATAGAGCTGTCATTCATAACTGGCATAATATTAAATTTAGAATGAGGTTCATTCTTAGAGAATTCATTAATAATTCTTCCAACAACAACTTGCATTTCATCAACTATTTTTGTTACATCGGAGTCTGGTTATAATGTAAGTTAAAAATATTGTAAATGGTTATTTACATATATTCAACATAGATAAATATAATCATATTTTACTAACTTTGAGTATTAGGTAAATGTGTAATTTCTTTAAGTAAAAATTGTAATGTCCTAATTGGATTAAATACAGAAAGTGAAGATGAACTCTGGTATTGTTTAATATTTGATAAATCACATTGTACACTCTGGCTTATGGCTATAATAAAAATGAATTTTAAAATAATATCTATAAAAGAATTAAAGTTCATACTCTTAGGATTATTTTCAGATATTAGTGAATTTTTTTTAGATTTCTTATTAAAAGCTATAGCAGTATTAGAAGTATTTGTTTTTTTATTTAATAAGTTACTCCACGTATTCTGTTTTTCAGGTAAAACAGTTTTATGTTTTGGTTTTGCTAAAGAATTCATAGTATTTTGCTGTCGACATAGTTTTGATTCCATAATTTTAAAATATTTTAATCCTGAAACCATAAAATAAATTAATCAATATATTAAAAAAAAAAAATTCAATATTATCTTGAGTTAAAGCTATTATTGATTATATAATATAAATATTTAATCAATGAAACTATGTTCATTGTTAAACTTAATATTATTACTTTAACTCAATATTCATGAAAAGATATATTTTTTTCATCATACCTTTTTTTCATCAAATTGACAATGCAGAAAGTAATACTGAATTAAACATATATAATTAATCTATTTATTTATTTATATAATTTTTTTTTTTTTTTGTTACAAATGATGACTTGTGTATCATGAGATATTAATGATCAGTAAAAATTTTATAACCATATTTACAGTTGAATATTGATACTTAACAGTAATATTATTATTAAAGTAAGATATAAGATGAAAAATAATATAGAAACTTGTTTACATACTTCTATATTTTACTCCAACACCTTTACTGTTTATAATTCAATGCGCAAAATTGGGATTCACTAAATTAGTTTATTTCATACACTATAAAACAAATGGACAAGTTATTTACTTAATAAAATAAAAGTTAAAATATAGAGAAAACAAATTGAAAACTGATTTAAAAAAACCGTCAACAATTATCACTTATTAATCTCTATAACTTTAGTGTAGATAAGGACATTGCGATACTAGCGATACCAATAAAGTATCAATACTTTTCTTTTGATAGAAGTCCTTTTTGTATCGATACCATTGTTTTGATACTCTACTCATATCGATAAAAAAAAATACTGGTATCGAACGAATAGTATCGAATCATTTACTAACGGTCATATTGGTTCAAAAATCAGAACTCGAATGGTATCGTTCAATAATTCTTTTTTAGTAAAATGGTTTGCGCGCGCGATAGAGGATTTGTTTACGTAAATCAGTCATCACACTATATCTGAGACAGAGACAGATAATCTATGTCTAATATTAGTTGTTTTATTCTATTTACGTTTGTTAAATATTGTCACTCTTACAAATTATATTTTTTATAATTCCTACTCATTGTATATATTAATACTAATAAAATAAAAAAATAAATTATTATTATTTTTTTTTTAATTATTAAAGTGTAATTAATTATTGAAATATAATATTTGTTCTTTTTATTAGAGTTAACAGCCGAAATCTAGGAATGAAACGAACTTATGAGTAACAATAACTTATCTACTTACTCCCAGGAATAACGGTATATCGTTTTTATTTTGAATAACAATTGCAACTGTAGCAAAATCGATTAAATTTATATTTTAAGCTTCGAACTAATTTTTTTATATTTTATCCATTAACTTTTAAAACTTAAAATAATTAAATATTCTCTGTTATGTAAATAATATTTTTCTATTACTTAAATCAATTTTTCTCTTTTCTATATTTATTTAAATTATTACTTTAAATTTATTAATTAAATTTCAATTTATTTGAATTGGTGTTTGTTTTTTCTTTTTATAATTAAATACATTTTTGTGTTTCACCTGCATGAGTAATTTCTAGAGCCATTTTCATTTTTTCTTTTGTTTTTAAAGTATTCATTTTTATTAACAATTTAAAGTATAATGTTTTTAATAACATTTATTTATGTTTTTTTAGTATATAAATAATGTTAAAAATTACGACACAATTTATATATTCCTTGGCCTCCAGACATAAGAAAACTTTTTGTGGCATACCTACTTCTTTTACCGCGATTGAAAAATATTTAAAAATATGTTTTTACCTTATAAAATATAGAATATTTCCAATATTTAATACATATTTCAAATAAAAATACATTGTGTATTCAAGCCAGGATTGATGGGGGGAGGCATGGCCCTGAGCCCACAACGGATATCAAATAATAGTTGGCCCCTGGCGTATAGTAATTTTTTGTTTTTGTTTATTTAACTATTTTTTTAGCTCGTATAAAAAACAAGTATAGAACGAGCAGTTCTCAAACAAATTTAAATAATTTAATTGTTTTGTGTTCAGAGAGTATTGTATTGGAGGTAATTAATACTGATTATATAATTAAAGGGTTTGCTTTCCAAATAGAAAGAAAAAATTATTTATACAGATAAAATTTTTATTTTTATATTAAAAAAGCAAGAAATAAATTTATAAATTAGAATAAAAATTTTTTTTTTCTTTGAAATATATTTATGTATGGGTCATCAATATTTTGATTATGGTTGTGTGCCCCTAAAAATGTTTGGTCCCGGGCCCCAAATTATCATAATTCGAGTTCGATTGTATTTATAGATAGTTATATTCGAATATGCACTATAGAATAATAATTTTAGTAAAAATCGTTGTGAAACTAAAATGAGGGTGTATAAAAACTTTTTCAACTTTAACAAATCTTAGTATTTCATCGGTTAATGTTTTTCATAGCTAAAATTAATTGTTTTAAATAAAAAACATTCATATTTAAATAATATTTTTTAGCGGCATATTGCGACAGAAATAACGATGAGACAATCCATGTCCAATATTACCTGATATTATACATAATCTATGTCCAATATTACTTGTCTTATTCTATTTATGATTGTTAAATATTATCATTCTTACAAATTATATTTTTTATAATTCATGTCCTTTGTATATATTAATACTAATAAAATGAAAAAAATAATTATAATTTATTTTTCTTTAATTCTCAAAATGTAATTGAATATTAAAACATTGTATTTATTTTCTATATTATAGTAAACAGCCGAAATCTAAGATCCGATCCAGAGTGAAACGAACTTATACAAACACATACCTACTTACTCCCACGAATTCTGGTACGTCGTTATACTTTTCAATAACAACTGTAATTATAATTAAATCAATTCATTTTTTATTTTTGTTACTATTTTATTTTTTTATATTTAATTCAATACCTTTTTAAACTTACAATAATTAAGTATTCTCGATTACGTACATTATATTTTTTCATTACATAAATAAATTTTTTGCATTCAATATTCATTTAAATTATTGGGTTAAATTTAGACTATACGGAGGGTGGGGTACAGTTTTGATGCCACGAGTGTTTAAAAAATTCACTATAGCATTGTTTCTCAACCTTTTTAGTGTCGCGACCCCCAAAATAAGTATAAAATATGGTCACTTCGCGACCCCCCCTCCATCTATATTAGGTAAAAATTTGATTTGAATTTATATTTTGTAAATCAGCGTTTTATTATTTTTGACCTACGCGACCCCAATTCAAGATTTTCGCGACCCCCTTGGAGGTCACGACTCCCTTGGAGGTCACGACTCCCTGGTTGAGAAACGCTGCACTATAGTATTGGTGACTTGGGGCATTATCATGATGCAGGAACATTCATTTTTTTATGCGGTCGCTTTTTGTTGAAATGACGTAATATCGTGGTTAAAACCGATTTATAATATCTGTCGTAACTGTTTGGCTTTGGAGGACAGCGTGTTATTTGACATCATACACTGTAGTTAATTTTTTCGGTTCTTTCCAAGTTTCACTGAAAATTTCAAGTTACAACGTTTCTTGACTTATTATCCATACTGAAAATGGTAGGCGAATATATATCACACGTTATAAAAATTGACACATTTGATCACACACATCCACTCACTGCACCGATCGACTTGTAACTCGGCATGTAGATAGATAAGATAATGGAATATACGATAGTATGCATTGTGAGCAGCTTTTACAACAAATTTTTCCTCAGCATCATTATTATCATTACTTTTTGAACAGCCTACGTATTTATTTACTCGGATTAATTGGGTGTCAACATGTAGTCGTACTGACTACAAATAATTGACCAGGATATGGTGTTATGAAAATTCTATAAATTTATTGATATGAAATAATTGAGAGAATCTACAATGTTTTAATCATTTTATACAATATTGAACATAATAAATATTAATGTAGTTATCATTTGACTCAGCAAATGTCAACTATGGAAAACAATAGTAATTTCGCGGAGTAAGTATATAATCTTAATGTCCTGTTCACAATTATAACTATTCATTTATAATTCATGACTTAGGAGCGTATTTAGACTTACTTCTAGGGGGGAGGGCGACTCAAATTTTTTCTTTAATTCAGGCTTAAAATGCACAAGTCAAATTTTGGTAATATTTAAATTGGGTATACCCAATATTTATAAATCCTTAATATTTGTGGTTTTTTTTTTTAATCTAATGTCGGATCCACTTAGAATCGACTTTTGTGTAGTTCTTTTTTAAGGGAGTTTATCGATTCCGCCGAATATCTGTATATATTGATTGCGCCGAATATTTTTATATATTGATTCCGCCGAAGATTTATATATGTATATAAGAATATAACATATATATTTTAATATTAAAACATTTTCGGATTTTGTAAATACATAATATTGTTTCCAGCAGATTTACAACAAATGCTGGGACAACAAATAATATTTTATTCTACTTTACAAATTCTAATTTAAAATTGCTATGCTCTAGTGACAAAATATTTGTAGATGGTATATTTTATAGTTGCCCAAAATATTTCTATCAACTATTTACGGTTCATATCTTTAAAAATAGATGTATGTTCCATTATCCTATTTCTTATTACTAGATAAAAGTACAAATACATATGCTACCGTATTTAGATGTATTATTAAAACATGCTCAGCTCAAAATTTATACTTCAATCCAACTATAATTGTTGCTGATTAACAATTAGTGATTATTATTTATATTATTATTATTTATTTATTCTATAAAATGTATTTGTTTTTTTTCTTACTTAACTTCGTATCACTATACCATCTTGCTAGATATGGTATATATTTATTTATATTATTTATTTATTTCATTTTAATTCATACAATGAATACTGTGCCCCACTGAGATTGGGGGCCCAGAAGTTCTTACATTAATACATGATACAAATATAAAGCAAATACATAATAATTAAGAATAGAGAAAAAAATGCTTATAAATAAACATACATAAATAAATATAAATTATAACAATTTATCTACTATTATCATATTATATTATACCATATATAATATATAATATATCATATTATACCTAATATTATCATATTGAATCATCTAAATCTAATAACCATTGAATTTTATTTATTATTTTGGTACCTACTATTTGAAAATGTCTACCTGAAGTGGTTTTATTCGGCCAATTTATTAAAAAATTGTTTTTAGCATACCTGGTATTAATGTTATGTTATGTTAATTATCATATCATGTTTTTTTAGGATATAACGATCGTTTTATAATATAATTTTTGTATAGGAAGTAATTTTAATTCTTTATAAATATTTTCAGTATGGTATCTTAGTGTTTTATTAAAGGTCACTTTTTATATTTGATTTCGACAGACTTTTAATTATTTTAGAACATTATTGAACGCACCACCCTAACCAATTATACCATAGTTTATGACCGATTCTACTAATGTTAAATATACTTGCCGCAATTTAGTCGAATCTAATATGTTACGCTAACCTCTAAAAATATAAATCATTTTTCTTACTTTTTTACTTAGAACATTTATTTGGTCTTTCCATCTCATATTATTACAGATTTCAACTCCTAAGTATTTAACAGAGTTAGATATAATAATTTTTTAACAAAGACAATCTGTTGGAATATGGTATAATGTGTTATTAATGTTTATACATTTTTTGGTTGGTATTGAATTTTTGGTCAAAGCATGAAGAATGACGTGAGCTTTCTCAAAATTAAGAAGTAGATTATTTTAGAGCTGCCATTGTATTATTAATTCAAATATTTCATCCCATGAGTCTGCTTCACATAGCATTACAGTATCATCCGCGTAACAAATAATTTGACTTTTAAGTGGAAGTTCATGGATTCCATTTATTTGTACATTAAAGAAAATTGGTGAAATAACAGTACCTCGAGAGACTCCACATTTAATTTGTTTAAAAGGGCTTGAAGTATTATTTATTTTGACACATTAATTTCTATTAGTTAAATATGAAGAAGATGATTGTAGATTATCACCACAAATGCCTATTTGGTTTAATTTAGTTATAAGAATGTTGTGATCAATAATATCAAAGGCTTTTGCTAAATCTAGATAAACTGTGGCACATTTTTTATTATCACCTTAAGATTTTTAAATGAAATTAGTTAGTTTTGCTATTGCATGATCAGTTCCTTTGTCCGGACGAAAACCATATTGAGAAAAATGTAAAAGATTGTAATTTTTTAATAATTTTCTCAAATATTTTTGCAATGTTAGAGATTACATATATGAGCCGAAAATTATTTAAATACATCAGGTATAACTGATTTCGAAAGAAAAATATTAAACATATACTTTAGAGGAAAAACAAGGAAAGATATATTTTCTTTTAGTATTTCAATCAGTACATAAATTCCGGATAAAGATCCGTTTTTTAATTCTATTACACAAGTTATTATTTCTTGTTCGTTAATACTATGAAAATTGTTAAAACACGGTTTGTTAAGGGAGTAATTATTTTGCATAGTTAACTGGTTGTTTCTTGAGTTTCTTTTTGATTTTGTTTGATTTTTTTTAATAAATCAGAGGCAATATTCATAAAATAGTCATTAAAATGTTAAGAAATAATTTCACTTTTTTTTTTGGAATAAATTTTTTTACCCTCTTTTGTTATAAGATATTAAATTTTATGTTTCTGTTTTATATTTTAATATAATATAATATAATTTAATATAATATAATAATAAAATTAATATAATTTTATATTTCTGTTAGTAAATTCATAAATTATTTTCCAACTCTCTTTCGGAATATCTTTATATTTTTCAAATTCGTTTTTATAATATATATTTTTAGCATTTCTGATAAGTTGTGTGACTTTATTTCTAAATTGTTTATAGTATTGTTTATATCATTATTAGAGTGTTTTTTAATTTGTAAATGTAAATGATCTTTTTGTCTATGCTTTAATGAGAAATTAAGTCGCCCAAGGTTTAATTTTTTTTAGTTTGAAATGTAATTTAAAGAAATGTTTATATTATTGGTGGCTTTTTTCATTAGATTTTTTATAATATTTATAAAGTTATCTGTGGCTACGTCATTTTTATCTAGAACAGTTTCCCATGATTGAGTGGCAATTAAGTTTGAGAGCTTTGAGATATTTATTTTTGATGTCGTAAATGTATTTGGTGTATTGTTTCTATTTTTTATTAAATTTCCAATACTGAGGAATATTGCGTAATGATCGGTTATTGTATTTGGGCTTATTATAGCTTTAGAAAATTGTATAGATTTACATTTCATAAATATATAATGAAGACAAGTATTAAAGCGCGTACACACGAGTGAACATTGTACGACGTTCGAAGTGGGCTCACTCGAAAGCGAACGAGCACGCATAAGCATTCAGACGAATTCTGTTCGTGTGGACACAAAATGTATGTGTTATGCACAAAATACACTATGGATAGCTGTTCGAGCCTATTCCAGAGTCGAGCACAGTTGCTAACATACTTTAATATCGAAACGTAGTGTCATGGCTTAAATTCTAGATTTTCATACTAATTATTAATAGTTATTAATTTTTAATTTTTCCAGTTCCATAACTTTTTTTTACTTTCGTTTTTTCTCTACCATATGAACTCTGTAAACTTAGAACTATTCTTGTGTTAATAATTTCTTTAATAATTTTTGTTAATAAGGTATTCCGTCAAGACCGGGGATTTTATGTTTACATTAACTAAAAGCTGTTTCGTGGCGTTGGAAAAATGGCATCCACATCGCCCAATGCATATCCATGCATTGCAATAGCCCCAGAAGGGTATTTACAAACCCTTGTGGCTGATTCTCCAGATTGGAGATTGATCGGTGGGAGAACGCCTCATCATCATGGAAAACTATTTATCAGGAATTCTTCCCTCGAGCAAAGTAAAGAAATCAAGACTGGAGTTATCTATATTTAAGTATGGAATTTCATTTTTTATTCACTATGGATTTTCTAGGTAGAGCGGAATAGAACTTGTGTTATGGCTTCCAATAATAATAAGAATTTAATAATTTAAAATTTGTCTAGTGTTAGATAATTTTGTTTTTTCTTAATAGAAGTGGTTTTTCTTTCTTAATTTTTTTTTGGTTTTTAAATTATGTAGTGTTGAATAGTAATTATGTGTTGACTTTTAATGAGGACTTTCTTTTTACTGTTTGATATAGGAATATTTATTATTTTTTGGTTGTTTTTTTTTTTATTATTTTTGCTAGGTATAAGTTTAATAAATTGGTGGCGTTTGATGTTGCCTCTGATTTTCGCCTCTGCTTATAAGTAGTAAATCTTGAATTCTTTTTTTTTTTTTTTTGTAGGTAGGGTTGACAGCTGTTTATCTGTTTTGGCTTCAAATTGGAGATCTTCTTTTTACAGTTTGATGTCTTGTTGATTTGGTATTGTTCATTTGGTATTTGTTTTAAGATTCTTGATTGGTATTGGTTTTATGTATATTAGTCGTTTTGGTGTTGACTGTATTTTTTTGTCTATTTTATGATAGGTATTTCTTGGTTTATTATATTGTTTAGATGTATTGTTCTAAGTGTTTAATAGTATTTATGTTCTGGTTTTAATTTTGGAATTATCTTTTTACGGTTTGATGTCTTGTTGATTTTTCGTTCTTTTGGTTTATGTTTTAAGATAATTTTGATTGGTATTTGTTTGCTATAATTTTGGCGTTTTGGTGATATATATATATATATATTTCATGTGTATTTTTTGTTTGGTATTTCTTTGGTCCTTTTTCTAGGCTATTTGGTAGGTCATGTTGAATAGTATTTATGTTCTGGTTTTAATTTAAGGATTATCTTTTTACAATTTGATGTCTCGTTGATTTGTTGTGCTTTTGGTTTTTGATTTAAGATTTTTGATAGCTATTTGTTGTACTGTTAGCGTTTTGGAGTTGTTTATATTTAATGTATATTTTTATGTTTGATATTTCTTAGGTAGTTTTTCTAGGCTTTTTTGTATGTCGTATCGAATAGTATCTAATAGTATCTAATAGTATAAAGTCATGGTCTAAATATAGGTATTATCTTTTTTTTTTTGGTGTTTGATATATTTGTTGCCTTTTTTGATTTGCGTTAGGTATTTGTTTGATGATTTGTCTTTTTTGTGATATTGGATATATTTGTTGTTTATTTTGATATGTAGGTATTCTAGAATATCTATTGTTTGGTCGTTTTAGGTAGTGTTGAACAGCACCACTGTTCATCACCATTGGCTATGAATTAGGGAATTTCTTTCACTTTTTGATGTAGGTCTGATTTTTGTTCTTCGGCATTTTTTTTTTTTTTCAATATATTTAGGTATTTGTTATCCCCCAGGGGAACACGTTCTTACGTGTTTACGGGTCTTAGCAAACCCGGGGTCCCGAGCTCTTGTTTAGTTGTCTGTAGTTAGGGATGATCAGCTTATCAACTGTATTTGCTTCGAATTAGTGAACTGTTTTAATTATATGATGTAGGTCTGTTTTTGTTTTTTGTTTTTTTTTTTTTTTTAATGATTTTTGATAGGTATTTGTTAGTTGTACTGCTGCCGTTTTAGAGTTGTATACATTTTATGTGTATTATATGTTTGATATTTCTTAGGTAATATCTAGGCTTTTTTCTGGGTCGTGTCGAATAGTATATAAGTCTTAGCCTATATTTAGGTTTTATCTGTTTACGGTTTAATATCTTGTTGATTAATTGTTCATTTGGTATTTGTTTTAAGATTTATGTTTGGTATTTATTTTATGTATATTTGTCGTTTTGTTGTTAGATATATTTTATGTTACATTTTTATACTCGGTTTATTATATTGTTTAAATGTTTTGTAGTAGGTAAGTGTTGAATATTTATCGTTTTGGTGTTCACTGTAATTTTTTGTCTATATTATGATAGGTATATCTTAGTTTATTATATTTTTTAGATGTTTTGTACTAAGTGTTTAATAGTATTTATGTTCTGGTTTTAATTTAGGGATTATCTTTTAACAGTTTTATGTCTTGTTTATTTGTTGATATTTTGGCTTATGTTTTAAGATTTATGATTGATATTTGTTATGTGTATACTTGGCGTTTTGGAGTTGTATATATTTCATGTGTATTTTTATGTTTGATATTTCTTAGGTACTATTTCTAGGTTTTTTTGTAGGTTGTGTCGAATAATATCTAAGTCATGGTCTATATTTAGGTATTCTTTTTTTACGGTTTTACGTCTTGTTGATTAATTGTTCATTTAGTATTTGTTTTAGGATTTTTGTTTGGTATTTAATTTATGTATATTTGTCGTTTTGTTGTTAGATATATTTTTTTGTATATTTTATGTTACATTTTTATATTTGGTTTATTATATTGTTTAGATGTTTTTTGTAGGTTGTGTCGAATAGTATCTAAGTCATGGTCTATATTTAGGTATTCTTTTTTTACGGTTTTATGTCTTGTTGATTTGTTGTTCTTTTGGTTTTTGATTTAAGATTATTGATAGGTCTTTGTTTGGTGTACTGTAGGCGTTTTGGATTTGTATAAATTTTATGTGTATTTTTATGTTAGATTTTAATATTTAGTTTATTATATTATTTAGATGTTTTGTAGTAAGTGTTGAATAGTATTTATGTTCTGGTTTCAAATTAGGGATCATTTTTTAACAGTGTGATTGTTTTGTTGTTCTTTTAGTTTATGTTTTAAGATTTTTGATTGGTATTTGTTTGGTGTACTGTTGGTGTTTTGGAGTTATATATATTTTAAGTGTGTTTTTATGTTTGATAATTTTTACTTCTTTTTGGTTGTTTTTTTTTTTGTTGTGATTTGTGTTAGGCATTTGTTTGGTGAATTGTCTTTTTTTTTGGTGTTTGATATATTTGTTGTCTATTTTGATGCGTAGGTATTCTAGAATATATTTTGTTTGGTTGTTTTTAAATAGTGTTTAAGAGCTGTTCAACACCATTGGCTATGAATTAGGGAATTTCTTTCACTGTTTGATGTTGGTTTAATTTTTGTTCTTCGGCATTTTTTTTTTTTTCGATTTGATTAGATATTTGTTATTCCCCCAGGGGAACACGTTCTTACGTGTTTACGGGTCTTAGCGAACC